>NC_140971.1:5911087-5958587 GCF_056783735.1 Eptatretus burgeri | reverse complement strand
ACACGCGTACACACACGCGTACACACACACACACACGCGTACACACACACACACACGCGTACACACACACACACGCGTACACACACACACACACGCGCACACACACACACACACGCGTACACACACACACACACGCGGACACACACACACACACGCGTACACACACACACACGCGTACACACACACACGCGTACACACACACACACGCGTACACACACACACGCGTACACACACACACGCGTACACACACACACGCGTACACACACACACGCGTACACACACACACGCGTACACACACACACGCGCGTACACACACACACGCGTACACACACACACACGCGTACACACACACACACGTACACACACACTCGCTTACACACACAGACACGCGTACACACACACACACTCGTACACACACACACCTGAACACACACGCGTACACACACACACATCTACACACACGCGTGTACACACACACACACACGCGTACACACGCGTACACACGCACACACGCGTACACACACACACACGCGCGTACACACACACACACACGCGTACACACACACACACACGCGTACACACACACACACGCGTACACACGCACACGCACGCGTACGCACACACACGCGCGTACACGCACACACACACGTACACGCTCACACGCGTACACACACACACACGCGTACACACACACACACGCGTACACACTCACACACGCGAACACACACACACACGCGTACACACACACACACGCGTACACACACACACACGCGTACACACACACACACGCGTACACACACACACACACGCGTACACACACACACACGCGTACACACACACACACACGCGTACACACACACACACACGCGTACACACACACACACACGCGTACACACACACACACACGCGTACACACACACACACGCGTACACACACACACGCGTACACACACACACGCGTACACACACACACGTGCACACACACACACGCGTACACACACACACGCGTGCACACACACACACACGCGTGCACACACACACACACGCGTACACACACACACACACACGCGTACACACACACACACGCGTACACACACACACGCGCGTACACACACACACACACACGCGTACACGCCCACACACGCGTACACACACACACACACACACGCGTACACACACACACACACACACGCGTACACACACTCACACGTGTACACACACAGACACACACACTCACACACACACGCGTGTACACACACACACACGTGTACACACACACACACGCGTGACACACACACGTACACACACGCACACGCGTACACACACACACACGCGTACACACTCACACACACGTACACACACACACACACGCTCACACACACACACACGCGTACACACACACGCGCGCGTCCACACACACACGCGTACACACACACACACACACGCGTACACACACACACACGCGTACACACACACACACGCGTACACACACACACGCGTACACACACACACACGCGTACACACACACACACGCGTACACACACACACGCGTACACACACACACGCGTACACACACACACGCGTACACACACACACACGCGTACACACACACACACGTGCCGTGTGGTTCCGGGGTCACGTGACCGTGCGGTTGCGGTGTGGACGACATAATATAATATAATATAATATAATATAATGTAATGTAATACTTACATGTTGTCGACGTTGATCCTTCCCGACAGCCTCCACCACCAGCCCCGCCCAAACTGTCGGACTCGCTGACACGTTCTTTCCTTCGTTCTTCTGACGCCTTCTTTTAACGCCTTCCTTGTTGATTCGATAAAATAAAGTTTCTCCAACGCAATTACCGCCAAAAACAACATCTCTCCTTCATCCGGTTAAAAAATAAAATGTCGCTTCACGTTCACTGCGGGAAATTGTGAAACAAAGAAGCAAGAAATTAATGGAAAAGTCCGACCGAGCTAATTATATACACCTCAAGGAGTTTTCATGCGTTTTCCTTTGCACACGTCATTTAATTAAAATTTAATGATAAACTGACTTGTGAGGAAATAAAACGGAACTGAAAACACCTATCGACGCCTTCTACTGCAACTCATTAACATTAAAACTTTGTCGGTTTGAACACGTGTGACGGCATCACTTCTGGTGGATACTGAACAGGAGCTCGGGGTGTGTGCGCTCAATTACCACGTTTCTCGGAGAGCGCTCACCAAGCGGCTTAAGCACTCAGGCAAGCACTCCATTGATATCATGAACGGCTAGCTTGGCAAGCGCTAACTAGCTGCTTGGTAACTGAACACCCCTTGTTCGTATTTGGACAGCACTTGGGAGACGTCAGTGGAAGAGCGGGAGGTGCAGGCTGAAGGACGGTGAAATGACCCTCGATTCGTTCCCCTCGAGGAACTGGCGAGTGTTGCTTCGGGGCAGAGGGTGCTGCACCTCGGAGCATGCCGTCTTTTGGTCCAGGACGTTTGGTAGGCCGTCCAATCTGCTTCCCAGTCTTCCCAGTATTCCAAGCTCCAGATTTTCCCGGATTTTGATGTGAACCCATCGACCCCCAAACATCATAAAAAAAAAAACAACGGAGAATGGCCAGGTATGACTGACTACTGGGAAGGTCTTTCAATTTTCCAGTTTCAGGGCTGGTGTCCGACCTCGTGAATATCCCTTTCGTTTTCAGAAATGTTCCAAAAAAGTTCTGAATTTGAGTTAATTTGCTTTTTTTTCCTTCTCTTTCAAGGTGACTCGTGACGACGTCGGGATGGATGAAGGTGGGCCAGAAAATGGGCGACACGAAGAAAAGTCAGGTGGTGTGGTCGAGAGCAAGCAGACTCACCAGAAACCACGGCTATTTGGATTGGGAAGCACCATTGTTGTGTGGCCGGGTATCGGTGGCGAGCACGACCGCGAGGTGGAGCAGTAGAGCCGTCTCCCACCGAACACCCGGAATTT
This sequence comes from Eptatretus burgeri, assembly GCF_056783735.1. Classification (NCBI taxonomy): domain Eukaryota; kingdom Metazoa; phylum Chordata; class Myxini; order Myxiniformes; family Myxinidae; genus Eptatretus; species Eptatretus burgeri. The sequence continues at coordinate 5,955,612 of NC_140971.1, read as the reverse complement.
ATAGGTCGTCACCCTGGATAACTCCGGAGCCGACGGGTCACTTAAAGGACCGTGGTCGCCAATACTTCGACGGCGTGGGGTAGGGTTCATTGCCTAATTTCAATATACTTAAATACCCACGCAGTCTAACTACCGGGGAACCACACCCTCAGCCGACTCTGTCCGATCCGAGTCTCAGGTAACGACTCGGATCCGGCGAAACCGAGCGGAGTTACCAGAGCCGTGCCGGACCAAATGAACAACTTACCCTCGCTATCTCTCAATACACAGCGTGCCAAGCCAATGAAAGAAACACAGAAACGAGCTGGAACATTTAACAAAAGGGGAATTTATTTATAATAATAATCGGGGAGGGAAGCGCACAGAGCAGAGTTATCCGAATAAGAAATGTAATGTACAATGAGCAAAAGAAAGCACTTACACAATTCTACTTGAAGACGGGCCCACACACAGACACCCACGCACCCAAATAAATGATGGCCGCGGCCTTTATTAATACCCCCAGCTCGGTGGGAAGGTGAGCTGGAGGTAAGGATGCAAGCTTGGACCTTCCCGCCTCGTGCGGCCCTTGTCGATCCGGCTCGGCGGGACTCGAACCCGCAACACGATGCCGCTCCAAGCACCAGGCCTCCAACTGGCCACGCACCAATCAACCAAGACCAAGGAGAAGATCAGAGATGACGATGACCCAGGACCAGACGAACCAGTCAGCACCAAAACCCATGACCCCCAAGACGACCAACCCTCCCAGCCTGGCGTCCATTTTTATTCCTTTTTCCTCCAGGGTGAGAAAATCACCATCTGAGGCCATCTTCACCCTCATTGGCCGGGGTGTCGTGGGAAAGTCTCCCTCTATGGCAATGTCAACCCTCATTGGCCGGGGTGTTGTGGGAAAGTCGCTCTCTGTGGCAATCTCAACCCCATTGGCCGGGTGTCATGGGAAAGTCGCCCTCTGTGGCGTGATTGGACAAGGGGCACACCCCTGCCTTCCTGGGCGGAGTCTCGATCTGAGGCGATGGAGATCTCCGCCCACGTACGTGGTCGAACGCATGTGGGCAATGGCGTCGGTGTGCGGAGTGAAGTGAAGGAGATTTGTTGTAAAAGAAACTCCGCAGCGCGCACATGTAATTCCCGTTAGACACAGGTAGGGGACCCTAATTAGAAACGCATACTTACCGAGATAACTAAACTTGGGGGTTGCTGTCTATCTGTGTGCACAAGGCTTCCAAATTCGTAACACTATAACTGCGATGAGATGAGATGGACTGCTCCTACCAACACGCAGACAGGTTGTACACCGTTTATCGGACCACAAAGAGGAGGGTTTTCCGCTCAACAGATGTAAATGGGAAAGTGCAAAGATAGTCCATTCAAAGATGATAATATTGTACGAAAAGGCGAGAATATTCCAATGCTCGCTCAGAAGGGCCGCGAGAACATATTGAAGCTTTGGGAAGATAACAGGAAGATGAGAGAGATCCACAAAAATCGCAGAAGTTCAAAGAGTTCATTGGAAAAATTCGAGCAGATAGGGGAAGAACTTTCTAAATATGGCGGCAAATGCTGAAAACAACATCCAACGGAAGAAGCCTCGAGACCGTACTTGCCTATGATGCCATCAATCCTGCCGTGCGTGATGCAGAGTGCCATCACGGCACTGACGAGACACCTTTGGTACCGACAGGACCTTCAGAAAAGTATTCACACACCTTGACTTTTTCACATTTTGTTGTGTTTCAGCCTGAATTTAAAACGGATGAAATAAAAAAAATTTGGCATCAATTTACACAAAATTCCCCACTATGACAAAGTGAAAACATGTTTTTACAATTTTTTTACAAATCAATTTGAAATGAAAAGTTGAAATGTCTTGCATCAATAAGGATTCAACTGACTTTGCTATGACGCTCCAAATTGAGCTCAGGTGCATCCATTTTCCTTTGATCATCCTTGAGATGTCTCTACACCTTGATTGGAGTTCACCTGGGACTAAATCAATTGATTGGACATGATGTAGAAAGAAACACACCTTTCCTTTCCAGATGAGGTCCCACAGTTGACAGTGCAGGTCAGATCAGAAACTCCACCATGAAGTCCAAGGAACTGTCCGTAGAACTCTGAGATAGAATTATGAGGAGGCACAGATCGGGGGAAGGGTATAAAACAATTTCTAGAGCCTGTGAAAGTTCCCAAGAGCACAGTGAGCTCCATCATTAGGAAATGGAAAGAATATGGAACTACCTACACTAATCCGAGAGCTGGACATCCGACCAAACTGAACGACCGGGCAAGAAGTACCTTGGTCAGTAAGGTGACCGAGAACCCAATGACCATTCTGACAGAACTACAGAGTTCCTTGGCTGAGATGGAAGAACCTGCCTGAAGGACAACAATCTCTGCAGCACTTCACAAATCTAGGCTATATGGGAGAGTGGCCAGACGGAAGCTACTCCAGAGAAAAATCTACATGACAGCACACCTGGAGTTTGTAAAAAGTCATGTGAAAGATTCTGAGAGCATGAAGTGAAAGATTATGTGGTCTGATGAGATGAAAATTGAACTCTCTGGCCTGAATGCAAAGTGCCACATCTGGTGGAAACCAAGCACAGCTCATCACCCATCGAACACCATCTCTACCGTGAAGCACGGTGGTGGCAGCATCAGGCTATGGGGATGCTTTTCATCGGCAGGGACTGGGAGACTTGTAAGGATAGAGGGAACAATGAATGGAGCCAAATCCAGACAAATCCTTGAGGAGAACCTGCTTCAGAGTGCAAAAGACCTGAGACTGCGGTGAAGATTTACGTTCCAACAGGACAATGACACCAAGCATACAGCCAAAGAAACATTGGAATGGCTTCAGAACAAGAACGTGAAAGTCCTTGAGTGACCCAGCTAAAGCCCAGACTTGAATCCCATTGATAAATTTGTGGAAAGACTTGAAGTTTGATGTTCATCGACACTCCCTACACAACTTGACAGAGCTTGAGCAAATCTGCAAGGAAGAATGGGAGAAAATCCCCAAATCCAGACATACAAAGCTGATACAGACATACACAAGAAGACTCGAAGATGTAATCCCTGCCAAAGGTGTTTCGACAAAGTATTGACTCAAAGGGTTGAATACTTTATGATGCAAGACATTTCAGATTTTCATTTTTAATTAATTTGTAAAAAAAATTCTAAAAACATGTTTTCACTTTATCATTATGGGGTATTTTGTGGAGATCAGTGACAAAAAAATGTAAATTTAATCCGTTTTAAATTCAGGCTGAAACCGAGCTGTGAAAAAAGTCGAGGGGTGTGAATACTTTCTGAAAGAACTGTAACTGGTGAAATGGTGCCCCCTTGCACTCATCAGCGAAACCGTACCTGAAGGAGAAAAATGAGGTCTGACCAACAGTCCACTTGCCATCAAACCAGCTGGGGGAAGTGATAGTAGCTACACAGCAATTTGGTGGAGTTATGGAAAACCAAAATTCCCTGGAGAAATCAGCAATCCAACATCACTTGCCGGCATTGCTATCTCGAACTCTTGGTTTACATTCCACAACGTCAAACTGGAACGTGACTTTGTAGTTGTAGAAGCTGACAACTGGACTGAGATGATGGGGCTGAAATCGTGCTTTGTTGAAGAACATTTCCTCCATGAATGTAATAAATGATGGGGCTGAAAGGGGGTGAAATTGGGTGCAGACTTCATACAAGCAGCGCGCACTGAACAACATTGTCAGAACATCTTGCAAGTCGTGGATAGTAGCAGGAAAGAGATTCCTAATCTCCGCAAGAGAAAATCTCAGAAGAAGTGAATGAATGCAAAGAACTTCAAGAACTGAGCTCATGGCGTCCCTATGGATGTACGTTAAGGCCCTGTCACACCTTGACGATTTCGCCAGCGTATGCCTAACGTATGCAAAATTTGGCTAAAACGCTGGCACACGTCGAATACATTATAGGTAAGTTTGTATACGTTAAGAGCACGCTGGCATACGTCGTAGTACGCTGGCATACGTCGTAGTACGCCGAGGTGTTTGACAAATTTTCCATGCTTGAAATTTTTCGACATATGCCAGCATACTACGACGTATGCCAGCGTGCTATTAACGTATACAAAACTTACCCATAATGTATTTAGACGTGTGCCAGCTTGGTTCGGCAAATTTTTCATACGTCGGCATATGCTGGCTAAAACGTCAAGGTATGACAGCGGCTTCACACTTCGATGTCTAGTGCGGTTATGATTTGAATCGTTGAGCCGCAGCCTATGAATAGCCTACGCGACGTGATCGTCGGCGATACGCTGCCGCTAGCTATGCATAAGTTAGACTATCGTTGGGCATAGGTTGTGAACGCCGACAACACGCTCAGCATTCGTTGGTATAAGTTATCTATATGTGATTAAAACGTTCTGTGTACGTTACTAATACGTTATGCATACGTCCAACACGTTATTATACGCCCAAAACTTAAAAAACATCAATAGTTCAGCGTACGCCAGCGTTTTACATACATTTTGAGACCTTGCCATATGCTGGCTAAAACGTCAAGGTGTGACAGGGCCTTTAGAGCTGAAATGTATCGGTTAATAAAACCTTTTTAAATGGTTGTGTAATGGTTTGCTTCATTTGATTTTTTTTTTTCTTTTTCTTCAAATTTTCCAGAATGTCGAAGCCTTGGTGGTTCCCCAAAATTTGCTTCAATTTTTCTGACGTTTGTGCTGGAGTTAACCCTCAAGTAGTGCAACAAAATAAAACGAGGGACAAGATGATTGTCGAAACTTTTTGAAAAAAGGGGAAAAAAGATGCACCACCACAATCACCACCACCACCACGGGCTGAGTCATTCAAACCCCGGCTGAGTCATATCATAAAAATGGATAGGTTGACAGAAAAAACATAGGTTGGCAATAATAGCACAAGCTTTGATGGGCCTAATTGCCTCCAGCATCAAAGTTCCTTGGAAGGAACGTGTGTATAATATAAATATATATATATATATATATATATATATATATATATATATATATATATATATATATGTGTATATATATATATATGTGTATATATATATATATAAATATATATATATATATATATATATATATATATATATATATATATATATATATATATATATATATATATATATATATATTGGTGAGGGTGGCAGGCTTGGGATCCTCATGTCCTGAGTTCATATCCTGCTCAGCCATTTAATTCATACCAGTTGGGGTTGACTAAGCCTGTCATCATTCTGAGATCAGCAAAATGAGTACCAGCTTGTTGGGATGATCGAGCCATTTGAGTATCCTGTGTTGGAGTGGTGACTTGTCCAGGATTATGCCCAATAGCCCAGGAGACTGCCTTGGCAGCACTGATGCTCTGTACAGAGTATGGTCCCAATGGATGGATGGATTATTACATATAACCATGATTCATACTCAATCAAATTTCCCACTACCACGACTACTATGCCCTCTGCCATAACAAAACCAAACATGTCGAATTGATCAAGAAATCGTTGAAGAACTGTTCCAGCGTACATTCCAAGTGCTTTTTTGGCACGAGGGATGTGAAGAACACCTTTTTTTTTTTTTTTTTTTTTTTGTATACCTTGGTCGAGGCTCGTATGAGAGCTAACACACAACTCACAGCAAGGAGGCATGAGACAAGAGGGGCGGGAGTGGAAGGGACAAAACATTGGGGAACAGACACAGGTGAACTGTGGAAGGGAGAGGGATGGGGATGGGACGGGGAACATGGCGAGGGGAAGATGGACATTAAAGGGACTTTCAGGAAGGAAAGCAGGAGAATTGAAGGAAGTGGGCTTGGGTGGATTATCGGGGGTAGAAAAGATCGAGGATTTGGATGGGGGAAGATAAGAGGTGGTGGTGAACAGCTGTTTTGAAAGCCTGGAGGGAAGAATGGGAAAGAATAGAGTGAGGAAGTTTATTCCAAAGGCGGGAAAAAAGAGGAATGAAAGAGTGAAGATGAGCAGTGATTCGTGATTTTGGTAGTTTTACCAGAAGGGGGTTGTTGGCGGACCTTGAGCGCCCTGTGGAAATGTGGTTGGGACAAATCACAGAGAGAGCAGGGGGGGCAAGGCTGGAGAGGAGTCGGTAGAAGACAGAAAGACCACCGACCAACCTGCGGTGATTGAGTGAGAGGCCCAAAGACTCAGCTTCATTGCGGGAGATGCCAATGATCTTAAAAGCCCTGGTTTCGACAGCGTGAAGTCGAGAAAGGTGGGAGGCAGGAGCACCAGCCCAGAGGGGAGAGCAGTACTCCATCAGGCTACGGACAAAAGCTTTGTAAGTGGTCAGGAGCTCAAGAGGGCCGAGGAAGGACTTTGCACGACGGAGGATTCCCAGTCGGCGACTGGCTTTTGAAAAGCGACTGGCCTGATTGAAAGTTTTCACGTCATGTAATTGCCTCACACAACAATCGTTCAGCACATGTAACTCAAGCACCCTGAGGTGTTTGGAGGTGACACGAGGCATTCTGAGCAAATTTGAACATCTTTCCGAGACACAAGAAAGAGCGTCATCCAAAAAAAAATAAAAAACACACCCATTACATTATTTAACGATCCACTACAATACAACGTCTGTCAGAAAATGAGAGGAATCAAATCACTGGACACCTTCAAGCAGGGTCTTCCATGAGCCGTATTGCAAAGCTCTTTAACGTGAGTAGAGGAACTGTTAGGGATCTCAGAAAACGTCATGAAGCCACTTGATCATCAAGAGATATGCCAAGAAGTGGACGTCCCTGGATCACGACCCACTCAGGACCGATACATCAGCATGACCCATCTACACGATCTGTTTAAAACTGCTCAGAGTACTGCAAACACGCTTTCTGGACCTCGATGTAGTGCTGCTGCTGGAGGTGGATATTCCCGGTTTTGAGATAGTTACTTCCACGTTGGATTCTTTCATGAAAACATTCACCACAACGCAGCATTATATGATGATGTCACAATAAAATGGACGTGTAATCATTCAGCATTTATCATTGTCAGAGGTTTACACCTCATCTGTGTCCCCATGATATCACGGAAATAAATCGCATCAATAACAGTCACGTGTTTGTTTGTTTTTATGGCAGAGTATATATATATATATATATATATATATATATATATATATATATATATATATATATATATATATATATATATATATATATATATATATATATACACACATTTGCACTACTAAGATTAATACTACAACTTCAACCAAAATTAATCCCACCTTGTCGTGTGGTTGGTCGGTGAAGGTTATTGACACGAGCCTTTACAAACTGGCTGGCCAGGCCTGACGTTCGACTGAAAGTGATTTGAGGAGGAATTTGTAACCGGCGATGACTCACCGACTGTTCACAATTGATACCGTAGAATGTTTAATGTCCACCAACTAATGCAGGCAGATGTACAGGTTAACGTCCATCCGATGGATGACGCACACATCGATGCATTACCCTGCCTGCGAGACATCAGGATGGAGGTTTATAGTGGGGTCGAGATTCAAACCCTGGCTAGACAACTCAGATGCGAGTATGCTTACCTTTTGGCTATCCTGCCAACCCACAAATCATTCTGGGATTGTGACTATGCTTGACACCCCATCGCAAATCACTACCTTGAACGACACTACCCTTCGTCAAGGTAAACGGAAACCGCCCTCGCAAGAACTTCAGCGAGTCGTCCCATGGTTATGGTTCCTGGGTGAACTAAAGCACGTTCTGAGTTAAATTTCAACTCATCGATGCCCATAATGCCTTGTGTTGGCTTAATGGTTTGGGTGGTGGACTTGGGATCCTCGGATCCTGAGTTAAAATCCCAATCGGCTGTTGAATTAATACCAGGTGGGGTTGACTCAGCCTGTCATCCTTCCGAGGTCGCCAAAATGAGTGTCAGCTTGCTGGTTTCCTGCGTCGGAGTGGCGACCCGTCCAGGATTGTACCCAATAGCCAAGGAGACAGCTTAGGCAGCACCAACGTTATGCACAGAGTATGGTCCCAATGGGTGGATGGAGGGATGCCCCATACCTTACCCGGTTAACCCTGGCCCTGTCACAGACCGCAGTCCCAACGTCACCGCCGATCTCAAGTCTCAATGGGAATGAAGATCGGGACAAGTGGGTCTTCCACCGATGTTTGCAGGTACAAAAACCTCTTTTCAAAGCACAAACGAGAAAACTTCACAGCATTGTTCAAACTTTTAGTTATTTTCGAATACGTTATACAAAATCCAAAGGACTTGGGTTGGGAGAGGAAGGGTGGGGGGGGGGGGGGGTCGGAGGTCATGAAAAAGAAATATAACAATCAAATGTAATTTGTACATGTTTGTAAGTCATACATCATATAACAATACATATATGAGCTTTCTGCAAAGAAAGGGCATCGTTGTTTATTTAATTATTCCGGAAAGGAACAATAGTTAAAGCAGGAAAGGGGACCTTCCATGAACAGCGTGCCAGCCAACTCCCTGGGACGCGGCGGTACTCAAACCGGGGTTCTTTCTCGTGCCGGGGAGGAAACGGTCTCCGAGTGAGCCGTCTCGGCACATTTGGACGCCGCATCTTTGTTCGACAAAAGAACTCGCGTCAAACACCATACGACACGATACGATATATTATAACAACGCAATGAGGTGCTGTGGTCGGCAGTTTGCAAAACACTTCGGAAATGTTATTCAATTTGTTTAATAAACATTTTTTTTGTAGAAATTAAGGAATACAAGAAAGAGTAGGACATGCATCGTTCAACAAACGTGCACGCACCAAATTGGGTAGTTGCAAACAAAACAGAATGTGGTTAATTTGTGGGATAACCTGCGTGAGGGAGGACGTTTTGTTTCCGACTTTTACTCCATCGCGAAATGGGAATAGAAAACAGAAGGAAATGGGAATGGGAATCTGGAAATGACGATGGATTTGCGGGCGAGAGGGAGGTGAGGGTGATAGATGGGTGAGGAAGGCATGGGCAGGAGAGGTCAGTGAGGACGAGAAGTGGGAGAGGAAGGTGAGGATGAGAGAATGGAGAGGAAGGTGAGGATGAGAGACGGGAGAGGAAGGTGAGGATGAGAGACGGGAGAGGAAGGTGAAGAGAGAATGGGAGAGGAAGGTGAGGATGAGAGAATGGGAGAGGAAGGTGAGGATGAGAGAATGGGAGAGGAAGGTGAGGATGAGAGACAGGAGAGGAAGGTGAAGAGAGAATGGGAGAGGAAGGTGAGGATGAGAGATGGGAGAGGAAGGTGAGGATGAGAGAATGGGAGAGGAAGGTGAGGATGAGAGACGGGAGAGGAAGGTGAAGAGAGAATGGGAGAGGAAGGTGAGGATGAGAGAATGGGAGAGGAAGGTGAGGATGAGAGAATGGGAGAGGAAGGTGAGGATGAGAGACAGGAGAGGAAGGTGAGGATGAGAGACAGGAGAGGAAGGTGAGGATGAGAGAATTGGAGAGGAAGGTGAAGATGAGAGAATGGGAGAGGAAGGTGAGGATGAGAGAATGGGACAGGAAGGTGAGGATGAGAGAATGGGACAGGAAGGTGAGGATGAGAGAATGGGAGAGGAAGGTGAGGATGAGAGAATGGGAGAGGAAGGTGAGGATGAGAGAATGGGAGAGGAAGGTGAGGATGAGAGACGGGAGAGGAAGGTGAGGATGAGAGAATGGGAGAGGAAGGTGAGGATGAGAGAATGGGAGAGGAAGGTGAGGATGAGAGACGGGAGAGGAAGGACGAAGAGGATCAGAGGGAGGCAGGAGAGGCCTACCGACATAAAGCTAGAACAATGAAAGTGAAAGAGGTTCCGAAAGTCTGAGGTGAAATACTTGATAAAAACACACAGGTGAACAAGAGGGCAAACAATAACTGTGAATATAATAATATGAATGCATTTTGTAAAAATAAGTACAAATTCATAAATATACTTAGATACATGGGCAGAGTAAAGAAAGATTAAAAAGGATGAAAAGAGGGTGACGTGCACGACGGGCGGCGCTTACGAAGAGTGGCGCGCACACGATGGGCGATACGCATGATGGACGGCACACACGATGGGTGGCGCACATGATGGGTGGTGCACACGATGGGCGGCACACACGATGGGCAGCGCACACGACGGGTGGTGCACACGATGGGCGGCGCACACGACGGGTGGCGCACACGATGGGCGGCGCACACGATGGGCAGCGCACACGACGGGCGGCGCACACGATGGGCAGCGCACACGATGGGCGGCGCACACGATGGGCGGCGCACACGACGGGCGGCGCACACGACGGGCGGCGCACACGATGGGTGGCGCACACAAGCGACGCGCATATCCTCGGTACAGGATTTTGAATCATGATAGAGAATTGAGGAAGGAAATGTGAGAATGAGATTATAAGAAAGATGTGACAAATTATTGTATGGGGAAGGCAGTGAGTGTTGATGAGTGAGTGTGCAAATATGTTGAGGAAGTGGAGGGAAGGGGGAAAGGGTTCACCACTCCCTAAAAATGTTGAAAGATCCAAGGGTGTGTTGAAAAGTAATCCCTCCTATTGCTTTTCTCCAAGCCAGTTAAAGATGTTGGAATTAAACAAAGCGCAGTCACACATTGTTCTTCCTGTCACTGGATGTGAAGTTTTGTGATTGTGACACGAGATGTCTCAGTGCTACGTCAGTCAAGAGGGCAGAAGGCAGTAAGATGTTGTCAGTGCTATGAAGCCCGCTGGAGATGAGATGACTGGCTGGAGATGAAATGACTTGACTGGAGATGAAATGACTTGACTGGAGATGAAATGACTTGACTGGAGATGAAATGACTTGACTGGAGATGAGTGGACTGGTTGGAGATGAGAGGTGAGTGATTGGAGATTAACTGACTGACTGGAAATGAGCGGTGACTGATTGTAGATGAAATGACCGACTGGAGATGAAATGACTGGTTGGACATGAAATGATTGGCTGGAGATGACATGACTGACTGGAAATGACATGACTGACTGGAAATGAAATGACTGGCTGGAGATGAAATGACTGGCTGGAGATGAGAGGACTGGACATGAGAGATGACTGATTGGAGATGAGATGAGAGTTGGGTGCACCATTACGATTCTGAGAGTAAGAGAGGGTGACTGGAGTACCGTCACAAAGGAACACCAAGCCCCGACTTGGCTCGGTTACATTTCCAACTCTTCCCCAAACTTAAAGTACACCTTCGTGCACAACATTTTTCTTCCTACGATGATATCAAGAACGCTGTGAAGCACTGGTTAAGTCAGCAGGATACACAGATGTATCGTGACGGCATCACAAAACGACTTAAAACGTTGATAGGAACGTGTGGACCGCCACGGTGATCATGTTAAGAAATACCCATGCACCGCGGCAGACTAAAGATCGAAGTTCGTGTCTTTGTTTCATTCAAATATCTTCACCTGATTTGGAGAAAAAGGACAGGAGGCATTAATTTTCAACACGCCCTCGTACACGGCCGGGATCATTTGTGCTTTGTGCTAATCGGATGGCTCTGGACATAATACTTTGAGAAAAGCACGTTAAAACAATCTTTAAAATGAAAATATAATGATGGAATTGACGTACAATAATGTATTCTTTTTTTTGTGAACAGGAGGGGGAGGGAAGAGTCCACACCCCTTGGGCCCGTTCCCTTGGATCATCCTCTGAAAATGATGGTCACGAAAATGATGGGCAGGGAAACGTAACCAGTGTTAGCACTCATTGCCTTCTACTCCGTAAAACATCATGAGATCTTGAACGACACAAATTAAGTACAAGTAGACGAGACAGACAGCTAAAAAAAAAAAAAAACCATGAAAATAATGGTGTGCTTTGGGATGCGGTACCCCAGCACGCACAGCACCCGGATAACATATTTTGTGGCTTTTAAACCCACGTGGATTTAAACTAGGAAGGAAAGGTCGGTGAGAAACGAGTTGTCGGCCAATCCTGCCTCACGGGGCACCCAAGCAAACGGAGTTTACAGATAATGTGAAGGACACATAGAGCAGGGAGGCGAGGGAGGGAGGGGTTGAGGAGGCCTAGAAGATGGTGGACGGGGGAGCCCGGTCGGAGGAGGTAGAGGTGCCTGGCAGTCCTGAGGGATCAAAGTGGGGATCAGGGGCCCGAGGATGCTGGGAGGTGATACGGTCGAGGCATTGTGCTTTGCCATGTGTTTGATGAGATACGTTTCCTGCGGGGAGGCGGGTAAAAGAGAGCAATCGGAGATCACCGCTAACTCATCATGATCTTCATTTTGAAATGTGAAGAAGACGAACAGTAATACATTTTCAATGCAACCCCATTTGCTTGTTCAATAAAGTTACACTCGTTATATTGTCCGTACGTTTAATAATCTCCAACATTCGAACGATAAATATTCGACGAGGTGTGACCCGTCGCACACGTGCTGTGTTCGAACAGACAATGAACGATTCAATAATCGGCATAAACGACGAGGTGATTCGGAAGACTGCATCAATGCGAGATAATTAAATAAAATAAATAGATAAAAATAAAATAAAATAATAATTTCCTGTGTCAGGTTCAAATTGCTCATCACGTGACTCGTAAATACGGGAAAGCTTCGGAAAGAGAAAAATTAAAATATAATTCAAACAAAGGGATGATGGAGTATGTTGCACTTGCAGCGCACAAAAGGTTTTCCATTTTGCCAAACACAAACAACGAGCATTCCGAACTTTAAAAAAAAATTTTTTTAATACAAAGTCGAGGTTCACCGAGGAGCTTTTACATAGCGAGGAACAGCATGTAACAGAACAAAGGGAACAGGAGAGAGGGGGAGGAAACACGAACAACAGGGTGACGGACAAATGATGGATGTGGGGAAGATGCAAGGGGTGGACAAGATGGAAGAGGTAAAACATGTGAGCGTTAAAGTAATCAGATGATTGTACTGTGCAACAGGTGTCCACTGGATGAGAAAGAAGCTGCATTGGAAACGGTCGGTCAATCGTTCAAATGTCTGGACAACTCAGGCAGGTGTAAAAGACAGGAACTCGTGTATACCCTGACTTGTGATCGAATTATCCACCAAATTTTAACAATGTGAGGGACCATTGAGGGACCGTGCGCAAAAAAGATGAATGAGGGACAGTGAGGAAAGGCGAACGAGGAGCGATGAGCGGAGGTTCTCGAGGGGTGATGTGTGTAGGTGAACAAGTGACAAAACGTGAAGTTCCATGAAGAAGGCACGAGAGGGATATGCCATGAAGGGTGTGCGAGGAACTGCCAGAAATAAAATGTGAGAGACAAAAAGCAGAGTAAACTCAGAAAAGAAAAAAAAAAAAAATACATGACGTACTGAAGAGTAGTGTCGTTGGCAAACGGAACAGCAGAAGGGTTTTGGCGGCCGAGAGGTCGGAGGACAGGCATGGGCGCTCAAGGCTTCTGCGTCGGTGTAGGCCCGCAAGCAACGTCCACAGCGGAATGGACGCTCTTTGTTGTGTCTGCGTTGGTGAGACTGCAAACAAGAAATCAGGAAGTTAAACAAATCATCACAATGAAACAATGATCAAAACGACCATACATAACACATAAGTGGTGATTGGATAATGTTTCCAACATAATATTATTGGTGTAAAATTCCATAAACGTAAACAAAATGCTGACTCAATCAACACACAGGACACTATCTACAAAATAATACACCCGAGCGGGTTTGACGGTCAGCTCGGATACAAAACTTGATGCAACCGAGTGTTAATCAACCTTAGCGACATGAAAAGTGAAAACAGAATTTAGATTTAACTTTAAATTAGGCCAAAAAAAAAAAAAATGTTGCATTGGCGTAACCCGCCCGACCCTAAAAATTCCGCCGACCCTACGTTCTTTTTTTGTTTTTTTTGCTATCGAAAAATTTTGCCGACCCTATTTTATTGCTATTTTTGTTGTTTTGCTATTGTTTTCAAGTATCTTGTTGATTGCGATCGCAAAAACCCGGAAGTGTTTCGGACAGAACCCGCCGACAAAAAGGGTGGTACTCGAGCCGGGGGAGATTTTGGGAGGGATTTATTAGGAAAAAAAATAAAAAATAAAAAAAAAGATCCCGACCGACCTACCCTATTTTTCAGTGACCCGTTACGCCAATGCAACATTTTTTTTTTTTTGGCCTTACCGCGCGAAGCCGTGTTGAAGTCAACGGACCTCGTGTTGCCCAATAAACAGGGCCAAACGACACGGGTAACGAGAAGCTAGTTGGTCGAATTAAATCTTCTAAATAATCCCTATGAAACCCATTATGCATTATAGCCGTCCGATGCTTCCTTATAGGCCATTCGACCAATCGGTCATTTTGCACTTGATGACCCTGTAACCTTGACCCCGAGGCAAAAATGTGAAAAAGGGCTCAGACGATCTATAGAGAGCAACTAGTATTATCATCGTGTCAAGTTAGAACTCAATCGGCCGAGACGTCTCAGAGGAGATAGAAAAATAAAAAGTGTTGATGGACAGACAGACAGACAGACAGACAGACATCTGAGGACATCAAACAGTTATATTAGGTCAGCGAGCTGATCTAACAAGTGCAGCAGCAGATCATGCATCATCATTAATGATTCGATCAATCAGCAAGAGAGATGTGACTGAATCCCAATTGGAGTAAAAATAAGAAACACATGGAGCAAGCGGTTGCAGAGACCATTTGACGGGAGATTGTCTGTGTGGGCGGCGAGAGCATATGGCGAGAGGATTTCAGGAAGCGGACGGTTGTGGGGAGTGGACCTTTGTGGAGAGTGGACGGTGAGAGATAATAGGATAACAGTCAAGTACCTGGAGGTTTGAGAGCTGAGTGAAGGATTTTCCACAGCCAGGGTGGGAGCACAGATAGGGTCTCTCACCCGTGTGGATTCTGGCGAGAAAGGAGAGGACACGACATTGAGAGGGACAAACTTAGAATAATGGACTTGAAGAGCTTTAAAGGGAAGGAAGTCGATTGTCAAGTCTGCAGAGCATCTATTATAATCAATGTCAGTGTGTGTGTGTGTGTGTGTGTGTGTGTGTGTGTGTGTGTGTGTGTGTGTGTGTGTGTGTGTGTGTGTGTGTGTCTCCATAACTCCAAAACCATGAGACTGAGCAGCCCGAAACTCTGCATGCAAACTAACGGAACTCCAAGGAAGTGCAAGAGTGAAAATTGGATGTTTGGGTTAATTAAAACATCCCTTTTGAAGATATTTAACGGACTTATTTAATTATATCCTTCATCAGGTGCATCCTCGGTCACTTCACTCTCGATGGGGTCTTAAGGAACATCCTGGGTTACCTTGCTGGGGTATTCGCCATGTTTTTTCGACTGCTCAACCATGCCTTGAAATGGAACAGGCCACAACGAGACGCCAACGTTCGTGGCGTTATTTAATTTCCGCAAATGTCATAACCTCGAGAATGTCATAAAGTAAGCTGAATTTCAAAATTTAAGTTCAAGAATTGAACTTACCAGCAGTTCCTACTGCTAAAAAGTGTGTTCATTTGTCCAATTCGGACATATTTGACATTTTAGGCGTCACCAAGAGATGTTTGTTTAATATCGCGGTTTGGTGATTGATAATCGCTTACCAAGCAAGCCATTACTCATCAACTATTTAATTGGAGTGCTTGCTTGAGTGCTTAAGCCACTTGCCGAGTGCCCAACAGTTGATAACGGTTCAGTTTGTGTCCCAATCAGGATGTACAATTGGCAGTTGCTACAAGGTAAAGGTACATGTGGGTAGATTGGTTATTTTACACGAACCAGTTGTGATTTACAAAGGTTCTACGTTTCTCTTTGTGAGTTTCAAAGCAAAATATATTTGGTAACGCCCAATTTCCGAACAGTTTGTCGTATGAACATGTTTCTTAAATTTCAGAACCAATTTTTTTTTCACCCGTCACATGACGATTGGCAGCAAATCTCTTTGAAACATCTACAATGCAATGTTGTTTTTATAATTTGTTTCTTGAAATTCCCCAAAACAAGGGTGAAAGCCACACAAGGTTTCAGGGTTGTATACCGTACATACTGTAGTCGGTAATCACAATGACTCCAATCTGCCGATTCCCGAAAAATTGCTGATATCGGCCAACCACTAATGTGTGTGTGTGTGTGTGTGTGTGTGTGTGTGTGTGTGTGCATGCGTGTTGTTCATAAAGTACAACATATTCTTTCTCCCCTACCCCTCTCGCTCTCTCTTTGTCCCATCCTTACTCTACACCCTCCCAATACAGTGCAGCACCCTCCTCCCACACCTCTCTCTCATCCCAAACCCTCTCTCTCTCCACCTCCCTCTCTCTCTGTCTGTCTCTGGACGTATCCGGACGGTGGTTATCTCCATACATGTCTGCACGGTGGTTATGTCTGGGCGGTGTTTGTTTCCGGACGTGTCTGGGCGGTGTTTGTCTCCGGACATGTCCGGGCGGTGTTTGTCTCCGGATGTGTCTGGGCGGTGTTTGTCTCCGGACGTGTTCGGGTCGTGTTTATGACTGAACAGGAATTTGTCTCCGGATGTGTCCGGGTGGTGTTTGTCTCCAGATGGCTTGGCTCCGGACACGTCCGGGCGGTGCTCATCTCTGAACGTGTTTGGGCAGTGTTTGTCTTGTCCAGGAAATGTCTTCTTAAACCAGGAAATGGTGTCGGTAGTTTATTGGTGAAACCCAAATCGGCGCTACAAGTCAAACTGCCCCCACCTCCCCCAGGAAGGCCTCACTCACCGTGTGTGCTGCTGCAGATGCGAGATCTGGCGGAAAGCTTTATCACAGTATGCGCAGGGGTATGGCTTGGCGCCAGAGTGTACCCTCAAGTGTTGGGCAAGGTATGACGTACAAACAAACGATTTGGGGCAGTGGGAGCAAGGGTGAGCTTTCATTTCCGTGTGCGACTTTGCGTGCAGCTGCATGGTCGATTTAGACACAAAGGTCGAAGGACACACCTTGCAGCTGTAAAAGGGGAAATAGGAAGAGGTGTGACAGGAGGATGAACAGAGGAGCAACAGCAGTAAGACGAAAACAGCAATGTAACAGCAGTAGGAGGAATGAAAATAAGGAATGGGATTAGAAAGAACACAAGGAGAAAAAAAAAAACGAATAAATAACAAAAGGAACATAGATCCAAACTCACCGATATGTCTTTGGCTGTTGTCTATCCCTCACTCCTCCACCCCCTGCTCTCTCCCCACATTTCCCCCTCCCTCTGCCCCGACCCCGACCCATCCCGACCCCCCCACCGGGCCACCCAGCACCTCCTCCAACCTTCTCTCCACCCCCACTCGGGACCATGTTTGTAGGCGAAAGGGTGCCAGGTGAGGGGAGAAGTGGCGGGGGACGATCAAGGGGGTACGGCACTGGAGACGGGGTGAGATCATGGGTGATGGAAGAAAGTACAAATGACTGTGAGATTAAAAAAAAATCTTAAGACTGTGACAAAACGAGTCATATGAAGTAGGAATAGTTACACAAGCACGCGTATTATTGAACAGATCTTCCAGTTGCAAATTTGTACACCGAAGTACCAGCAGCAATAGTGCCCATGGAAGCTGTTGTCATAGCAACCGATGCTGAAGAGGGGGCCGAGCTGGCAGCAACAATGGGTGGCAGATTGTCCGTCGCCATGGCAATGGCAGGCATCATGCTGCTGGTTGCCATGGCAACTGTGGGTGACATGCTGCTTGCCATGGCAACTGTTGGTGCCATGCTCGCTGCCATGGCAACTGCAGATGCTGAAGAGGCTGGCCCACATTCGCCCTTTTCTGGTTTCTCCCCAAACTGTTTCAGTTGTTTGAGCAAGAGAAGATTGTCGAGCTGAATGAACCAAACACGCACACACAAACAGAGACACGCACGTCTATCATTTTCACTCACGCAGTATCATAAGTACAGTGCAGCATCTGAAGGCATACGTGATCACGTGATGAATTAAAGTGAAAACACTGAAGTTTATTCTGACCCGTGACAGTGCAGCTAAAGGATGGACATTAACAATGGGCAAAAAAAACCCCAAAAAACAATTGCAACAAGTAAACTGAACACTAATACCATTTTGCATACTCATCGTCAGGTACCTGGCCAAACAATTTACCTGGTTGGCGGCAGATGGGCCGTGCGGCCAGAAGTACAAGCCACCGTAGGCCGGTTCCCCCATGGTGTCTGCATGAGGTTTGAGGATGGGGGCGAGATGAGCAAAGGGAAGGTATATTAACTTGAAATGAGTTTTAAATACGTCATACCTGCACTTTTGGTCATCCTTTAAAATTGACCAATCCGTTCTTCATGAACACCTCGACCCCGTGCTGGACACCACTACGGCTGCAGAGTTTTTGATTTCAAGGCCGTTTGTTAAACACACGGTAGAGAAAAGCCGTGATGGCGCAAATCATGTGAGGAGACCAAACGATGGTGGAGACCAAACGATGGTGGAGACCAAACGATGGTGGAGACCAAACGATGGTGGAGACCAAACGATGGTGGAGACCAAACGATGGTGGCAATTAGTCTGTTCGGTGATCACCGCAGGAAGATTGAATGCGGTGTTTGATTATCTTTGCTTATCTTGTGTCCTTCACGTTGTTGGAACTCCAGCCAGCAATAGCATCTCATTCATCAAACAGTAAAAGAACTTTATTTTGAACTCCGAGTCATAAACCTGGACTCTTGACAACCTCTCGAGGTAGTTCACGCAGCTCGCTGGGGTTCAGGATCCGCCGAGGACTATCGATCAGGGAATAACTGTGGGTTATCAGTTTCACTAACAGTTAGTGGTCTGCTGCATGCTATCGGTTAAGGGTCTGCTGCATCACTTTCGGATCCAATGCGGGCTGTCAGTTCAGGGTTCAATGTGGGCTACCGGTTAATGGTCCTCTGCATGTTATTGGTGAAGAATCAACAGTGGGCTATCTGAAAAGGGTCCAATGTGGGCTATCGGTTAAGGGTCCGATGTGGGCTATCGGTTAAGGGTCCGATGTGGGCCATCAGTTCAGGGTTCAATGTGGGCTACCGGTTAATGGTCCTCTGCATGTTATTGGTGAAGAATCAACAGTGGGCTATCTGAAAAGGGTCCAATGTGGGCTATCGGTTAAGGGTCCGATGTGGGCTATCGGTTAAGGGTCCGATGTGGGCCATCAGTTAAGGGTTCAATGTGGGCTACCGGTTAATGGTCCTCTGCATGTTATTGGTGAAGAATCAACAGTGGGCTATCTGAAAAGGGTCCAATGTGGGCTATCGGTTAAGGGTCCGATGTGGGCCATCAGTTCAGGGTTCAATGTGGGCTACCGGTTAATGGTCCTCTGCATGTTATTGGTGAAGAATCAACAGTGGGCTATCTGAAAAGGGTCCAATGTGGGCTATCGGTTAAGGGTCCGATGTGGGCTATCGGTTAAGGGTCCAATGTGGGCCATCAGTTAAGGGTTCAATGTGGGCTACCGGTTAATGGTCCTCTGCATGTTATTGGTGAAGAATCAACAGTGGGCTATCTGAAAAGGGTCCAATGTGGGCTATCGGTTAAGGGTCCGATGTGGGCCATTGGTTAAGGGTCCAATGTGGGCTACCGGTTAATGGTCCTCTGCATGTTATTGGTGAAGAATCAACAGTGGGCTATCTGAAAAGGGTCCAATGTGGGCTATCGGTTAAGGGTCCGATGTGGGCTATCGGTTAAGGGTCCGATGTGGGCTATCGGTTAAGGGTCCAATGTGGGCCATCGGTTAAGGGTCCAATGTGGGCCATCGGTTAAGGGTCAGATGTGGGCCATCGGTTAAGGGTGAAATGTGGGCCATCGGTTAAGGGTCCGACGTGGGCCATCGGTTAAGGGTCCAATGTGGGCCATCGGTTAAGGGTGCAATGTGGGCCATCGGTTAAGGGTCCGACGTGGGCCATCGGTTAAGGGTCCAATGTGGGCCATCGGTTAAGGGTGCAATGTGGGCCATCGGTTAAGGGTCCGACGTGGGCCATCGGTTAAGGGTCCAATGTGGGCCATCGGTTAAGGGTCCGACGTGGGCCATCGGTTAAGGGTCCGACGTGGGCCATCGGTTAAGGGTCCGACGTGGGCCATCGGTTAAGGGTCCGACGTGGGCCATCGGTTAAGGGTCCGACGTGGGCCATCGGTTAAGGGTCCGACGTGGGCCATCGGTTAAGGGTCCGACGTGGGCCATCGGTTAAGGGTCCGACGTGGGCCATCGGTTAAGGGTCCAATGTGGGCCATCGGTTAAGGGTCCGACGTGGGCCATCGGTTAAGGGTCCGACGTCGGCCATCGGTTAAGGGTCCGACGTGGGCCATCGGTTAAGGGTCCAATGTGGGCCATCGGTTAAGGACAATTTTGGGATAGAAGGGTGTATCGACAGTGATGCGATTACACGCAAAAAGTCAAGGGACACAATTAACCACGTGTCCAAGTCAGTGTTCGCTTCGGCCTTACTCCGCTTGAGTTCATGCCTCCCTTCGTTGAACTCGGCCCGTCTAACACGTTTTCAAAGGAAGATTTGTCCCACAACCGCACAGGGATCCTCCGTCCAGACCACGCGGACAACTCGCGCTCTTTAACCTCCGCACACACGCAAAAGAAACCCTCGCTGCAGTGCCCCGTCCCCTTCCTCGGTTCGAACTCAAGCCGACGTGCCCGACTCGCGTTCTTCGATATCAATACATCGCTCGCGTTCCGGGGTGCAGACATTTCTTTGTCTATCTCCTGGTCAGTTCCGCTTCTTGTGGACCACTGTCCCCCTTGCCCTTCCCTCCCCGTCACTATGGAACAAGGGACACACGCCGAGCATGGAAGCCGACGGAGACAAAAGAAAGGGCAAAAAAAAGAGAGAAAAGAAAAAAGAATGACGAGAAAAAAGAAAAAAAGAAAAAAGACAACCTGGGCCGAGCGGTCGTGACGTCAGCGTCGTTGGAGTCGGAAACGGAAAGTCGTCACTTCCGCGTACGCTATGGCGGCGTGACGTCAACGCGTTTTTTTTTTTCAATTGTTTTTTTTTTTACATCCTTACCGTGAATAATGTCGCTTGTGCGTATGACGTAACGACATTTGCGATCCGCCATCTTGGAGCGCAAGAAAACAAAGCGACGTAAAATGTGAATTCTGAACCGTTGGAGCCATGTATTGCCATCAAAGGTTAAGACCATTCGTTGGGGAATTTTAGCAAATTGTATTGACCATCTGTGGAAAAAAAATTGCTTACCAAAAAATTTCTTCACCAACGTATTCATCGAGGTGTCGAAGAACACCTATCAATTAGTACAAACCCAAATCCTTGTGGAAAATTCTGGGGGAGGCAATAAAAGTCCAGGTAAACAGAGGGCCTGCGCCCAAAAAATCGGAAAAATTAACTTTTGCCAATATTGACTTGTGGGATGTCTAACTAGGGGTTTTTTGGGGGTGCTGAATTGATTCCAACCATTAGATTTGAGGAAAAAAATGAACCCTGGCCGTAAAATATTGATATGATACATTTTTAGATATCTCAGACTGTGGTTTGCGGTAATTTGGCTCGATTGATTCAGATTGTTCAAATTGTGCTGAAACCAGCAGACAACATTTTTGAAACCACTGCTATATTGTTGGTTATACTTGTGCTCATGCTCAGTAGAATTCTCTGTGTTAGCTGACGTTAGCTAAGAGCTTTTAGCTATAAAATTATTGTGAAGCGGACTCAATAGAAGTTGAATATACTAGTACGTGCCGTAAACAAACAAACAAACAAAAAAAACATTAATAAATAAATATTCCAACCGCGACCAACAAACAACAACCACACAGGCCGTTTCTTCGCTCTCGCGTGCCCGGACGTGCGTGGCCCGGAAGTTCGCATATCACAATTACGATGATTCGAAATTTAGGTTTTAATGGCCAATTATTCAATGAGCGCCAACGTATTTTGCCTTTTCACAATGTCATCGCAAGGAAAAACAAAAAGAGAAGAGAAGAGAGAGAAAAAAAAAATACTTCCTGGTTCGGAGCACACCAGCACTCTGATGTTACCGAAATTTATGCACCGTCTAATATGAAAACGATCATAACTTGCGGCATTGTGTTTATCTATAAATGCGCATAAGAAATCGAGAAATTATTGGAATACACGAAGTCATCACTCTCCGGAAGTCCGTACGTTGTAACCCGTAATGGGGAACGCGGCAGAGCTTCCCTTCCCCATCGGCCACGCCCACGCAACAACGTGTCTTGTCATTGGTTTGGTAAATAAATGGCCATAACTTGGGAAGCACTTGTCCGATTAATATCAAACCTTGAAAAGGCACATCCTCAGGTCCCCAGCAATATACCTGGCAAGTTTCAATTAGATCGGACCAGCGGTTGTCGAGAAACAGCGGTCACAGACACACACATACACACACACACACACACACACACACACACACACACACACACACACACACACACACACACACACACACACACACACACACACACACACACACACACACACACACACACACACAGATTGCTGGAATTATAGATAGATTCAACGTAGAATGGACATATTAATGTTAAAACACATCACTGTATATGTGTTCTGTCTGTTTTGTGTCAAAATTTCATGTCCTGTCTGTTGTTTACAAAAATAATGTCTTGGTTTTTTTTAGGACAGTATGGACAAGGATGTCACTGAACCTGGCTTGAGGTGTTTCATCTGTGGTGGTTCTGGGATTGAAAAGCATACGCTCTCAAAAGTCTCCAATAAAGGGCACCCACGGATCTTATCACATTCTGAGCTTTTTGGCAATGCGGCGTTGATCGGGAGACTAAATGAGGACTGGAACATCGGAGAAGACAGCAAGTCGAGATACCATGTGGATTGTAAAACAGAGTTGTACAGTCGTGCGAGAAGTATATCCACTGCAACCAGAGCCGGATTAAGCCTCGGCTGGCCCTAAGGCACATTTTGAAATTTTAGAGAATGTCCTGAAAAATTAAATTAGATCTCAGGCTCATGGAAATGGACCCCAGACAAAAAAATTAACTGATTCAAGAACAAAATATTTAATACAAAAAAAGACAAATATTTAATGTGAAAAGAATTTTTGGCCCGAATTTTTGGCTGGCCCTAAGGCACATGCCTTGTCTGCCTAATGGTTAATCCAGCACTGACTGCAACTGAAACAGCTAATCGTAAGTTTTTTTTTTTATTCATCATTCAAAGGAAGTAGCATTGCAAATAAAAACGACAATAATAATCTCAAATTTGCTTTCTAAACAATAATTTTATTTCCATAGAACAAGATGAGGAGGGCCGATGCTCAGACAGGACGAAAAAACGCCGGATATCATCTGGGCAAAGTACTTCACCTGGCTCCGGCTCTACTTCCCAAACACCACCAGCGCATCTTATCTACCGTGATGTTTGCATACTCCGTGATGAAGGCATCAACGTTGGAACATTGGACCGAAACCCTGGTAAGTTGCGCGCTTACTGAGTCCTGCACAAGTTCAAATGTATATTTTTCAAAAAAAAATTTCTCTTCACTCTACCACTCAAAGTCAAATACTTTAATCATGCATATATGTGGCATCATCCAGGCAGAGCCTGGAAGTTGTATCGTGCGCCTGACAATCGCTACCAGGACCGACAGAAAAGGAATTTGATGGAGACAGCTGTGAAACGAGGAGACGCCTGGGGACGTGAGGTTGCCGGAGGTCTGTCTGGGATCATAGACTTGGTAGCAGAAGAGGCGCTTTATCATCTTCGGTGCAGGATCCTATTTGACTTGGAACACTTGAGATTCGACATCTTCAGCAAGCGAGCTGCTACTGTGAGCATAAAACCTGAGAAATTGCAGCACAGCACTTTCTCCGAGCTTACCTCCAGACTAGAGACCGGCTGATGCTGCAAAATCCATCGTTGGATGCCCGGGACTATGGATGGCAACTCACTGAGCAAGGATACGCACCAATCCCTTCTACAGACCCCATTGCACCAGACTACCTCCTGACGTTTGCCAGCTGCAACTGTGCGGGGGACTGCAGCTCACTCAGGTGCTGCTGTAAAAAGCAAGAAGTCAAGTGTATTTCTGCTTGCGGCATCTCATCATGGTAACTCTTGCCTGAACATAAACCAGCTGGATGACAAGAGGAGTGAGGAAGATACTGGGGAGTTTGATGAATAAGGTTGTAAAAGCTGACGAAGCAACATTTCCATTGAGCACAGTTCTGTTAAAAATGTCAATAAAATACATTTTATATGATCAGGGAGTGTTTTTTTCTCAAAAATAATGGTTGGAATCAATTCAGCACCCCCAAAAACCCCCTAGTTAGACATCCCACAAGTCAATATTGGCAAAAGTTAATTTTCCTCTTTTTCGCGCAGGCCCTCTGAGCACCCGAACTTTGATTGGCTCCCCAGAATTTTCCACAAGGATTTGGGTTTGCACTAATTGATAGGTGTTAGTAGACACCTAGATGAATACGTTAGTGAAGAAATTTTTTGGTAAGCAAATTTTTTTCACAGATGGTCAATACAAGTTAGGGCTAAAATTCCCTAACTACTTTCCTCTAATCTTGATGAGGAAGGTGTGGAGCGAGTAAATGTGGACACGGGGACAGAAATACGAGAAACAGAGTGGTTTTTTTTAAATTTCAGGTTCAGAGATTGTTGGATGCTCCATCGTACTCCATGGAGGTGGAGTTAGAATGATGTCACAATCGGAGTAAACAGAGGGGCAAGTGAAGAAAATAACTCGGCAAGCCAAAAGAGAGGATGAGAAGGAAATGGTGTAGAATATTAAACATAATAGCAAGGCTTTCTTTAAGTATATCAGGGGGAAAGAACAGGTTCGGACCAGTGTGGGCCCATTGAGGAATAGCACCGGGAGAGTGGTTAGCGATGGAAGTGAGATGGCAGGCTGAAACAGGTATTTTTCTTCAACTTTTACACAAGAACAGTCACGAGAATTGCCAATAGCTGAGAGTATCTATCGAGGAGGTGAGGAAGGGCTTTTACAGAAGATCCAGGTTGGAGTGGAGGAAGTAAAGGAACAGCTCGGTAATCTAAGAGTAGATAAGGTTCCGGTTCCAGATAATGTGCACCTGAGAGTATTGATGGAGGTGTCTGAACAGGTAAGCCAGATGTGAACGGATATTTTCAATAGTTCCCTGGAGTCAGGACAGGTACCGGAGGATTGGAGAGGAGAAAATGTAACAACATGAGTCGCCCAATTTGTACTTGGTCCTGATGGATTTGGTCCGTAAGATTTGGTCTCGCCTTTCGCGTGCGTGCGTGCGTGCGTCCGTCCGCAAGGACCGATTTTATTCATATTTCACACAAAGACAACACGTGATGATGAACATACCCACGTCATTCTGGTTTTTTTTGAGAGCAGATCCAAGATGGCCGACTGGCGGCCATTTTAGTTGTAAAAAAATCAGCCCGGTTGGGGGTGACGGTCATCTCTGTTTTGACCGTATCACATCGACGATTTTTCCAACTTTGAAGACACGTGACTCGATAACCTGGACGAATTTTTAAAAAACCGGCCTGACCAAATTTAGATATTGTTCCATATTATCAGAATCCGAAGAAATTTCGAAGATCGGATCACAAACGGCGGAGGAGATAGATTTTGAAAAAGGACGATTTCACAACTTTGGAGTGGCCTTGACCTTGACCTTCAATCGTGTCAAAAGTCATACCATCGTGTATCAGTCATCGACCCCCTACCGACACACCAAGTTTCATCAAGATCGGGCAAATTTTTTTTTGACCGTATCACATCGACGATTTTTCCAACTTTGAAGACACGTGACTCAATAACCAGGACGAATTAAAAAAAAAAACGGCCTGACCAAATTTAGATATTGTTCCATATTATCAGAATCCGAAGGAATTTTGAAGATCGGATCATAAACGGCGGAGGATATAGATTTTGAAAATGGACGATTTCGCAACTTTGGAGTGACCTTGACGTTGACCTTCAATCGGGTCAAAGGTCAAACCGTCGTGCATCCCTCATCGACATCTACCCACATACCAAATATCAAGAAAATCGGAAGAAAAAAATGGGGACGTGCGGACGAACGGACATCGAGACTGGTTTCATTAGGTCATCTCCAACGAGATGACCTAAAAAGCCCGACGTCGAACACGTCCTCAACCATTTCTCAGACATGCATTTACCGGTGTTGTTCAAACTTGGCACGCAGATAATGAATGATGGCTTACATAAGCACGTCATTTTTTTTTTTCGACATCAGATCCAAGATGGCCGACTCGTAGACTGGCGGATATTATAGTTGTACATAAATATGAGCCAGCCCTTCTCCATACAGCAAAATTACGAAAACAACGACAGCTATGACATTTTATGTCCTTTTTACTTGTTTAAGAAAGGATCGACAGAAGAATTGGGAAACTATAGACCTGTTAGTTTGACTTGAGTTGTGGGGAAAGTGTTGGAGACATTAATTAAGGACCAAATGAGGAACCATTTAAATAAATACAAACTAATTAAAGGTAGTCAGCACGAGTTTACCAAAGGTAGTTCCTGTTTAACAAATCTTTTAGAGTTCTTTGAAGCAGAGTCTGATTGGGTGGATGAGGGAAAGGCAGTGGACATAGTATATCTAGATTTTAAGAAAGCATTTGATAATGTACCACATCGGAGGTTGTCAGCCAAAATGAGGGCTTGTGGAGTGGCTGGTCAGGTAGCCAATTGGATTGTAAACTGGCTTAGTGGTTGGAAGCAAAGAGTGGCTGTGAGTGGGAGGATGTAAGCATGGGGTACCTCAGGAATTTTCAAGTCAAGTCAATCGGAGGAAAATTGATTATTTTTCTGATTGAAATTGATTTTAGAAGTTTGACCTTGAGTTGATCCTTTTGACCTCAAAAATAGTTGATTTCCAAATTCAGCAATGCACTTTGTAATTGCTGCTTAAATCACCATGTTAATCAGATGAAAATTGACGATTTTTCAGAGGAAATTTGATCATTTCAAGAAGTTTGACTTATTTGACCTCCAAAATAATTGGTGGTTGAATTCAATGACCAAATATGCAACTCCTCTTCAAATTTCAAGTCAATCGGATGAAAATTGAGGAATTTAGAAATACCACCGAAGTTGTTGACCTTTTGACCTCAAAAACAATCGGCTTCTTCCTTTTGACAAACTCTACCATGAGTTGAAGTTTCATGAAGATCGGTTTCAAATTGTGACCTGTAGGCGATAAACAGACAGACAGACAAACAAAGACAGAATAACAAAATCGACAAACCAATATATTTGAAAAAGCTTAGATTTTGCAAGTAACAAACAGAAAGGGGTGAAAACATAACCTCCTTCACCTTTTGATAATGCAAAAGGATGTATAGGGATGTTCCTCCAAAAAGTATGCAAAGAAGGTAGGGATGGTCACAAGAAATGATGTGAAACCTTCCCTACATCTTTCTTTGAATAATGGTTGTCCCGACACAAGAAACTGTGTGCGTGTGCGCATTGTCGAGTGCATAAATGTGTGTGTTCAATACAGCTGAACAGATCGATGCAAAACTTTACAGGTATGATCGCCGAACAATGAGGAAGAAAAAAGTTCGCCTATGACGTACGTCATTGGTCATATGGTTTGGCAGCTATGATTTTTTTGAAGAATAAACTTTTAAAAATCGTCTTCACAAGAACAACTTGACAGATCAAGGGGAAACTTCACCCACATGTTCCCCAAGCCTTGGGGATACCAGGGTGCTCACAAATAATTAATCGGTCTCATGGTCTGACAGCCATATTGTATTGAATGAAGATCTTGAAAAAAAAAAAAAATCTCTTTCACAGTATCATCAATCGACGTGAAACGTCAGAATTATGATCCAGTCGTCATGGGGAATAAGTTTAAAATTTCAACCGGATCGGACGCATGGTCTGGCAAGCCAGAATTATTTATTTTGAATCTGCATTCAGGAATTTAAATCAAACTTGGAACAAGCATGGATAATGATGTAATAATGTTGACGGAGGCTGTAATAATGACGGAGGATAATGATGTAATAATGTTGACGGAGGCACATCTGGCGATGTCGAAGAGCGCCTTTCTAGTTCTTCATTTCTCTATTTCTTTATCCATCTGTCTCAGGAGAAGTGAATTCTTACAGAAAGTGTTCTGTAAGGCTCAATTGGCTGTGCCTGAATGGGTTTGAGGAGTTGCAGCCAAAACCCGGATCCTCTCCATGGTCCTCCTGATGACTCCATATTTCCTCTTTACTTCTTCAGGTTCCTTCTGATGACTCCGATGCAATATTTGTTCTTCCATTTGTTTGGAGTATTCATGTATAGATTATCACTGCTCCAAAGATACCTGGTGGGTTTTTGGTTATTTGAAAGAAACAGTAAAAAAAAAAAAAAAAAAAAAAATATATATATATATATATATATATATATATATATATATATATATATATATATATATATATATATATCTCTTCTTCTTCTTTCGGCTGCTCCCTTTAGGGGTCGCCACAGCGGATCATCCGTATGATCCGCATAGTGATTTGGCACATGTTTTACGCCGGATGCCCTTCCTGACGCAACCCTGGTCGCCTCTTACGACACAGGGATATGGTACACCTATTTTAACCGGGGTATACACCGGCCCAGTATACTGGTACTCATTTCGCCAACCTCGGAAGGATGACAGGCTGAGTCAACCATATATATATATATATATATATATATATATATATATATATATATATATATATATATATATATATATATATATATATATATATATATATATATATATATGTATATATATATATATATATATATATATATATAACGTTGTGGAAAACCTGCCGTGTTTTTATATTTATTAGAATATTATGTATTCAGGGAGAAAAAAAAATTCTACAAAACTTTTATTTACATACACATGTAACAAATGTATTCCAAAACTGTACATACGTGTGTCATATCCTTTCATATATATATATATATATATATATATATATATATATATATATATATATATATATATATATATATATATATATATATATATATATATATATATCTGTCATACACACACGACTGATAAACTGCAATTACAAGTACGCCTTAAACTTGATAAACTACCAGGACCCGTGGCCCATCCGTGGGTAACTGAAATGGCAAACCAACACACAAATTGGGGCAAGAGAAGTTAAAAGGTTAAATAGGGTGAAAGGGGTGGAATTGTTGTTGCTGTTGTGATTTCTCAGAGCTAGCCTCACCATGCTCTCATCCCATGTTCTCCATGGATTTGTCCAACTCATGCAAACAACCATCTGCATGAAGCACCGACAATGTTCAAAAGAATAAGTGTGAAGAGTGACGAACAGTTGTAAAACCAAGGAAAAGAGAGACGATATACGTGCAAATTTGAGCACACCAAACATACACTCGAGCTGCTGCTGCTTGCTCCTCATCATGATCATCATCTTTCCCTTCCCTCACCTCTGTCCGTTGTGTTGTAGCGCCCAATGCCATCACCTCGGTCCAGTTCGGCCTGAGTTGCTGTTTCATCCCCAGTTCTCTGTTCTTGTTCCTCCTTCTCCCCCCCCCCCACCCCCAGCTCTGTTTGAGCTTGTTGACCCCCCCCCTGTATCCTCCTCACAGTCCCATTACCCTCATTCCTCCTCTAAATGTTACTCTACCCTGCCGTTGGTGTGTTTTCCCACTTTCCACTGTGGTTTTTCTGCTCTGTGTTCTCGCTCTTCCACGAGCCTCGACTTTGAATCTTAAAAAATAAATAATTACGTACACAACAAACACTCGCCTGCTGATACAAGAATACCAAACGACTCCATAAAAAAAATTCCATTCTTTCCCTTGGTTTCACTGTCTCACTGAGGCTGCCATTGTCTCTGCTTGCGCCAGAGCAGTGTGGGGTCGAGGAAAGGCCGTTGGGGAAATACTGTCGTGCCTCTTCCAGCCATCACGGGACCCAGCCATGGACTTTCGTGCACCAGACCCCCAGGTGGAAATATCTCAGCTACTGGAGGAGGGATATCTCTGTCGGGCTGGCGGGGAACGGGATAGAGAAAAATGGCATCACTTGAGCGGTTGGATCGGTTCATGATCAAATAATGATAGTCTCACAAATTTGGAAGATGTGCATCAACTGAACAGCTTATTTCCTCAAGGTACATGACCCACGTGCTACGAACCTTCCTGAGATTGTGCCGATAGGTGTGACGGACCAGTAGTGGTGGTGTCGGTGGATCTGACAAACTGGGCAACGAAGAATAAAGGGTACAATTGCGTGGGACGTTCACTCCTGGGGTTGAAAGACAATGTGGAGGTGTACAATCACACCATACCAACAGGTACCTGCGGATATTCCTCGTAATACAAGATGTGACTTCAACAATACTATGCAAAGAACAATTAAATGTCATGGGATTTTAATATTGTCAAACTATGTCTTCCCTAAAGATGTTGCTTGATCAATCAACCCCCTCCTGCCCCAAGTCCTCAACCCCTCCTCCCCCCCCCCCAACTTCCTCTCTGCTGACCTCCCCTCCCCCTTTCTTCCCATTCTTAAAGCAAGAGGGCATTCTTAAATCATTAGATATTATTTCTTTGATATTCCCTGCAGAAATTCCGTGGAATCGCCACTCAGATTTTGAGCAGCTGAACTGTGTTAATAAATGATTTTAAATTAATTATCTTCTTCTTGACGCATGCACACATGCCAAAAAATTGAATGACGATGGAACAGGGTTTAACACTTTGAACCCTGAGCTCCTTGGAGAAAAATCCGTCTGCTCCGCTATATGGAGGTTGGAATAGCGGCTGGTAAGAAGGCTGCCAGGGTTCAAAAGGTTAAAGTACAAACTCATGAGATTCTGTCATGATTTGTCATATGTGATGTTGGGAGAGACAGACAAACATATTATTATATAGATTAAAGTATATAATGTTGGTCGGATGGGGCACATACTGTATAAAGGGAAGTGGAATGCAAAAGAACACAAAGTTAAGTCATAAAAAAAATACAACAGCAATAAATAAATCATTAAACACAAAAATAAGATAATTGGCTATTCAGAGGAATCTCGAAACGGCACTGGGACGCGATCCATCCCCCGTGGTCTCAGTTGGGAAACGTAGAGGAAGTCTGATATAAACAACACCCTTTTGTTCAATCTTTTAAAATGATAAATTTACAATTACGGGCAAAAGAAGACAAATCAGCCAAATGCAATGAGGCTAATATAGGGTCTTCCTTGGCGATTGGACACAATCCTGGATGGGTCGCCACTCTGACACAGTCTACCAGCATGCTAGCACTCATTTTGCTGACCCCGGAAGGATGACAGGCCGAGTCAACCCCACATAGTATTAATTAGACAGTTGAGTGGGATTTGAACTCAGGATCCAAGGATCCCAAACCCTAACCACTCTTACCATTATGCCAACACCAGGCATACTGGCCTCCACCTGTGTTAAATTGTCATGATTCTGATAATTTCAGAATAAAATCAGCTGTTCCTGTTGGTTCCCCCTGCTGGATAATGAATTTCACAGCAAAGACTCAACCATGAACACCAAGGAGCTTTCAAAAGACCTCCGGGATAAAGTTGTGGAAAGGGACACATCAGGGGATGGGTATAAAAATATTTCAAAGGCCTTGAATGTCCCTTGGAGCACAGTCAAGATAATCATTAAGAAGTGGAAGGCATGTGGTACCACCAAGACCCTGTCCAGATCAGGCCGTCCCTCCAAACTGGATGACCAGGCAAGGAGGAGACTGATCAGAGAGGCCACCAAGAGGCCAATGGCAACTTTGAAAGAGCTAGATGCCTTTATAATAAAGACAGGTCACTGTGTGCATGTGACAACAATATCCCAAGCATGCCATAAGTCTTGCCTTTACGGTATGGTGGCAAGAAGGAAGCAATTACCAAAAAAAGCCCACCTTCAATCCTGTTTGAGGTATGCAAAAAACACTCCGGAGATTCTGAAGCCATGTGTCAAAATGTTTTGTGGTCTGACGAAACTATGATGGAACTTTTTGGCCGAAATGCAAAACGTTGCGTTTAGTGCAAACCCAACACAGCACATCACCCAAAGAACACCATCCCTACTGTGAAGCATGGTGGTGGCAGCATCATGTTATGGGGATGTTTCTCATCAGCACGGACTGGAGCATGTGTCAAGATAGAAGGGAAAATGGATGGAGTAAAATACAGAAAAATCCGAGAGGAAAACCTGCTGGCCTCTGCAAGAAAGCTGAAATTGGGACGGAAGATCACCTTTTCAGCATGATAACGACCTGAAGCACACAGCCAAAGCTACACTGGAGTGGCTAAGGAACAAAAAGATGAATGTCCTTGAGTGGCCCAGTCAGAGCCCCGACCAAAATCCAATCAAAAATCTGTGGCATGACTTGAAGATTGCTGTCCATCAACGCTCCCCACACAACATGACTGAGCTTGAACAGGTTTGTTAAGTAGAATGGGTAAATATTCCCCAATCAAGGTGTGCAAAGTTGGTAGAGACCTATCCCAACAGACTCTCAGCTGTAATTACTGTCAATGGTGCTTCCACCAAGTATTAACCAAGATATTCTAGTTTTGTATTAATTAATTAATTTTCTGAAATGTGTAGAACTTGTTTTTCACTTGGAACTTGTGGGTTACGATGTGTAAATTAAGGTGGAAAAAGTCTGATTTAATGCAATTTATTTCCAGGCTAGAAGGCAACAATAGGTGAAAATTTTGAAAGAGGGTGTAGACATCCTACAGGAACTGTAAATGTGGAATTTGAAAATAAACTTGCAGTGTCGTGGTGAGGAAACATTGGAGCTCACCTTTTTCAAAGTAAGCATTTTGTGCACGACCCTGTGGTATATTGAATATGACATGTGGCTCGAAATCACTTGACCCTTAATCCTAGCTCAAATGAATTTCAAGCTAAATGACAAAGACAGACTCACCCCGAGCGGCTTTCTCAGATATTTCCTGCCGCACGACCTCCGACCTCAGGATCAGTTCCTCTGCCGCTGCCCCGGCATCAAAGTCATCCCTCATCACATCCCGCAACCTCTGGCTCAAGGACAGCGTGGAATTGTAAGCCGGCACCATGAGGGTGTCTGGCGCGGCGGCACCAGAAGGTTCACGATGGAGGGGACGAGTTGGACGCGAGGCCCACGTGCTCTGACCTTTACCCCTAGATTTGTCCGGTGCACTTACTTCACCCCTTGATTTCCTCTGCTGTTCATAGAAGAAAATAGGGCTCGGAGTGGCCTTTGCTGTTTCTGTATCGTTGAGAGGCTTTTCTAAGCCTCGTGCACTCGCTGGCGAGTTCTCAATTGCAAATCGAACCTAACAGTGGAAAAGGAATGGAGAGTGAATCCAGGTTTCAAGCCAAAATTTTGATCTCGATTTTAAACAATATTTATGTGGTGTATATTTGTTATATCACCCACACAAAGACCAATGGAGCTAGTCTTGCTGAGTTGACAGGGCTTCATTACAGAACAATAGAGAAAAATTGCTCTCAAATTGTCACAAAGTTCCATGTTTACATCCAGTGTGCCTCTTGTTATCTCTGCTCAGCTTTTCTACAAATTCCCTCAACAACCACTTGATCCAGAGTTCAAACTTATTCCCAACTTCCTTTCCCCATTCGTTTGACCTGCAGAGCCAAATAACTCACCTGTCGTGTTTCGGTGGAGCTTATCCCACCAGCTCCTCCTCCTTTCCTCTTCTTTTTCTTCCTGAGGATGCCTGGCACAACAGGTTCATTATCACACAAACCTTTACGAAGGCTCACGGGGCTGAGCGTGAGGTCCAGCTGTGGATCCAGGTGACCGACTTCTTCGTGCAAAGTCGCCGTGACGGTTGGACCATGTGAAGGTTGACCGGATCTGCCAAGGAGGTGTCAAGAAAGTAAAGACAAAGAGCATCGATAAGGAAGTGGAAGGTTGGCATTAATGTGTGATTATTATAGCTTAGAAATTGTGACTACAAGCTGATGACAGGTGTCACACCAAAAGCACAAACCAAACCATGGATTCCCTCCAACTCCACTGAATGTCGTCAATTATTCCTTCCACACATCTCAAACTACATTCGTTTTGTAATTCCAATAACTCACATTATTTAAGAGCCCTTGGAAATCCAAGTGGAGCTTGACTTTGTCCTGCACGTGATGTATGTACATTAGTAGACGTCACTGTACTTTTGTGTGAATTACAATGACGTTGGTAAACAATAGACAAATACACTACATGTAGTCTAAATAAATAAATAAACGAGAGAGTTAGTCGAACACCTTACCCCACGCAGTCTTCAGAAAAAGGATGTGGGAAGGGTCTTTTCAACTCTTGCTTTGCGTTTCCGAACACAATCTTTATTTCCGACGAGCCGCCATTTTGCCTGTCTCGATATTTCCCCAATGTTGAGAGCATGAGCGGCAAATTTGATTGGTCAAGATGGTGTAAAATGGCACATTATTTTGCTTAAGTATATCCTCCTACACAGAGGGTTTTGGAAGTGCCAATAAAGCAGTTTGTTTTCTCCAGTATTCAAGTGTTTAATTCAATTGAAATAAACACGTTACTTCGAGGTTTCAGGAAAAAAAAAAAAAAAAACTTTTTCGGAAGTTGACCGGCGTTGATGCAGCGTCTGACACCCGATCCAACACGCGACTTAAATACAGCACGTTTCATGTTTGGAATGATTTTCAATTTTGTTTTATACATGGAATTGATGATGATGATGATGATGATGATGATGATGGTGATGATGATGATGGAGGAAAATTGCACCTGTGTCTGAAGGAAGCGGTGCAGTTTGCAATTTCCTTCTCATGATGCCAGACAGATAGAGCTCCCATATGTCAATTCAGCGTCTGCACCGCTTAAATTATTTTTGTGATGGATGGTTGGATGGACATACAATATATTGAAGCAGCTACACCGCTTCAAAATTATCTCACTCGGGTGAAAGCATGGTAAATGGGACACAAAGTGGCCACAGACATGAAAATTTCAAAATCAATATATTTCCATGTATCATATACCAAAATGTACATGAGAGTGTGCTGAATACGAAAATAAATATAGTTAAAGGGGTCTGAACAGTTTGGGGTGAAGCCGAGGCACCCTTAGACATAGAAATTTAGGCACACAAAATGTGTGACCAGTGAGTTTTTACTTTCATTTAGAGTAAATGTATGTCTCTCCTTGTCATACTAGCAATTACCAATGTTTATTAAAGTAATAATGGAGCAAAAATAAACACACAGACATTGGTGTTGTTTATAAACAATGTATTGTTGGTTTGACTGACTGCAGCAGGTAAAAACAGAATATTACACATATAAATACTTATCGAACACATTAGCAACTGTCCAAAACACTTTATGCGACAATTTTATGCATTTTCTGCAATTTTGCTGGTGGACTAATTTTATGCATTTTTGCTATTTCCCCTATTTTTGACAATTTATTTTAAAATAATTAAATGTTAAAAATATATATATATATATATATATATATATATATATATATATATATATATATATTTTTTTTTTTTATTCATTTTAAGTGCTTTATCACTTGGTAGTTATGCCAATAAAATTAGAATATAGCCATACAATACTTTATGTGAGACAGTAGCAATCCTCAAAAAGTGCTTCACAGCACAATTTTTCCACAATTTACTTGGGATATATTGCATGATCGCATCTATTGGCATACCAAAATTAGTCAAATAAGTCTGTTAAATAAGCCTCTTGGGGATATATCATACAAGTTGTAACCATAGATGGAGAGATTTAATGCACAAGGCTCATTCATTGTGTAGAATTTTCAGTATAGAGCACCTAATATTGCACAAATAAATATGTAGAAAATGTTGAGGTATGTGACAGAAAATAATAAGTTAATTATTTTAAAATATAAATCTATATTCTAAAGATGCCCTTCCTTACTAATAACATTTTATAACATGTCCTGTACCAACTGACATAAAGAAAATGATTATAAATATTATATTTTTGAAAATTTTAACAAAATTATGGGGGTAAGTAGGGTGTTGAGGTACGTGACAGAAATGGACTACTTGCCAGTTCACAGCTGATGTATTAAATACACAGCACCAAATACAAGTTTTAGCACTTGTTATAAGTAGTGGGACTTCTACTTAATATATGAAAAGTAATTACATGTTTTTAAAATACAATTAAGCTTACTTGTGTAGGCTAATGCGGCATCTATGGATTTCTTTCACAAGCTGATTACGAAGGTATGTCATATGCAGTGGTTATATTGTCAAAACCATGCTGCATTTCTAGGAAAATTCCATGTGGATGAAAGGTCAAGGCCATAGCCTCCTTCTGGTAGCATCAATTACTACCTGTGCTGCCATCTGATGTTTTATATTATACAAATAAAAATGCCATGTCAAATTTGGCCACTGATTACACTGTAAATGCAGAAACATGGCAATATTCACATGCCTCTAAAATAGTATTTTATAGTAAATAGTAAAAATAGTAAAAAATTTTAAATAAATAGTAAAAATAGTAAAATAGTAAAAATAAAAAAAACAAAAATTCACATGCCTCTATCAACATAGAGCCTCAAAATTTTCAACATAACATCTATTCATATTGGTGCAGATCTCGATTTAATATGAAATTTATATCTATTGAACAGGCATAATTATGGATTTAAACATTTACTTTTGATACCCTAATATTGAAATGTCCCATTTACCATGCTTTCACCCACTCCTCTCTGCACATGTGCGATCGGGATGACATGCCGTACAATTTGCCAAATTCAGAGCCAAAGTACTGCTAAACTGCAGGTTAATGTTCCGATTTATGTTCCACAGTGTTCAAAATGTAACATTCAACTGAAATCAAGTTGTTCCTCGATCATAGACATACGTACACAGACAAACAAACAGACAGACAGACAGAACCGATTACTTAAGCCTGCTTTTCGCTTCGCACGTACGGTAATAAGAGGCCCTCTCAAACCTCTCTCCCTCCTCAAAATCCTGGTGGCGTTTAATCAAATCTGTTTCTGGTGTATGTTCCCCCTCCATCCCCTCCCTTACCTCAAATGGCCGCACTGCTGATTCCACACGTGATAAAGCTGAATGTCTAAACTCGGTGTTTGCAGCTAAATCTTGTGTCCCAAACCCATCACTATCTCTACCCACTTTACCCAGTCGCACCCAACTGTCCCTGGACTCTGTATCCTTTTCTCCTGACAAGGTGGAGAGCTTGCTTTCAAACCTCGAGTCAGATTCTGCAACCGGTCCAGGCAGCGTCATTGCGTGTCCTCAAAGCCTGCTCTTCTGCTCTTGCTCACCCTCTCTCTGTTATATTCACCCTCTCATTTTCCCAAGGTCATCTGCCATCTGCTTGGAAATCTGCTAACATCACTGCCCTGCATAAAAAAGGTGCAAAAACAGATCCTTGTAACTATAGACCAATCAGCCTCCTCCCAATCATCAGCAAGGTTATGGAATCCATCATCGCTTCAGACATGAAATCCTTCCTCTTCTCCAATGGCTTGATTTCCAATCATCAATTTGGTTTCAGACCAGGTCACTCTACCCTAGATATGCTGCTACTGCTCTCCCATCAATGGATGGAGGTCCTCAATGCCAGACAGGAAATCCGAGCCGTATCCCTGGACATATCACGTGCTTTTGACACAGTCTGGCACCCTGCCCTACTCACCAAACTCTCTTCCCATGGTATTCAAGGCCATCTCCACTCATGGCTCGCAGACTTCCTCTCCTGTCGCAGTCAACGTGTGGCCCTAAATGGAGTTCTTTCATCCCCTCTTCCTGTGCAGGCTGGAGTTCCTCAAGGTAGCGTTCTGGGCCCTGTTCTTTTTCTGGTTTTCATCAATGATCTCTCGGACTCTCTGGAAAATCCTCTATTTCTCTTTGCCGATGACTCCACCCTCTGCCGTACCATCTGTCATCCCTCAGACCGGCAAGCAGCAGCTTCTTCGCTCACTGCAGATCTGGATAAAATCACAAACTGGTCCAACACGTGGAACATGTCTTTCAATCCAGACAAATCTCACACTCTCACTATGTCTCTTCGAAAGGACCGTTTACAAAACCCCCCATCCACTTTCTCAACAATCCTCTGGAAGAAGTCTTTTCTTTCAAGCTTCTGGGTCTCACTATCTGCCATGACCTTTCCTGGGAAAGTCACATTTCCAACCTTGCCTCAAAAGCCAGTCGCCGACTGGGAATCCTCCGTCGTGCAAAGTCCTTCCTCGGCCCTCTTGAGCTCCTGACCACTTACAAAGCTTTTGTCCGTAGCCTGATGGAGTACTGCTCTCCCCTCTGGGCTGGTGCTCCTGCCTCCCACCTTTCTCGACTTCACGCTGTCGAAACCAGGGCTTTTTAAGATCATTGGCATCTCCCGCAATGAAGCTGAGTCTTTGGGCCTCTCACTCAATCACCGCAGGTTGGTCGGTGGTCTTTCTGTCTTCTACCGACTCCTCTCCAGCCTTGCCCCCCCTGCTCTCTCTGCGATTTGTCCCCACCACATTTCCACAGGGCGCTCAAGGTCCGCCAACAACCCCTTCTGGTAAAACTACCAAAATCACGAATCACTGCTCATCTTCACTCTTTCATTCCTCTTTTTTTTCCCGCCTTTGGAATAAACTTCCTCACTCTATTCTTTCCCATTCTTCCCTCCAGGCTTTCAAAACAGCTGTTCACCACCACCTCTTATCTTCCCCCATCCAAATCCTCGATCTTTTCTACCCCTGATAATCCACCCAAGCCCACTTCCTTCAATTCTCCTGCTTTCCTTCCTGAAAGTCCCTTTAATGTCCATCTTCCCCTCGCCATGTTCCCCGTCCCATCCCCATCCCTCTCCCTTCCACATTTCACCTGTGTCTGTTCCCCAATGTTTTGTCCCTTCCACTCCCGCCCCTCTTGTCTCATGCCTCATTGCTGTGAGTTGTGTGTTAGCTCTCATACGAGCCTCGACCAAGGTATACAAAAAAAAAAAAAAAAAAAAAAAAAAAAATATGACTTCCTTTCCAAGGAACTTTGATGCAGGAGGAAGGCCCATTAGGCCCATTAAAGCTTACACTATTATTACCAACCTATGGTTGTTTGTCCTTACTCTAGCCTTTTCAATACTGAGCATCAAGCCAGAAAGCAGCATGCACCATTTTTAGCCTTTGGTATGACTTGGCCGGGACTTGGCCAGAACCACTGACCTCCCAGACTCAGAGCGGATGCTCAAACCACGACACCACCGAGCCATATAGTTATTGTTTGAATGGGTAAGTGATGCAGAGACAAACAAACCAATTAATTACCTCATGTGCGAAGCAAAAAGTGGGGTTAAGCAATTGGTTCACTCTGTCCGTCTGACTGTCTACAAATGTCTGTCTATGATCGAGGAACAACTTTATTTCAATTGAATGTCATACAATATTTTGAACATTAATTGGAACATGAACCTGCAGTTCAGTAGGACTTGCACAAAAGATTATGCCATCTCGACCAATCAAATTTGCTGCTCCGCTCTCAGCGTTGGGGACTATCGAGATTCAGACAAAATGGTGGCTCGTAGGAAATATAGATCGAGCTCAGAAACGCAAAACAAGAGTTGAAAAGACCCTTCTCGTGTCCTTTTTATCAAGACTGCGCAGGGTAAGGTGTTCGACAAACTCTCAAGTTTGAACTGGGATGTCTGAGATTGGCACTCTGGGTTATTCTCTGGATTGGCACTCTTTTCTGGATCCCTAAGCTTCATAAGAACGAGTACAAGTATAGGTTTATAGTGGGAGCCAAGCAGTGTTCCACCAAATAGTTATTGGTTATCGTTAACTCAGGATTACAAGTTGTTGGGGACCAGTTCAGGAAATATTATTTAGTCATTGAGAAAAATTCTGGTATTAACACTTTCTGGAACATTTATTCTACTTTAGAGTTTGTAGATATAATTAGATGTCTCAATATCAAGTCAGATGAAATTTTTGATTTTTTAACTTTATAAACAAATTTGGATTTAGTACAAGTGAAGGATTCACTCTTCAAAGTGATCGAGAAGGTTTTTTTAACTGTTTTAATAAGTTTTTATGTGTCTGGTTTGAGAGAACATTCCTTTCTAGAAATAAACACTCAAGTTTTCATTGTTTTGATAAGCAGAAGTTTAAGGATGATGTTAATTTAATTGAATACTTTTGTATTTTTGTGTGGGATTATGTTTCAACAAGTTAAGGGTATTCCCATGGGGGGGGGAATTACAGCCCCCCTACTAGCAGATATATTTCATATTTTCTGTGAATTTTCATTCATACAGAAACTGATGAAGGAGAAAAAATTCGGATGAGCCAAAATATTATCTCATACATGTCGTTATATCGATGATATGGTTGTGGTTAACTATAATATTTTTGAGAGGTAACTTCACAAGATTTATCCAGATAACCTGATTGTAAACAGGAGTGGGAATGATTGTACAGTTACTGCATATCTGGATGTGTTGGTTAGAGTTGAACAGAATAGATTTAGTCCAAGTGTATATCATAAAGTTGATGATTTCAGTTTCCCTGTAGTCTTGTACACCTTTCCAGGTCGTAATGTACCAATTAAAATGGGTTACAATGTCTTTTCATCTCAGATACTTAGATTTGCAAGAATTTGTTCAGTAAAGGATGATTTTGTGGAATGTGCTGAGAAGGTTTTTTTTTTTCCCCATCATATTAAACAGAGGATATTTGACTGATTGTTTGATCAGGTCTTGTGAGAATCTCTTTCGACTTCATTGTCACCTTTTATTACCTCCTCCACCGAAGGGAAAGGAGGTTATGTTTTCACCCCTTTCTGTCTGTCTGTCTGTCTTTCTTCATCTGTTTGTTTGTCTGTCTGTGTGCAGGATACCTCAAAACGTTGTAGACGGATTCAGACGAAACTTGGACACGTCACGTGTGTGACAAGGAAGAAATGATTCGATTATGGTGAAGATCCGAATCCATATTTGATAATTTTTTTAAGTGATTCTTCACCATTGAGAGATATGGCCAAAAACGATACAATACTGTAAAGCATGATATTTCAAAAATGTAATGGGCCCAATATGTTCTCGTGGAACAGGCATTACGTGGCGGAGGTATGTGCTCTACCGAGTGCCCTTCTTGTTTAATACTTCGTTGGTTTTCATGTAAACAAGTTCCTATTGCATTGCATTTGATATAATAAGAATAAATTAATTATTTTTAGTGGGGTAAATTATTTAATCAATATTATTAATTAAACATATGTATGTGTGTGTATGTATATATATATATATATATATATATATATATATATATATATATATATATATATATATATATATATTGGATTTGCTAGATATCCCTTATTGTTTGTCGGGTTTTCCGTCTGTCGTGTGTGTGTGTGTGTGTGTGTGTGTGTGTGTGTGTGTGTGTGTGTGTGTGTGTGTGTGTGTGTGTGTGTGTGTGTGTGTGTGTGTGTGTTATATGTCATGTCTGGCTTCCTTCTCAGGACTACGGTGTAGTAATTGCTCTTTATTTTGATAATATTCAAAGCATCTCATGAAGCCCTCTTCAAAGGGACAAATAAAGTCTCATTGCAAGCCTCTGCTACTCACTCATCACCAGCCTCCCTCACTTTCTCTGGGGTGAGGGTGAGATCAGGGTCTGGAAGCAGAGTCATGTGGGGGGCCACAGCAGGCTGTGGGGGATGAAGCCCAACCCCCAAACTCCCATCAGCAGGCAGAGATGAAAACGCCATGTTTTTACTCGTACCTATGTGTGAACAAGAGGCCAGACAATCATACAATCATGATTAAAATGAAAATAAATGAACTACCCAAGAATAAGATCAGGATAAAAACAGAAATATTGTTTTGGAAATGCTCCTCGGGGTTAACATTGCTTAGTATAGTTTAGTTAGCTCCTTAAAGGTCTCGGAGTAAGCGTGAGGTAATGAATTGTGAAGCCTGGTGTTGGCCTAACGGTTTAGGTGTCTGGCTTAAGATCTTAGGGTTTTGAATTCGAGCCTGTTGTGCCGTTGAAATAACACCAGATGGGACAGCCTGTCATCCTTCCGAGGTCGAAAACAACTGAGTACCAGCTTACTGGGATAATAAGCCATTTGAGCATCTTGCGGCACAGTGGCAACCGGTCCAGAATTGTATTCCTTTGCCAAATGAAACTGTCTCGGCAGACCTATGTGCCTCACGCTGTGAAAGGAACAGTTATATGATTGTGATTTTAATAGAAAGGTGTCCACCACGTCCGTCCACCACCATTTGAGTGAGGTTAATGAAGGTAGAAAAGATCATGGTTTTGGATTGGGGATGATCTGAGATGGTGGTGAACAGCTGTCATGAAAACCTGGAGGGAGAATGAGAATGAAGGCGAAGTGGAAGTTTATGCCACAGGTGGGGAAAAAAAAGGAATGAACGAGTGGAGGTGAGCAGTGATCATGGATTGAGGTAGTTTTACCAGAAGGGGTTGATGGTGGAGCATGTGAGCCCTGCAGATACCTGGGGGGCGGGTGGGGACAAAGCATGGGAAGATCAGAGGGTACAAGACCAGAAAGGAGGTGGCAGTAGACAGAGACCACCGACTTGGTTGTCATGGCAGCAAAGTGATAGACCCATAGACTCAGCTTCATCATGGGAGATTCCGATGATCTTGAAGGCCTTGTTTTACACAATGTCAAGCTGACCAAGATGTGAGCCAGGGGAGCCAACCCAGAGAGGAGAGCAATACTCCATGAAGCTGCGGATATAAGCCTTGTCGGCAGATAGGAGTTCAGGTGTGCCAAGGAAGGACCTGTACGATGAAGGATGCCCAGTCGGCGGCTGGTTTTGGAGGCCAACTTTGAAATGGGGTTTACCCAAGAAAGATCATGACCGATAGCAAAACCCTGGAATTTAGATGACTGAATTTCCTAGAGGATTGTTAAGAAAGTATATGGGTTGGGGGGGGGTGGTTGGCAGGCGGTCCTTTGAAGGAGAGTGAGAAGGGGGGAGAGAGAAAGAGAGAGAAAGAGTCAGCAGGATTGAAAGATATTGTTGTGTCTAGGGGGTTAGCCCCTACCTGGACGGATAGCCAAACAGTTCTCCCTTGGAGGCAAACACGTGATCCTTGGAGATTATAGCACCCGCGGGAAGGAAGTGCGGCAAAGGCACGTAGCAGATGGAAGCACAGCACAGGGGGTTTATACTCGAACCCACGGCAAGTAGACAACACAGACAACTTCAATAAATACGGGGGATTCATGAAAAAAAATTAAATATTTACAATGGTAATAATTCAAAGTGTAAATCATAAAAAAATGGAACATGAGGTAAAACTGAATTCCTATTTGAGACGCCTCCACGCCGACTTTAATACAGACAAGGGGACAGAATAAATAAACGAAAAATTGTCCCTTTCTCCGGGCACTTCGCTGTGTGCCCAGAGACGAGTTTCAGGAGCTTGAGGTTCGCCAAATCGTGTCATCACTGCGCGGGAAAACGCGTCCAAAAATGGCGCCAAGCCGCTGTCTCGGTGAGAAACGTGCAGGAGGCAATTTGGGCGGTGATGCTCAACACTAGGGCTCAGAAACCACCATGCAACTTCTTTCATCGATCATCCTTGCCAACGCCGCTCCTCTGCAGAATGGTGCCGTCTTCTTCCCCGATGGCACAACACGAGGCTCCAAAGCACGGTTTGACACGACCCAGCCTAACAGTCAATGGGCAGCATCTTGCTCCATCACTTGGGCAAATCCGCATCAGCACCAACACGAGAATCGTGCAGCTTTATTCACCGTGTCGAGGGAAAGCCAGAAAACGAGACCTCCATATCCAAGTGCGTACCTCACAGACCCCCCTCTTTGCTCCTTGTTCGCCCGACTCTTGATCTTAAGTTCCTCCTCCTCTCTGACGTCATGCCCATTCATCATCCACTCCAGGGACGTAGTTTGCTAGTCGTCATTCCTGGAGGCGGGGTTTCTTGCCTGCTTGGAACGTGCAGCTTGGTTGTTGTTGTTTTAAGGATGTGATCCCTTTTTATTGCCGGTCTTTCAATGCAAAAACATTGCAAAAGGTCACAGGGGGCAATCA
This sequence comes from Eptatretus burgeri, assembly GCF_056783735.1. Classification (NCBI taxonomy): domain Eukaryota; kingdom Metazoa; phylum Chordata; class Myxini; order Myxiniformes; family Myxinidae; genus Eptatretus; species Eptatretus burgeri. The sequence continues at coordinate 5,911,544 of NC_140971.1, read as the reverse complement.
CATACTGGGAGACATTATCCTTAAACCCTAACTAATTAACACAGCACCACCCTCTGTGTGGTGACATGTAACATTTAAGCTCACAGTCTCCCTACTTAATTTACATCGAGATGTCTCCTACACGTCCGCGGACCAAGCTACTCTACACAATCCTACTTTTTCAATGAAATTCCTCCATCTACCCCACAAACTTAATATATTCAAAGCGTATGACGAGCTTGTGATTCTTTGTAAGGTCTGAAGAGACGTAAGAGGCTGCAGCCTGTCTGTCGGAAGGATGAGGAATGTCACTGCACAGGGAGGTCATCAGAAAATAGATCATGAGGAGTTTCCAGAGTCAGAGAGCTCATTGATGAAATTCAGGAATAGGATTGGGCCCAGAACACTGCCTTGGGGCACTCTAGCCTTGACAGGGAGAGGAGATGAAAGGATTCCATTGAGAGCCACACTTTGATGA
>NC_140971.1:5688587-5906087 GCF_056783735.1 Eptatretus burgeri | reverse complement strand
AGATGGTTACTGTCCGCGCAGGGTATTTTTACATATATATGCCAAGTTTCAGGAAGTTTCGATGAAAACTGTAGGCTGTGAAACAAAAAAGTCCACAAGAACAACAACGTGAGTAAGACTTAGAGATCCTCCACGAGGATCTAAAAATACAGAACTAGAATATCTTGGTTGGATAAGTGTCCCCCCCAATCCCCCCCCCCCGAGTTAATACTTGGTGGAAGCACCTTTTACAGTAATTACACATGTGAGTCTGTTTGGATAGTTCTCCACCAACTTTGCACACTTTGATTGGACATTTGCCCATTCTTCTGTACAAACTTGTTCAAGTTCAGTGATATTGTGTGGGAATCGTTGATGGACAGCAATCTTCGAGTCATGCCACAGATTTTTACAGCGGTGCGCTGTATACAATTGCACCGAGTTTGAAATGTCCCCGGTGTCTACCACGTCTCCGGTGTCCCCTCCCCCCCCCCCACTTGCCTCAAGACAGCCAATGACGGCCGTCCGGTAGATGCAGTGCGTAACCAAGACGGAAATAGCGAGAATTGACGGAAATACCCGAATATTTCAATGGAAATTTGTGAAACTAATGTGTTATATATGTGAAAACCATTTAATTTATTGCTTGACGGGGAAAAAACTAAGAAACGCGCCCCTCTCATGTACAAACGAACGAAAGACGTCATTTCCGCCCACCATCGCATTTCGCGCCGAAAGACGTCATTTCCGCCCACCATCGCATTTCGCGCAGATCGCCGAATGCTGAAAGCTAAGTTCTTCTTATGCTATCATTCTTTTGCGGCCCTCTGCCACGCTGTATCGAACAATTTCATTCCTTCTGTTATATATAAAGGTGCTAATAACAAGATTTTTACATTTCAAATATTAAGTGCGCTTTTTAATTGTTTTTCAACTGAAAAAGCATAAATTGCATATTTTAACATTGGTGTACTCATTTGCTTCACCACACGCGCTGTATTGAAGGATTTCACTTGTTTTAATTGGATTTAGGTTGGGGCTCTGACTGGGCCACTCAAGGACATTTATCTTTTTGTTCCTCACCCACTCCAGTGTAGCTTTGGCTGCTTGCTCACGGTCGTTGTCATGCCGAAAGGTGAACTTCCATCCCAATTTCAGCTTTCTTGTAAAAGGCGGCAGGTTTTCCTCTCGGATTTTTCTTTGCTTTGCTCCATTTTCCCTTCTATCCTGACAAGTGCCCCAATCCCCGCTGATGCGAAACATCTCCACAACATGATGCTACCACCACCATGCTTCACAGTAGGGATGTTGTTCTTTGAAGTGATGTGCTGTGCTGGGTTTGTGCCAAACGTAACGTTTTGCATTTTGACCAAAAAGTTCCATCTAGGTTTCGTCAGACAACAAAACTTTTTGACACGTAGCTTCAGAATCTCCAAAGTGTTTTTGCATACCTCAAACGGGACTCAAGATGGGCTTTTTTGAGTAATGGCTTCCTTCTTGCTTCCCGACCGTACGGGCCAGATTTGTGGAGTGTTTGGAATATTGTTGTGACATGCACGCAGTGACCGGTCTTTGCCATAAAGGCCTGTAGCTCTTTCAAAGTTGCCATTGGCCTCTTGGTGGCCTCTCTGATCAATCTCATCCTTGCTTGGTCATCCAGTTTGGGGGGGGGGGGGACGGCCTGATCTAGGCATGCTCTTGGTGGTATCCCTTCCACTTCTTAATGATTGTCTTGACTGTGCTCCAAGGGATATTCAAGGCCTTTGAAATATTTTTATACCCGTCCCTGATCTTTGCCTTTCCACAACTTTATCCCAGATGTCTTTTGAAAGCTCCTTGGTGTTCATGGTTGAGTCTTTGCTGTGAAATGCATTACCAAGCAGAGAAAACCTACAGGAACAACTGATTTTATTCTGAAATAATCAAAATCACGACAATTTAACACAGGTGGAAGACGATTAACTTGGAATGTGATTTTGAAAGTGATTGGTTACACCTGAGCAAATTTACTATTGCTATTATAAGGGGATAGACACTTATCCAACCAAGATATTCTTGATTTGTATTTCAAATCATTCTTGTGAAATTTAGATAATTTGCTTTTCACTTGGAAGTTGTGGGTTACCGTGAAAATAAAGGTGGAAAAAGTCTGATTTAAGCGTAGCTGCGCCTGGCTTCGTGTCCCTGGCGTGGCTGGTGAGCTCTCTCCGGAGTTCTCCGCACAGGCACGTGTTTCACCGTCGGCACCACAGTTGGGGAGGGGAACGGGCGGGGTTACCGGCACTTTCTTAGTGCAGAGCTCGGTAAGGGAGAGGGGAATTGCTGACGCTCCGTCCAACGAGTTGACGCTCTGGACCGAACTGGCTCCGGCGAACTCCTCTTGGCTGTGGCCTCCACTACGCCCCTTCTCCGGAGGCGGTCCCCACTCAGCCCTCTGGTTTGCCTCTGAGCCTTCCTCCGCATCCCTGCTCCACTCAGCAACTCGCCCCTCAACTTCGACCTGAGCTCCGAGCTCCTTCCTCTCCGTCGATCGGCCCCCGTCTGCCTTAATACTTCAGCTCCAAGCTCCGTCTCCCGACTCTGCCCCATCGACACTGCCGCACCGACACTGCCGCCGCCTGCCTCTTCGAGCTCCGTCCTGTTCTCTGACCCCTCCAGACTGCCTCGAGCTGCGTTGTGCTCGTGCTTATATAGGCCAGGGGAGGAGTGCATATGTAAATTTGTGGATCACAGCGGGTTTGGAGGCGGGGCTACACCACTTGATGCTCAGCCATTGGATGGATGAAAAGTGGGCGCGAATCATTCCTGATCCGATTTCTTTTGTGAAAGGATCCCATTCACAACCCATGGCACGACGTTCGGGAGAAAGGCGAAGGTGGCGGGAGTTTGCTGTGGTGGTTTGGGAAGGGTGTTGGTGGTGGCGATTTGGTTGTTGGCGGGCGTCGTTTGAGAGTGAAGGTGAGTCGATGTTTGCGGGGTGGGGTTGTGGAGGTGAAGCGGCCGAAGGTGGTGGTGGTTTGGTGTAGTTGTTTGGGGACGTTGGTGGTGGCGATTTGGTTGTTGGGGGATGATTGGTCCAAAATAACGACAGCAAAAGAAAAACGGCTATCTCAAAGGATCGCATCCCTGTGAACACGGAAATTCCCTCTAAACAACGGTGGGGAAATCTAACTACACATATACTTATCTTCATAACTGATCTGAGGTCCTTTATGGTGGTCTGCGAATTTCCACAGCCGTAACAATATATATATATATATATATATATATATATATATATATATATATATATATATATATATATATATATATATATATATATATATATATATATATATATATATATATATATATATATATATATATATATATATATATATATGCCTGTTGTTTTGTTTGGCATTCCCATCTCAGCACATGGCTCAAGGTCCCAAGTTCAAATGCACATATTGATTTGTCTCGTGATGTTCTCATAATTCATGTGTAAAAGTATAACCGTGTCTCCTAACGTGCTTACCTCCTGCCCCCCTCCATGCCCTACGTCACTATTGGTAATAACAAATGCTTGTTTCTCTTTTGGCTGCAGTAATGTTTCCTTGCAGTTCCCTTAAGTACAGAAGGAGCAAGAACACAAATATGGACTTGTAGAAGACTGACTCAGCACGAGGCGGTTCACATTTCGAGTTCAGATTCCGCAGGCATGAGAGCATTGTGACGTTTTCGTCACACACAAGTTGGTGAGCAATGACTTGAATATCGAAAATGTTTCCCCCGAGTGTTACAAACTCCTGAAATCCAACTGTTGTACACGAATCAAGATCACTTGTTGTATGTATTAATAGGGTGGATCTGAACCAATCAAGCTCGTCAATCTGTTGTGTTTGGAGTTTGATTGTTGTTTTTTAAAAAAAACAAAAACATTTACTCTTCCAAGCTGGAACTCCACGTTCAAAATTATAATAAATCGGAACTACCTCATAAACGAGAACGAGCAACCGGACATTGCAGACCCTCGCCACGACTTTTGTGTGTGGTCTGTTTTTGTGTGATGTGTCGATGATGAATTAACAGCATAAGTTTATGTTCATGCAGCAGACAAACAAACCTTTTCGGTTTTATATTGTATAGATTCTAAAACATTCTAATCCATCCATCGATGGGGACCAGACTCTGTGCAGAGCGTTGGTGCTGCCTAAGCAGTCTCCTGGACGGGTCGCCACTCCAACACAGGATACCAGCATGCTTTGGCTCATTTTGCCGACCTCGGAAGGATGACAGGCAGAGTCAACCCCACCTGGTATTAATTCAACAGCCGAGTGGGATTTGAACTCATGATCCTAGGATCCCAAGCCCACCACCCGAACCATTAAGCCAACACCAGGCTTACGTTCTAATAGTAGGTACTTTACAGATTCACTCACTTCATAGACGGACTCTCATTCCCCATCGGGCATCTTTTATAAATGTACTCGCATCCCACGATAAATTTGCAATTTCTCACCGGCTTTGACACCAACACAAATTATATTACGGACACTCAGCATCAAAAAGCTACAAATATCGAACAGAGTTTCAAACGGAGCAACTCGCCACCGTTAGAGCATTTAAATTGCATCAGACGTGGCAAGAAATGTGAATTGATGCTTCCAGCTTGCCGGCTCCATGACAGAAGATGCCGTTTGCATTTTTGCCAGACATCCTTACCCGGATTAGAATCCCGTACGGGCACGGGCAACTTGCTCGTTCTAATGGCATGTCCTTTGAGACACCCTCACGTTCTAATAATACGTACTTTATAGACATACTCAGTTGAGAAAAACAACAACAAGATAACGTGTAATACTGGCTACCACGAGATAGCGCTTGTGGCCTACGTTTGTATATTATGTGCGGACAGACAGACACAAATGCAATATACTCTGGCAAGGGTAAAAAAAAAAAAATCAGAATTTACACCAAAAAAAAACTTTTATTGCATCTTTACAAGCATTAATGGGACTGAACATGAAAATTCTTCATTTTCCACTAACTTTTATATCAAAAAATAATGAACTCATCAAATGCACATAAATTACTCAATTGAATGAAAAACCTTTGGCTTTGTACCATGATAATCATTTTCAATGCCCCAGCAGTAGTACTATTAGTAGTAGCAGTAGTAGTAGTATTTTTTTACGTTAAGCACTCCTCGAGTTTGTGTTGAGGTTGGTCACAGACGATGCTAGTGACTTGTAACCGTTGTGGTTACAATGTTCTTGTACCAAGCTCACCGGTTCGTTCCAACCCGCGGAGCAAATGGTTTCCTTTCCCTGCGCAACCAAGACAAATCGTGTTGGTTTACTCTCACAAGATAATCACAGACAATGCTCCAGATGCATTCATAGAATCATTACCTTAACAACAGTAGCTATAATCAAACAAACAACAACAACAACAAGCCAACCAATAGCAAAACGTACATTGGAAATACACGGAGTGGAATATTCATGTGAAGGGGAGAAACGTTGAATCGGACAGGCGAGAAAGATAAAGTTGATCTGAAATTGGGGAGGGTGGAAGGGGGTGTTGGGCATGATGAGGAAAAGAAAAGGAGGTTGGGGTGAGTTGCTTTTCATTTCCCAAAATGACTTGTAAATGGGTGACTTCCATGAACAGTGCTGGAGTTATCTCCGGCATCCCACCAAAATCACCGATGGAGGCCGGCTTTGCTGTGTGGTTGGCCCAGGAGATATCATGGCTGATGGTGAGGCCAAGAAGTCGAGAAGAAAGATCGGTGGGTTCGTTTCATGATCCTTCTGGAACAACAGGGTGAGACTGAGAGATTTTCCAGGACATGTTCCATTTCTCAGATGAGCATCTAATTATTTCCAGATCAGCAAAGAGCAGCTGCTAACTGCGCCTCGGAGAGAGAGATGGGGTCACTGTACTGTACGACAAAATATGTAGTCATCTGAAAAAAGGAAGAGACGGTGTTCGTGAGTATTGAAGAGGTGGTTTATGTCGATGAGGAACAAGACTGGGCCCAAAAACAGCCTTCAGGCACTCCAACTTCCACTGGGGAGCAAAAGGGAGGCTTCCATTAACGGAAAAGCGTTGACTGCGCAATCAGAGAAAGTGAGAAAGCCAGGTGAGATGGTGGCCTTGGATTACACAGGCAGCAAGGTTGGCAAGCAGAGCAGGATTCCACGCTGCGTCAAATGCTGTAGATATGTCTACGGAGATTATCCTGACCTCTTGTTTGATATTTCTGGCTTCCAAACATTACCGAGAGAGCAGAAACAACTTGTCCAGGGTTGAGTGACTGGGACTGAATCCAAACTAATAGTCAAGGATCAGACCATTTTCAAAAAAATGAAAGACATCGACAGCGATGATGGATTGCATCCAAGGACGTCCAAGGACCCCTCCCACTCATTAACCGACAGCTGAGAGGTGGAGCCTTCTCCCTTTGATGGTGGGAGGAAACAACGTAGTATCACCCCTCTTCACTTGCACAGCCTCACCCAGTTTGATACGGGGAACAAGTGGACGAGATCTTAACCTGTCCAGTTTAAAATAGACAGTTGTAGAGGTGTAAAGGTCAAATGGTAAGAAGGTCGAAGGGTCTAAAGGGTCTCTGGAGGGTGTAATTTAAGGTCAAAAGGTTCATATCGTCTCCATCGAATCCACTGTGACCATACTCTGTACAGTGTCAGTGCTGCCAAAGCAGTCTCCTGGGCTATTGGGCACAATCCTGGACGGGTCGCCACTCCGATGCAGGATACTCGAATGGCTCAATCATCCCAGCAAGCTGGTACTCATTTTGCCGACCTCAGAAGGATGACAGGCTAAATCAACCCCGCCTGGCAATAATTCAACGGCTGAGCGGGATTTTAACTCAGGACCCTAGTATTGCAAACCCATCACCCCAACAACAGATATTATCATATCAGGTCATATTGTCTGAAGGGTATAAAGATCAAAGGGGTCTAAAGGGTATTAAAAGGTCAGAAAGGTGTGAATATCTAAAAGGGTCTAAAGGTTAGGAAGTCGTCTAAGGGGTCTTCAGGGTCTTCGGGTTCTAAAGGGTCTAACAGGATCTAAAGGGTCTTAGCGGTCTGAAGGGTCCATTGGGTCTATAAGGTCTTAAGGTATATGCGGGTCTAATGTAATTAATACACCTACTCAGGTTCTGTGCAGACAAATAGACAAACAAACGTATTCAAACGCCATTCCCTCTCAAATGGCATGGGAAACTAAAACGGGAGAGCGTACACATCCGCCAGGCTGAAGAGTTTACGTTTCTTATCCCAATGATAGGCCGGATCTGCATCCGGACTTTAATCAAAATCCAATCAGTTTGGTCTTTCACCTACCCAAATCATCCATCAAGTTTTGTCATAACCCGTCCACAACTTTTTGAAATTCAGGTATTGTGCTATATATCGTTTACGGGCCTCTCAATGGTGAAGAACCACTTTAAAAATTCCAGTTTCCGGATCCGGATCTTCACCAAAATCGAATCAATTTGGCCTCGTCACACACGCAACCTGTCCAACAAGTCCCGTCTGAATCCGCCCATAACTTTTTGAAATATCCTGTTCACCGACAGACAGACAGACAGAGGTGAAAACACAACTTATGACCACCTTCGGTGACGGAGGTGAAGAATAATTTGATTTCGGAATCTATTATTTAAATTTAAATCAAACAACATGCAAAATAAACGTTCGAGAAATACCCCGAAATACACATCCTATTGTCTGGAGAAGTATCCTGAACCATTCTACTTCTTTTTATGGCCTTAGTGGAGGGAAGGGAAGAGGGAAGTAAGAGATATGTTTGCTAAGGGACTAACTAATCAAAACTAACCAACTGGGGGGCAAATAAGACTATAAATGTTCCACCACTCCAACCCCTTACTTTCTCCTCCGACTCAAAGTTGGAATTAAAGAAAATCAGTTGAAACACAATTATTATGACAAAATGTGTGAACATGGAGGTAGCTTCAACATGAACTCCTGGAACTTCAATGTTTTCGGGATCATTTTAACAGAACAAACAAAGAAAACCTCTGGATGTTAAAGGTTACAAACAGACCAGTCTCTAATGCCGAAAAGCATTTACGACGAGCAATAGTTATCGATTCCGGTGAAGACGACGCCAAAAACCATTTTGCTCCTTCAACCTTGAAAGGATGTTCCAAGGTAATCAAAACTTTCCTCAAACCTGAAAAGCAATGTTAAAATCTGCACAATGTCCTCGTGAGCACGGATGTGCGAGCAAACCTTTTGAGATGTTAATCCAGAGAGCGTGTTGGGCAGGGGATGATCTGGGGGGAAGATGTAGCGCAGGGTTCTGAATGACAAGTGGCCGACCAGCCAACAAGCGGCGAACAGTGTAAAGGAGATAATTGCTGAGACTATCACAACCAGAGGAACGACCCACTGTGGGAGGGCTGGAAGAACAACAGATGGTGAAGGTCAGACATGAGGTCCAAGATGCATGGAGAAACAAAGAAAACTAGAACGGCACTCAGTCGAGCGCATACCTCTGCCAGGCTGAACAGTTTAGGTTTTGTATCCCATCGATAGGCCGGATCCGGATCCGGACCTCAATCAAAATCGAATCAACTTGTTCTCGCCACCTAACCAAATCATCCACCAAGTTGTTTTTTTTCATAACTCGTCCACAACTTTTTGAAATATCATGCGATATATCGTTTTTGGTCCCATCTTTCAACGGTACGCGAGACGTGGCTCGAAGAGAGCTCCGCGTTGTTGTTGTTGTTGTTGTTGTTGTTGTTCTTCTTCTTCTTCTTCTTCTGGTGAAGACAAAACCTTTAGGACTCGGCTCTTTTATATATACAAGATCCGGATCTCCTTAAATACTGAGCACATGTACACATCCTCACATCGACGGTGCCTTTTGAGAGCGTCTATCATGAACTTTTAAATATATTCGGACATTTGCTTTAAAGTTTCGAAAAGTTCACGTTACTATTTAAAGATTATTCCATTTAATGAATTGTAATTTCGTAAATACACGATTTTCTCGTCATGAACGACGATCGTCCATGACGGGTCTCGCTATTGGCTCCGTCAAGGCACGTGATGAAATATCAGAAGTTGTTGTTTTTTTTTTTGTTCTTGTTCTTCTGGTGAAGACAAAACCTTTAGGATGCGGCTCTTGGACACATTTGTCCTTGTTTTTTTAATTCTCATATCTAGATTTGGATGGTCATCAAAATAGGGTTTGATTCGTCCTTGTCAAACACCCAACGTGTCCATCATGTTTCGTCCGAATCCGTCCACAACTTTTTGAGATTTCCTGTTCACAGACAGATAGAGACAGACAGACAGGGTTGAAAACATAATATCCGTCCACCTTTGGTGGCAGAGGTAAAGAAGAAGCAAAGCAATGATCAAATGGAAAATATTGTACTGATCACTTTCGCAGATGGAGATGAGGGATGTCGGCGAAAATATATCTCGACTGAATATATTGCCCATCTGTTCATTCCTCGCCCAATTCTCCGTCCCTTTTCTTCTGGTACCCCTCTGCACCAATGTTGATACATCAGCTTCTCACTCCTCTGTCCTCAGCTCTTCCGTGAGCCTCAATCTCAGTAAAAAAAAAAAAAAAATATATATATATATATATATATATATATATATATATATATATATCACATAAATATACCTGTGGATGTATGAAATGGAACTCCGTCAGAGATGGGGTTATTTGACCCAATGACCCAAGCCATAACACAATAATCAGTGTTGGCCCGGAGGTTATTCAGAGTTGTCGATTCCGAGGTTTGTCTCTCTTCACACTGCTCCATCTGTGCGATAATCGAACAGTCAATGCACGATAACTGGCAGTGAAGGGTTGATGAGGAATGTAGGGAGAAATGGAGAGTTCATGGGTGAGGGAATTGGAAAACATTTGGTGAGAAAGTGGCTAAGGTGAAAAGGTAAACACTGGGATACACGGCCGGGTATCTAGAGACGTGGATCTGTTATGCCCGTCGTGTCCTAAGATGATGATATGTCGTGTCTCACCTGAGTACAATTGAGTGATGCCTGACACCATTTTAACATGTATTCCAGTTTGCCATAACTGTCCTTGATCTGAGGAAGCGACAAGCTCACAGACATCGAGATGCCCCAACCTCCGAGAATTATATGAGGAGGTCCAAGACGTCCTGCAAGGAAAGAGGCAACACGTCGTACGGTTACCGCCGACGGATACCGAACAGACAATTTGCCAAACGCAAATAAGGAAAAAAAAAATTGAGAATCTCCGCTGGACAAGCCAAAATTGTTGGGACGATTCGCCTGATTTTGAAGTGAAGAAGCGGAGATCTGCTCAACGGCAGACATTTTGCGTTTCTGATGTCAACACGTCAGTATCGGTGTAAAAAGTTCAACACAAAACACAAAACACGTCAACGTAGACAAAATAAAGCAAAAAAAGCATGAATGCAATGCATTTAGATGAGGTCCGTGTGACTCAATCCGAAACAAAATGCAAGGTATACGAATTGCGGTCCTTTGGGGTAAACCATGTCAGAATACGTGGCCAAGAGGCTGGAATAATCAGGAATGAAAAAAACTAAATTTCCATCAGTCTACGATCGTTAAATACATTCCATTTAGAGTGATCGAGATCGTTTTAACGACGTAGTTAAAGAAAGCACTTTTCAGCACAATGTATGATTTGTAAAAAAAAAATTTTATGCACGATGTTGAGAATTCTGGAGGATCCCACATGGCAAGTCTCAACCAATTAGTACACAGAGATGTAACCTCACATTGACCGAAGACTTCAATAAAATGAAGCACATTTTGATAACCGGTGTCACATTTCACATCGTACCATTGATGTAAGGTGCAAAGGTAGTGTTGATCCAGTCTGAGAAGTGACCCGTGGCCTCGGCTCTGACTCGGATTGTATAGGATGAAAACCAAGCAAAGGTGTCAATAAAGGAACAGTTCATGAATGATGTTCTCTCACACTGCGGCACCCATTTGTCCTTCTTGTATGAGCTGAAAAGAAAAATTCAACAAAAGGAGAGCTAACGATGAGTTGTGATGCACAGACATAGCACAGTAGCAAAGATTTGGGGCAGTGGCTGGTGGACAACTCAGTGGTTAGAATTTAGGGCAATGGTAAGGTGATGGTGTGGTGGCTATGTGACAACGCGTTGGCTGGTGACGGCACAGTGGCTCGGTGATAGTGCCGTGGCTGGCGACGGAGCATTGCCTCGATAACAGCATTGTAGCTGCACGACGGTGCAGTGGCTTGGCGACGGCGCCATGGCAAGATGAGAGCATGGTGGCTACACAATGACATGGTGGCTCAGCGATGGTGCGGTGACGGCATGCTGGCTAGGTGACGACACGGTTGCTAGGTGATGGCGCGTTGCTGAGATGACGGCGCATTGTTGAGATGACGGCACGGTGGATGGGAGATGCAGCATTGCCTCGATGATGGCATGGTGGCTGGGCGGCGGTGCAGTGGCTGGGCAACGGTGCAGTGGCTGGGCGACGGCGCAGTGGCTGGGCGACGGCGCAGTGGCTGGGCGACGGCGCAGTGGCTGGGCGACGGCGCAGTGGCTGGGCGACGGCGCAGTGGCTGGGCGACGGCGCAGTGGCTGGGCGACGGCGCAGTGGCTGGGCGACGGCGCAGTGGCTGGGCGACGGCACAGTGGCTGGGCGACGGCGCGGTGGCTGGGCAGAGGCACGGTGGCTGGACGGAGGCATGGTGGCTGGACGGCGGAGCGGTGGCACTGTATCTGGGAGATGACATGGTGGCTGCATGATGTAGCATTGCCTTGATAATGGCGTGGTGGCTGGGCGGAGGCGCAGTGGCTGGGCGGCGGTGCAGTGGCTGGGCGACGGTGCAGTGGCTGGGCGACGGCGCAGTGGCTGGGCGACGGCGCAGTGGCTGGGCGACGGCGCAGTGGCTGGGCGACGGCGCAGTGGCTGGGCGACGGCGCAGTGGCTGGGCGACGGCGCAGTGGCTGGGCGACGGCACAGTGGCTGGGCGACGGCACAGTGGCTGGGCGACGGCGCGGTGGCTGGGCAGAGGCACGGTGGCTGGACGGAGGCATGGTGGCTGGACGGCGGAGCGGTGGCACTGTATCTGGGAGATGACATGGTGGCTGCATGATGTAGCATTGCCTTGATAATGGCGTGGTGGCTGGGCGGAGGCGCAGTGGCTGGGCGGAGGCGCAGTGGCTGGGCGGAGGCGCAGTGGCTGGGCGGAGGCGCAGTGGTACTGTATCTGGGAGATGACGCGGTGGCTGTATGATGTAGCGTTGCCTCGATGATGGCGTGGTGGCTGGGCAGAGGCGCAGTGGCTGGGTGGCGGCACTGTATTTGGGAGATGACGTGGTGGCTGTATGATGTAGCGTTGCCTTGATGATGGCGTGGTGGCTGGGCGGAGGCGCAGTGGCTGGGTGGCGGCACTGTATTTGGGAGATGACGCGGTGGCTGTATGATGCAGCATTTCCTCAATGATGGCGTTGTGGCTGGGCAACAGCGCGGTGGATGAATGATGGAGTGTTGCTGGGCCGCTGAGCGGTGGCTGGGCGGCGGCGCACTGGATGGGCGGTGGCGCGCTGGATGGGCGACGACGCGCTGGATGGGCGACGACGCGCTGGATGGGCGACGACGCGCTGGATGGGTGACGGAGCGTGGTGGCTGGGCGACGGCGCAGTGGCTGGGCGACAGAGCTTTGCCTTGTTGACGATGTGTAGTGGTGGCTGCGCAAGAGGTTGGGAGCACCCCAAAGTTGCTGAAAATGTATCTTATTCTGGAGGCATGTTGAAGCAGATGTGGCTTCCTTCTTGTATTTTTACAGTGATTGAGGGTCATGGAATAGCTGACGAGAGACGGGTGATCGGTCGACAATCAAAAATCAGCTTGAGATATCATCACAGACATTATTTGACAACTTTGTGTACACTGCGTTGCTCTTTGACAACTTTGTGTAGACCACAAAGCTGTTTGAGTTATTGCTACATTGGGCCAGGGCTTTTACTACCAATCCAACAAAATCCTTCAACCAAGACCCATAAAAGGGTTAATTGAACCTCCAAGTCCAAAAGGGTGGCGCAGAGGAAGCACACTTGCCTCCGAGCTCTGCAATTTGGGCTTGATTCTCAATCCAGCTGCAAGTTGTCATCCCGGTGTTTCACAGGAAGGGCGATTTGTCAATGCATATCGTCCCTCAGATGGATGTTAAACTGGGCCTCCCATCTGACAGCATTTGTTAGTTTACGTTAAAGATCCCATGGTGTTCTTAACTAAGAGTCGGAGAGTGAACGCCGCCACCATGAACAAATTACAAACTCCTTCTCTAACCTCAAGGGGGCACTGCATCCCGCCATGCCTCCAACAAATGACGATACGTGCAGCTATGCTTTACATGTGAAAGAAGAAGACTGCACAAACACTACCAACTGAGTGTGGATATAATGAGAACCTGCAGCGCCTCCTCAACTTGAGATAAACTGTCCTTCGTGATCAATATTTTCAATCTTTGGGAGAGTTCACAGCTGGAATGACAAGTTCATTCGAATTGGATCCCCCCCACCCCCATCCCTCCCCCACCAACCCACATCCCTATGAATAAAGCCTGATGTCATCAGGTCAGAATGTGAGGTTGGCCACCAGTTTGACACTTCTCCTTTGGATATGTTATGGAGTTCTATTTTATAAATCCTACAAAGTTGGGAACGTAAAAACTGCCATCCTTGTGCTTCATTCACAGCGAGTTGCATCATGGAGTACACCATCCATCAGAGGGGACACCAAGCATGACTTTCTACCTGCTATCGCTCATGAAACATGCTACGGTAATTTGAAAAAACAAAAACAACAGAAGGTTAATGTGTGCTGGTACCTTGGATTAGTTCCAAGTTGTGGCCTAACCTCACAGCACTGCTCCAGTAGCACACAGCATCACAGTGACGATGCAATCAGCACAGGTGCTGCGTATAGTCTCTCGACCTACCTTATGGATTCTACCCGGTATGTCGGTCTCTCAGAGACTGTTGTATTGTTGCTTTGAACAGTTGTGGAGTTTTCAATCCTGCCTTGTTGCCAGTGCAGGATATGCTTGAAGTTCAACGAATCCATGATGACATTCCGTGGAGCAGGCACCGAACAGCCTGCAATCCAGATTGGGAATAAACACCAACAAACAAATGATCTGCGGACATCATAGTGATGTGCAACGAAAGGAGACTCGGTAATCTGACCAACGACGAGCCACCGACAGTTAAACTTATGTCCCCACTGTACATCACCCATCGAACAGTTTGAATGTAGCTACGGCGTTTTGTTCAACACAGGTGTTCAGCAACGACGACGGATCAGGTGTCACCTGCTTCAACAAGCACTCTACGGAATATAATTCAGCAAAGGATCGAGGAAACGTCAGCAATGAGGAAAATCAAAACCGAAAGATGTTCCGATTCTCAGCCCGATGTACCATACGTCCGATACGCCGTTACAGAGTGGGAGGACTGCCAAAGCAGTTTCTTGGAAAGGGATACACTGGGTGGTTTTTGCCATTGCCTTCCCAGCAGAAATTACGGTAGGAATTTGGAATTGGTTCAGGGTGCCGGCGATAGCTCACCTACTTTTCACAAAGGACACTGCGGGGTCTTAATTAACGTCCACCAACTAATGCCACCAGATGGTGCGCCCGGTTTAACATCAATCCGAGGGATGAAGCACCCTGCCTGTGAAACACCGCGATGACGGTTTATAGCTGGGTCAGGATTCGAACTCAGGCTCGACAGATCAGAGGCAAGTGTACGTACCTGTCGGCCATCCCATCGAAAGATGTTATCTTGTATAGATACAAGGCTCAAAAATTGTGGAGGGCCCCAGACTCCAACGGCAACAGAATTACTCATCGACCGGGCAATCACCAGAGAGAGTACCGGTTCAAACACCTCGGGAACGTCCTTTTTTATCCTGTTTATCTCAAATGTATCCTGGTATATCCAGTGGGAAATATTGTGACTATGTGTTGACGATAGACAGGAAGTTGTGGAGCTTCGACGTTTTATCCAGAATTCCACACCCGGTTGTCCTCCCCAATTCCAAGCTGGACGGACGCTCATTCCTTCATTCCTCGAGTCTCTCGTCTGTGGAACCCACTCCTCGTGTCTGTGTATCGTGCTGCCAACTCCAGTCTCTCAAGGATGCTGTCCATGGTCACCTCCGAGAGCTTTTCCGCTGGTTGTCTGCCGCTTCCACCGCCACCACCACCACAACACACACACACACACACACACACACACACACACACACACACACACACACACACACACACACACACACACACACACACACACACAATTCCTTTCTACCACTCAAATGTGCGATGCCTTTGCCCCTTGTCCCCCTCCGATCCCCAGTCTGTGAACCTGCTGCCCTCCCTCATGTAGATCCTCCATGAG
This sequence comes from Eptatretus burgeri, assembly GCF_056783735.1. Lineage (NCBI taxonomy): Eukaryota > Metazoa > Chordata > Myxini > Myxiniformes > Myxinidae > Eptatretus > Eptatretus burgeri. Next base: position 5,890,645 of record NC_140971.1, on the reverse strand, counting down.
CCAAGATGTCTGCAACAAAAGAAACGTTAAAAAAGTACCCTTCGATACCAAAAGACAATGGGTGTAAACACGGCACGATGTGCTTCAACAATCCCACCATGGATCTTACGACTTTCAATAGTATTTGCAACCAGGAACTCGTATTAACGGTCGGAGAGCTAACCCGTCCCCTTTATCGCTGAAAGCATCATCCTTCCACCTTCCGGCCATGTTTACTTTGGACCAGCAACCGCACCCTGGCGATTCCCAATCGACCGTCGTCCTAACAATCAGTAACGAAGTGTTCGCTGAAAATCGGACCAACTTTGGTTTCATTGTTCTCCACTTTTTCCTGGGAATTTCCAACCCTACCCCTCCCACGTTCCTGGAACATTGGCTTTTGACGTCATGTCACAGACTTGTTACTCTCACCACTGAAGGCCCGGTGTTGGCTTCGCGGGCTCGGGTGGCCGGCTTACCATCTCAGGGTCCTGAGTTTGAGCCGCGTTGGCTGCTGAATTAACAACAGGTGGGGTTGACTCAGCCCGCCATCTGTGCTTCCAGGAAATGAGACCTGCCTGCCATACGCAAGAACAGAACCGAACCTTCACCGCCGAAGGTGGACGGACGTTGCGTTTGCACCCCTGCTCATCTGTCCGTCTGTCTGTCTGTCTGTCTGTCCGTTTGTGAACAGGATAATCTCAAACAGTTATGGACGGATTCGGACGAAACTTTGCGGACTGGTTGTACACGTGACAAGGACTAATGGATCCGATTTTGGTGAAGGTCCAGATAGGAGAATTTTTTTTAATTTCTTGATCCATCGGCCGGTTCCATTGCCGAGGTTGCTCAAACATGACTGACGTTCCTAACGTTGCTGACGTGCCAAAGACCCCGCAGTGAGGAGTCGACGGTGGACCATGGAGGACGGCGTCCTGTCGTGGACCGAAACAGGCCGGTTTGTCCATCGCGATCGAGGTACGTGAAATGGACATTGTGGACGCGGTCGTTGTGTCCGACCGTTCACGATCCACTCGCTTTCCCAACCAACGGAGACACCTCGTCACGCTCACGGGACACAACCGCGTGCCCTTGTGTCCACCTGTACTCACCTGTGGAGTTCACGAGAGCCAGGACGAAGCACAGAGCAGAGACCGTGTCCATCCGAGACCGCCGTCCGTGCATGATCGACGAAAGTCGGACACCCGTCCCCCTCTCCAAAGCGGTTCCTGTTTCGCGAAGGACTTTCCAGGAACACAGCCGACTTTCCGAAATGCGCCACCGTTATTCATTCGTCATTCCTTCGTTATTCATTCAAAAGAAGGAAATTAAAGACTTTTTTTTTGAACAAACAGGAGACATTTTACCCACCGTGTCGTGCCGCAATCACACCCCATGAACTTGACACCGTTTCCTCCTCCAACGTTAGCTCGTATACTTAATACATACGCACGGGGGGCATGGAAGTGTGAGAGGAAAGAGAGAAGAGAGAAGAGAGAAGAGAGAAGAGAGAAGAGAGAAGAGAGAAGAGAGAAGAGAGAAGAGAGAAGAGAGAAAGAGAGAAGAGAGAAGGGAGAAAGAGAGAGAAGAGAGAGAGAGAGAGAGAGAGAGAGAGAGAGAGAGAGAGAGAGAGAGAGAGAGAGAGAGAGAGAGAGAGAGAGAGAGAGAGAGAGAGAGAGAGAGAGAGAGAGAGAGAGAGAGAGAGAGAGAGAGAGAGAGAGAGAGAGAGAGAGAGAGACAGACACAATGTTTGGAAGGACAGATGAGTAATGGGAAGAAAGAGACTTACGGGACTTTCTTTGGACTGGAGTAAAAAAAACCTCCGTCGTGTGGAAGGACGTTATAAATGGACGGTCATCACATGTGGCGTTGTGTACTCGGAGGCCATTTTTAACATTACTTTAACTTTAATCAAACTTAACCTGCTTAATATCCTTTTTATATAAATAATTTAGCTACGAGCCAAACCCGCGCTCCGCGTGGTTTATAGAGTGAGGGTTCGTTATGACCTCAATATATCCAGTGTTCACGATGTGATTTATAGAATTTCTTTATATACAATGTTTCTTGTCACATTTTTTTGTGTCAAATTCACCTTCTGAGGTAGTCAGCATGTGCAGAAGAGGGTTATACATTGCAGACGCTGTTTTATCGGAGTGGCATTACACCTCTCAGCGGTAACGGTCTGTCGACGACAGACGTAATGACGTCAGCGAATGACCGATGATGTCATGACGTCATTACGCCTCTCAGCGGTGACGGTCTGTCGACGACAGCCGTAAAGACGTCGGCGAATGACCGATGACGCGATGACGTCATTACGCCGCTCAGCGGTGACGTCACACGTCGCATGCAAACGAATGTAAAAATTAGAAAATCGCCAAAAAATCCCAAACCTGTCCGTGTGGCGCGATCTCACATAAGCCCATGCTGTACATTAGACCACAGACCACCCGCATGCCGAAAATGGCGACAATCCTTCCGGCAGTTAAGGATACTGAGGGAGTGGCGAACAGCCCCCCGTGATATGAACTGACGTTCTTCGACGTGGACAGCTCGGGTTTGTTTTCCTTCATGAATGTAATATAATTAGCGGTCAGAACGCTTGCAGTTTACTTATTACTGTGTATATATATATATATATATATACATGTTTGAAATGTTGCTTCATCGTTCCGATTAATTATCGTTCTTAAAATATCGAGATTGCAGGGTTCGATGACATCGATCGGTATTTGGCGGCCATGACGGCAAACACCAACAGAGCCACGATAAACTGCGTCAAAATTTTATTTGGAACCATCGCGATTCCTCCCCCTCACTGTTTGTGTAATTAATCCGTAACTAGTCGCTGGTTATAGTGTTTACGTTTGAAGAAGATTGTAATATTCCCCATGAAGATCCACAACCGTGAGTGAGAAGGTCATGTGAAGAGGAAGAAGACCACATCGTGAGTGAGAACGCCATGTGAAGAGGAAGAAGATCCACATCGTGAGAGAGAACGTCATGTGAGGAAGAAGAAGATCCACATCGTGAGAGAGAACGTCATGTGAAGAAGAAGAAGATCCACATCGTGAGTGAGAACGTCATGTGAAGAGAAAGAAGATCCACATCGTGAGAGAGAACGTCATGTGAAGAAGAAGAAGATCCACATCGTGAGAGAGTGAAATGAGAGCGAGAGATGAACCTTCAGAGTTTAGGCTTTATTCCATTTGATTGGAGCCGCTTCTACGGGCACACCGGGGAATACAGGTTCAGCTAGGAGTACATAAGCAGTAACGTATACATGTGCGATTAATCATTGCAGACAATCCGCGTAAGCACGGAGTTCGATATAATCTCCATTCTCACCAGTCAATGAGCACCTTCAGTTAACGAGCATCAAGTGGACAGCCGATGTCAATGGCAATGCCCCGGGGACAATCACTCGTGCCGCAGAGAGACATCCCCTTATACGCGAGACGCACAACATGTGATCCCGCGTCATGTCCCTCAATTCCCCTTAATTCACCACATTCTCCTCACCTTTAAAATGTAACTAGGGGCCCATCTTACACACCATGATTGCTTTAGCACTATAGGAGTATACATTTCAAGCAACGCGGACTAATAGATCTACAGAAGCATACATGCCAAGCAGTGATTATTTTGAGTTGTAGGAGCATGGAAATGAGCATCGATATATGATATAATGGGCATATAGGAGCATGAGCAGCGAGAATGCCGATAATCCCCTTTACAGATTGAGTTGTCGAGGGGGCCTTATTCGTCGACCTCTCCGGGAGTAAACGGCAGTTTCACTTGAGGGAGACTCCCGATCCTCTTGGTGAGCCTCGACTTGTGCCGGGGATGACTCCTCGATCGCTCTCGGGTGGAACGCGGCAGCCCCGTCGCCCGGTGGAGTTCCTGGGGGGGAAATGTCAGAAGGAGGAGTGCCAGGAGGTGGTGTACCGGCGGGAGGAGTACCTGAGGGAGCCAGATGGCTTCAAGAAGTTCAAGCCAGAAGAGAAAGAAGATCCACAACCGTGAGTGAGAACGCCATGTGAAGAGGAAGAAGATCCACAACCGTGAGTGAGAACGTCATGTGAAGAGGAAGAAGATCCACATCGTGAGTGAGAACGCCATGTGAAGAGGAAGAAGATCCACATCGTGAGTGAGAACGCCATGTGAAGAGGAAGAAGATCCACATCTTGACAGAGAACGTCATGTGAAGAAGAAGATCCATTTGCAGCAAGGAAGTGTTTGTTGTCCGAAACTGTTTCTGTTTTAAGTGTTTTCTCGTGAGTTTTAATGAACGAACTTGAGGTGTAAAAAAATCGGAAACGCTGTTTGATTCACGCAGGGGCGAATAAACACGAACCGTGACCGAATTGGATCGGTACCTAAAGAGATTGTAATAAAGAAGAGGAAGAGGAGCGGGTGAAAGATTGTTTACCTCGTTCTTCGCGTGAACGTAAGCTTTCGAGTGTGTGTGTGTGTGTGTGTGTGTGTGTGTGTGTGTGTGTGTGTGTGTGTGTGTGTGTGTGTGTGTGTGTGTGTGTGTGTGTGTGTGTGTGTGTGTGTGTGTGTGTGTGTGTGTGTGTGTGTGTGTGTGTGTGTGGTGTGCGCGCTTGCGCGGGCTGTTCGGGTGGAACTCGAAGCAGGCCCTGGTGTGCCAGTGGTACTTGGTTGACGCGAAACACAGTGGACCGAGGTCCGAGCTGTGCTTTGTTTTATAGAAATGGCGGGCTTACTGGATGGACTACGGATACCGGACTGCGGCCTGGACTGGGCTGAGAAACGCAACAGCATCGCGTCTGTGTCGGCTGGCTTGTTGGTAACCAAGACGACGGCCTCCGTCTGTCCTTGGAGCTTACACAATCGGTATCTGTGGTAACAACGAGCCTGTTCACTGTCCCTCTCCCTTTAACCAAAACTACTACCCCTCCCCCATCCCCCTCCCCCATCCCCCTCCCCCATCCCCCTCCCCCATCCCCCTCCCCCATCCCCCTCCCCTCCCCTTCCCCTCCTCCATCCCCCTCCCCTCCCCTCCCCTCCCCTCCCCTCCCTCTTCCCTTCCTCCCCCTCCCCTCCTTCCCCCTCCTTCCCCCTCCTTCCTCCTTCCCCTCCTTCCCCCTCCCTACCCTAGTTCTTCTCGGGGTGGTGGGTCATCATCGACACAGCGGTGATGTATCCTGACCCTAACAAATTCGCTCATGCTTACCACACCTGTGGAGTTCTCTCGACAGTGGCCTTCCTCATGTAAGTGTCATTATTTACGTGCAAAGTTTTCCAAATCGAGCGACTGTTTCAGTGTGAACAAGGCTTACACAAGTCAGGTGATGAATGATGAAATGGACAGCCAATCAGGAGGCCACTTTTGAAAGTACGGTGTAAACGCAATGCATTGTTGGACTTGGCACCAGATCTAATGATTCCCCAGGCAAGGTGCGTCTTCGGTGCCCCCTAACCATTTCTTCAACTTTTGAATACCTGGTGAGGGGCGGCGTGTGTGCAGACAGTGGTGATGGGGCAGCGTGTGTGCGGACAGTGGTGAGGGGGCAGCGTGTGTGCGGACAGTGGTGAGGGGGCAGCGTGTGTGCGGACAGTGGTGAGGGGGCAGCGTGTGTGCGGACAGTGGTGAGGGGCGGCGTGTGTGTGGGCAGTGGTGAGGGGTGGCATGTGTGCGGACGGTGGTGAGGGGTGGCATGTGTGCGGACGGTGGTGAGGGGTGGCATGTGTGCGGACGGTGGTGAGGGTGCGGCATGTGTGCGGGCAGTGGTGAGGGTGTGGCGTGTGTGCGGGTAGTGGTGAGGGTGTGGCGTGTGTGCGGGTAGTGGTGAGGGTGTGGCGTGTGTGCGGGTAGTGGTGAGGGTGTGGCGTGTGTGCGGGTAGTGGTGAGGGTGCGGTGGGTGCGGGCAGTGGTGAGGGTGCGGGTAGTGGTGAGGGTGCGGCGTGTGTGCGGGTAGTGGTGAGGGTGTGGCGTGTGTGCGGGCAGTGGTGAGGGTGCGGCGTGTGCGGGCAGTGGTGAGGGTGCGGGTAGTGATGAGGGTGCGGCGTGTGTGCGGGTAGTGGTGAGGGTGTGGCGTGTGCGCAGGCAGTCTTCCGTTGTGTATGGCGATCCATATTTTTGTAACGACCCATTACGGAGGTTTCCGTATTTTCGTCAGAAAAGCATGCCCTGATCTCCGGTAGTTGAGGTGCTTTTCCAATATTCCGATTCGTTTGTTCACCAATTTCATCCGGATGGGGCGCAATGCTAACCAGTCACAACCACGATGATGTGAATTACTCCCATGGTGATTTTTCACGAGGTATTTTTGAATAAGTTATCCAGGTACAAAAGCTTGCAAATGTGTTACCGTGACGTGTGACTCCTCTTCCCTTCTCTCATACCTGCCTGTCTATGTTGGTAAATACAGAAATAGCGTCCATTGTTGGATTTTCTTATCGCCTTTCATCCTTGAATGAACTTCACAGAAAGTGCCGCCTTTACATTGCATGAAGTCAAAACTCGATTCTGCTGCACACAGATACAAAACCTGATAATATCTGTTGGTCGCGGTGAAGATTGTGACTGCATCCAACAAGACCAATAAATCGTAACAAGGAACTTTGACGCAGGAGGCCATTTGGCCCATCATGCCGGTGCTGCACCACCATTAAATATATCCATCAGGCTCCCGACTCAGTTTCACTGTGGGGAGGAGAGGGGATGACAAAAGTGTTGCAGGCACAGGGACTAGTGTTATAAATGCAAATGCAATCAATATTTTAAAACCCCTTTGGTTATTACGACTCGCAACTTTCCCTTGTACACATGGGATGATGTGTGTTTGCTGACCCCTGAAAACATAAGGGAGAAGTGAATGCTCGGGTTTTTCACCACAAGTGAGGGTGGGTGATTCCTGTAAACCGCTCCGGTACGTGACGCATGACTCGTCTTCCCCTTTATCAAACAATTATATTAAAAGTCTTGGAAAGGTATTTGGTATTCAGTATTCACCTCTTTTGTGATAACAAAATGCCGTATTAACTGAAAATGATCTTCCCAGCAATCGAGGCGATAGAGGGGTTCAGGTGAAATACAAAAATTATTCCCCAAATATCACTTTAATTTCCCTCCGGGTTTTTTGTGACAATTTGGATAGGATCACCTCCAAAATGCATGTTTTGACTTTCATTTTTTCCAAGATTTCTTGGGGGCAGACCCCCTAATAAGGAGTCATTTTGCTCATTTCTTTCCCTTTCTCAAAAGTTCTGCAGTGTCACCCATGCAGTGGTGAGGGTGCAGCTCTGGAGATTGGTAGGAATGAGGTCTGGGAGATAGTTTTTGTGGGTGATGTGACTATTAAATATGTTGATTCTTCATTCTGCAGGAAGAATCGTAGACATGGAGTCGTCCTTCGTGAGCAGCACAAGGCCTGCATCATTGGATGAAGGCGTGGCTTTGCCGCCGAGGCGCCCCCGTTAACAGTACACTGGTACTCCTTTCGCTGACCTCGGAAGAATGACAAACTGAGTCAACCCCACCTGGTGTGAATTCAACGGTCTGACAGGCGCTCCAACTCAGGACCCCAAGATCCCAAGCCAACCACCCAAACCGCGAAGCCAACACCAGACTTGCATAGAGTTCTGTGCAGTTTTGAAGGAGCAGGAGTTACGGACATTGAAGGAAGGTGAAATGACCATATCATGTCACGGCAGGAAGATGTTGGTTGTGGTACACCTCAGAGCAAATGATTTAGGGAACGTTTACTCGGAGGATTTGAAAAATACATGCAGGTTATTGGGTAAATGGCTGAAAGGAAAGGGTTGTGAGGTCATGTTTTCTGAGATCTGGGAAGATAATGAAGGGTTCACACAAAATAAGTGAGAAAAATTATTCAGCAGAGTGGATGGTGATAGGACCAGGAAATAGCCTGAAAGTAAATAGGAGGAGAGTTAAGACTGTAGCAAGGCAGGGGTCTTTTACTCAGAGAGTAGTTAATGTATGGAATGGTCTCCCTGGAAAGGTAGTGGCAGCAGAAACAGTCGATAAGTTTAAATTGGAATTGGATAGGTAGCTTGGAGATGGAGGGATATGGGGATGTTGACAGGAATGGTAGGTACCTTGTTGGCTTGAGCAACAAAAATGATTACCCGGTTAGAATGAATTCCCTCCATCGGAACCGGGAATCGAACCCCAAATTATACAGAGCCAATTATACTCGCCTGTAATGGTTCCAAGTTTCCAGAGTCGATTCCTACTACGACTTATCTCGCTCCTTCCATCGAGAATCCGTTTGATTGATTCAGCAAATTATATCAAAAGCTTAGCTTCGGTCACTTTTTTTTTTTTTTTTTACAAAACAGACAAAGGCACTCCGTTTTTCTACTTTTCAAGTTGTGAAGAAAATGAACAGACCTACTCACAAACTGCGTGCATGTGTGTCGGACTTCTCCTTCCGGGGTCCGACAGAAAGCATTCGCTTATTACATCTGTTTCGAGTATTGTGAAATTCCAAAATAATCATTTTTATTGACAGAAAATAAACTTTTACTTCCTGAGTTTGAGGAGTGGTCGTCTGTTGCCTTGTACACCGCCCGGCTAAACCGGGCGGGGCAGTGTACGGTGTACAAGGTAAACTCAAATTTTAAGAATCACCCAAGCCTAGGGTATGCCTAGGGTACCTTGGGTATGGATTGGTTATTGTATCCCTCTCTCCCTCCCAATTTGTTTTTTAATTTCCTTTATAATACCCTAGTAATGTCCCTGAACTTGCCACACTTTTCTCATCCCTTTCCTCTACCCCACACTCCCAATGAAATTAAGTCGTTAGCTTGACGGGTTTATTTAATCTGGTGTTGGTGTCGTGCTGGCATGATGAGCCGAATGGCCTCCTGCGTCACATTTCCTTGTTATAGTTTCGTGGCAGGCACATTCCAAACATGGCAGCCGGTGGCCCTTCGAGCCTGGCACCCCAAGAGGTTCCCTGGATCGCCTGCCTCTTAAATCTGGCCCTGCTTGGAGTTGTAAAGATCCTTATTTATTTATTTTTGAAATTAAGTCATCCACACGTATGGGTACAGCTGCTCCCCTTAGGCAAGGTTCAGGTCCGATGTTTCGACCACTCAGTGTTGGGGGACATCACGTGACTGCAAGTGTCACAACACGCAAGGTGATCATGAAAAGATGATGGGACTCACCATCTGCTTGTCTCATGCACATGATCCCCCACTGCCACACCTCCCCATGGCAAGGTACTTGACCCCAGGCACATGATGCCTACACAATCTCAGATGAAGACCACTTGGTGGTCAAAACTCTGGACCCAAGGCCGTTTTTGAAATATTAAAACTACACTTTGCACCATTCATTGGTGGTTGAAATCAACCATCAAGACATCATTATGGTTTGCTGTGGATTGGTGGCGTTTGCCTCGGTGAGCTTGTGGTGGATATAAACTGCTGCATCTTTATGTTTTTACAGTTGTAAGAAAAGAGAGTTCATATTGTAGAACATGATTTGCCTTCATGTGACCAGAATGATGCCATAATACCTGTTGCGATCTGTGCAGGGTGAATGCGGTGTCTAATGCACAGGTGCGTGGAGAGGTTTACAGCGATGGTTGCATGGGAAGAACAGGTGAGGGAGTGTTTGAACCTGAAGAACCGTTGAATGGCGAATCACCTGCAGAGTCAAGCTGATGAAACATAGCCAAGGAGCCATTGCTGTATTCTTTACCATGGTTACACCATCAATTGATACCAAATCTAAACCGGTTTATTCCAGATTGGTGCGGTTACACTAGTTATTGTTTAATGATGTGTACCACTTTAAACAACCACCTCTGGGGTGTTACATTGAAGGGGAAGGCGGGAGATCCAAAGCTCAATTGTGGTAAGAAAAGCATGGACTGTGTGGCCGCATGGCTTAGAATCCTTAGATTACTCTTGTATCGGTGAAAAATGTCAGAGTAAGTCATATTATAAAACTTTCAAAGAGGAGGCAGGAAGTGTTAACTTCAAGACGGTATGGAGTAAGTTTGTTGTGTAAAACCTCCTGTTTTGGGGCGAGGCCTGGTGAAGATTTGGGTGCAAATCTGACACAACTGGAAAGCAAGTGCATTTCACTCCAAAAGGAAACGGCATGGTCTGTTTGTTTGGCCAGCGCACCGCAGGCCATGGTGGAGAGGTCCGCTGCGGAGCCTCAGAGAGGGGGCGTAAGACTTTTTATTGGGGCCGTCCCGTGGGGTGAGACAGCCCAGATGGCATGCCCACAGCTGCGGGCAGCCAATGACAAGGACTCTCGCAGTGCATGAAGGCCGTCCCAAAGTTTATGAGGGCCGTGACCACGTGGAGCATGTCAGTTGGAGTTGTAGACCCAGTGTTGGAGTTGCAGTTTGAATCGGACTTTTGTAGAGGCAGAATACCTCTCCTCATCACCATCCTTCAGCCCTGTGCACCACCAGCCTGCATGGGCCGTACCAGACCCAAAACCAGCTCATGCCTTGCTCAAGCCCTCGCTCGTTTCATATTGTTGTACGAGTCCTGGTATTTATGGTGCCGTAGTTGCTTACATATTATCTCCGCCACCAAAGGTGGATGGAGATTATGTTTTCACTCCAGTCTGTCTGTCTGAGCAGGATATCTTCAAAAATTGTGGATGGATTCAGATGAAACTTGATGGACAAGTTGGGTGTGTGACGAGGAAGAATTGATTCAATTATGGTGAAGATCTGGATCTGCATACGAGAATTTTAAAGTGATTCTTCACCATTGAGAGATGCGTCACAAATGATATACAGCATGATATTTTAAAAAAAGGTGTAGGTGAGTTGTGACAACGAGGTGGATGAGTTGGTTAGGTGATAAGAACAAGCCGACTCCATTTTGGTTCAGGTCCGCATCTAGAACTGCCCTATCAGTGGGATGCAAAATGTAAACTGCTCAGGTATCCATCCACTGGGACCACAATCTGTGCAGAGCGTTGGTGTTTCCGAAGCAGTCTCCTTGGCTATTGGACACAATCCTGAACGGGTCGCCACTCCGACACAGGATACCAGCATGCTGGCACTCATTTTGCTGACCTCGCAAGGTGATAGGCAGAGTCACCCCACCTGGTATTAATTCAACTGCTGAGTGAGATTTGAACTCTGGATCGTAGGATCCCAAGCCCCCCCCCCACTCTAGCCATTAAGCCAACAGGCAGGGGTATGTGGTCTACCAAGTGCCATCTTGTTTCCTCCTGTACATGAGTTTGGTTTTTTGTGTCTTATCTCCCCCATTTGTGTCCTCGTGCACCCCATCTGTCCGGGTGATGTTGTCTTGTCGATCCCCCTGTTGTATTTCATTATAATAAACCTTTTTATGAGAAGAGACGTTTTCTCATGTTTTGTCTTCTGCACATTGGGACGCCAAGTTTGACCTCCGATTAGACCTCTCCTTGGGGTTTGTAAACAGTAAAGAACAGTTGATTGAATGCAGTGTAAAGTTGGTAAGCTTGGTGCTCTTCAGGAGTATCAAACACTCCTGGTGCGACTAGTGGCGTTGGTTGGACCCGTTAACGCGACTATGTTTTTCATCATTGTACAAATTTTAACGCCCTCAAAATCGAGACGATGGTAACTCATTGCGTGATTGAAACTGGTTTTGATTGCAGCATGGCCTAGTAATTGTCATTGTGAAATGGTCTTGTTTCGTGCAGCAGGGTGGTGCAGAGGTAGCACACTTACATTGAGAGGTTTGTTCTGGGTTTGATTCCCGATCCGACTGTAAACCATCAGGGCATTGCATCACAGATTGTGCCATCCCTCAGACGTTAAGCTGATCATCCTGTCTGCTGACATTATTGCGGACGTTGTAGATCCCACAGTGTCCTTTGCGGAGCGTAGTCGAGTCATCGCCGGCACCCTGAACAAATTGCAAATTCTCAAATCGCCTTCAGTTGACCGACTGGCCTGACCAGCCAGTTTACGAAAGACTTGGGACAAAATCTTTCCCTGACCGACCCTACAGGAAGGTGGGAATAATTGTGGTTGTTGAATAATAATAATAATAATAATACCTAGTTGTCGGAAGTGGAAACTAGCAGCCACAGTCTGCACACAAAATGAATGAATGAATAAACCAAGTCCAACACTTGTGGTGTAAATGCAGTGGTGGTAGTCGTCGTCTTTTTTGTCATGTCTTGTCTTGTGAAGTATTTGTTCAAAATAGAGGGATTGTAAGTACGTGATGGTGACATCCTCTAATATAATTTATAATCTTCATTTTCTCTTACGAACTGTAATGTTTATTTTTCTGAGTGTGTATTGAAAATTGTGAACATGAATTATTTTTCTTATGACTTTCCAGGAGCGAGGATCTGGATGTTTGTGGGATTCATGATGGCATTCGGGTCCCTTATCGCATCTATGTGGATTCTCTTTGGAGCCTACGTAGTTTACAGTAAGAGCACCACTCATTCAAACTTTACTCCATGCTTTGTATACATGGCCTTTCATCTCGTACAGCCTGGGTTTATCATCACTTCCACGGTGTGCTTTCTTAGCAAGCCTACGTGCGTGCTCCTTTTGGCCTGTGGTCGTAGTAATGCCCTTTGGAGATTGTCCTCTCCCATCCTGCTGATCCACTACCCCTGTAGAGCATGCCCCTCCCCCCCTCCACTGTACATCTTCAACCCTTTCCTGCTCTTATCCGACAAATCCCATTTGTTTACTCTCATCCATTCCCAGGAAAGACAGAGACTCCTGTATATCCTGGCGTTGCCATATTCTTTCAAAATGCCTTCATCTTTTTTGCGTGAGTACTTATGCGATTGTCGAAGAGATTTCCTCATTTGTACAAAATGTAATTTGGCCCAACATCCCTGGGCGAACCCATTGCATCGTTTTTCCGTTGTCAATAATGCTACAAAAGCCGACTGCTCTCCATTTCGAACTGTAATGTCTCGGGATGAAGGGATATGTAGGGACACAATGGGGTGTCTGACCATAACATGGGAAACGGACTAATACAATCCAAAATGTACCGATATAAATTGTGTTTTCGAGGCCGAGCTGGAGGTGGGGGGGGGGATTTGATTGTTTCAAGTACCAGGTGTTGTACAGCAATTGGTAGGTCCTGATTATAATATCATGAGGCTGATGTCGCACAAGAACCTCTTAGACGTTTAAAAAAAGGTTCCATTACGATAACCCGATCAACCATTTAACAATCTATTCGGGTTAATGTTTCGGTTCCTGCGACATGTCGGTAAAGCTACACATAATTTTCTGAGTGACCCAGTCTCAGTTTGCTAATGGTGACCCAGTCTTAACTTGTAAAACAATACATATGTAGAACCTTATCACAGGTTAAAAAAAAAAAAAAAACACAACATGAAGCCTCGGTAAAAAATACAAATAGAGGGCAGAAGGTGCAAGACCAGGAAGGAGGTGGTATAAAACAGAGACCACCTGTCGGCAATGGGAATGTGATAGTCCCAAAGACTCGGCTTCAACACGGGAGGTTCCATTGATCTTGAAGGCCTTGATTTCCATGGCATCAAGCTGAGCAAGATGTGAAGCAGGGGAGCCAGCACTCCATCAAGCTGTGGATGAAAGTCTTGTAGGAGGATAGGATTTCAGGTATGACGGAGGATGCCCAGTTGGCGGCTGGCTTTGGAGGCCAACTTTGAAATATTTGTTGCCCAAGAAAGATCATGGCTGGTCGTGAGACCCATGAGTTTGAATGACTGAATTTCCTCAAGAGGATTGTTAAAGTAGATGGGAGGGTTTGCCAGATGATCCTTTTGGAGAGAGAGTGAGTGAGATTTGTTAGGATTGAAAGACATATTATAAGTGTTTGACCAGTTTGTGATTTTGTCAAGGTCTGAAGAGAGGGATGAGGCTACAGCCTGCCTGTCTGAAGGACGTCATGGCAGATGGTGGAGTCATCGGCAAATAGATAAAGAGGATTTTCCAGAGTCAGAGAGATCATTGATGAAAATCAGGAATATGACTGGGCCAAGAACACTGCCTTGGGAAACTCCAGTCCTGACAGGGAGAGGAGATGAAAGGATTCCGTTGAGAGCCACACATTAGCTACGAGAGTAGAGGAAGTCGGTAAACCATGTGTGGCGTTGGCCTTGGATGCCATAGGCAGAGAGTTGGAGAGCATGGTGGGATTCCAGACTGTATTGAAAGCTTGACATATGTCTCGAGAGAAGGCCCTGATCTCATGTCTGACATTGAGGGCCTCCATCCATTGATGGGAGAGTAAACGCAGCATGTTCGAGGTGGAGTGATTTGGACTGAATCAGAATTGGTGATCTTAAATGAGGTCGTTGGATTAAAAGGAAGGATTTCATGTCAACTGTGATGATGTATGATTGTCACAAGCATATCAGATGAACCAATTGGAGCAGAGGAAGAGCAGAAGACATTTTTTAGGGAATTTTGTCATCGCAAAGTCCAGAAGGGAGGAGCTGGGTCAGAAAGTTCACTGATTAAGTCAATCCCATGGAGTCACAGAAGTCCTTTGCTGAAGTGCCTTGGCTGCTGAGAGGGTTACCAAGACCCAGCCAAGTTGCATGGTGACAATTTAAATTGTCACATATGAGAAGGAGAGAGTTTGGATGAGTAGTTGTAAGTTTGTCCATGTTGTCTGAGAGAGATGTAGATGGAAGACTGTACAACACACAGACAAACAGGAGGTGGGAGCAGAGGGGAATTCACAGTCAGAGGTACTCCTGGTGTTTGGGAGGTGTAAGATTAGTACACGGACAGCGAGAAATTGTGTTATTTATGTAAAGAGCAACTCTGCCGTCAGGGCGGGGTTCGCGCCTATCAAATCGAAGGAGACTACAGCCAGGGAGAAACACAAAGAAGTCAAGGATGTCCAATGGGAGTAAGGCTTCTGTTAAACGGATGATGCTCGGGCTGTCAGCAGCAGCCTGGATTTAAAGACCTGTTTGGTTGGAGCGGAGGCCTGGGATGTTTGAGGTCCACACAGTGAGGAACATGGAAGGAGGAGTTGGGAGGGTGAAGGACTTGGAGGATGAGGGATGGGGAGAAGGAGGCTGGGAAGGTGTGGTATGGAGGGAAAGATGGGAAGAGGGGGAAAGACCAGGAGCAGTTGTAGATTTGACCTACACTGAGCAACCCCAAACTGAAAGTTGGCAACTTTGAGTTTTCTGGAGCAGTTGTTGATTGGGTGGATAAGGGAAGTGTAGTTGATGTATATCGAGACTTTCTGAAGTTGTTTGATGAGGTATCACATTGGAGGTTGTTCGCCAAACTGAGGGCTTGTGAAGCGGCTGGTCGGATAACTAACTGGATTAGTGATAGGAAGCAAGAGTCACTGTGAGTGGGAAGATGTAAGTACTGGGACCATTATTGTTAATAATTTACATCAATGATTTGGATGGTGGGCTTAATTGCTTTCCTGTAAAGCCACCTTTGATAAATTGCTTATGAAGCATTCTGGTTGTCAAAGTGAAATGGGCTGTCCTCCTCCCTTCCCTCTACAGTGGCCTGGTCTTCAAATTCGGCCGAAGCGAGGAGCTCTGGGAGTAGTAAAGACGCTTCTGCGGGTCCACAGGACAAATTGATCATGTCCTGGCTCGAAGAACTGCTGTTATGTGGAGTAGTTATTGTATTTAGATGCATGATCACGAATTACCTGTAAACTATATCGAGCACTCTGATACCCTACTTTGTTTGACTAGTTCTTCAAAGTGATTGCTATTATGTGTTACGTGTGAGTTGTAGACGAAAGTTACAAACGTGAGATGCAACTCGGGATGACATTTTTGGAATGTTGGTGGTTTATTGTAAATGAGTTGATTTGGGGATCGTTAGTTCCTTTTTGTCTTGGCGAGGAGAGCGACTCAAAATGTTTAATCCCAAGATGGTTGTAACGCTACACTTAATGCTGATTGTAAATACAGTGTATTGTCGATTTGTATGGTAAACATGACGTGTGAATCACGTAGATCAGAAATTTGTTCGTTGGAACCTTGGCTGCTTGTTTCGAGGTTTTAAAAATGAAAACGTCACATAAACCTGTACATTTATCACAGCAACTTTGTGTTCGTGTTTGACCTTTTACTCTTGATTTGCTGCTTTTATGAACCTCGCGTGAAGGGACGGGGGGGGGGGGGGGTTGTTGTGAGCTGTCTTTGCGTGCGGGTCCGCACGCAGATAAACCTGAACATCGATCGTTCGTTGCCAAATCTAAAGTAATCAATATATTCCGATGACCTTAAAGTCTCACCACAAGTAAAGAATCTGCGATGACAGCTCCTCTCAGACCAGGCGCTCGACTCGCTTGCACGGACTGCATTCGTCACAGTTCGATAAAGTAACAATTTTGTCTAATTTAAACACAGGTTGATTTTATACATTGAATCTGGATTACGCGCGAGGTTTCCACACCCTTTCGTGTGTGTGTTTGCGTGTGTGTTTGTCCGTGCTGCCTGTACCCTGAGCTATGCTGCAAGGCCTGCAGCATTGGCCAGCATGCCCAGCCGGCATTACACGCAGTTTCACAGTTGTCTAATGTAACTGGAACATTTTCATGTTTAATATAACCACATGTCGATTTTATATCCTGAATGTAAATTACGTCAAAGTTAACCGTGCTCATTGCTGGGCCTGCTCTAATCTATATTATTAATTATAGGGTAATTACAAACAAGCAAACCATCACATGAACACAGTTTTGCACAACAATGAAATGGGGTAATAAAATTGTTTGGATCTATAACGGGGTAACACCCAGTGACTTATGTAAGTGACCTAGTGACACCGAGACGTGCATCCTCGTGAAGAATTGTTAAATACTCGTTTTACTTGTTTGTTGTGCCCCCTTCATTTTACAAGCAGGGTGTTGCAGTGTTTGTTCCCATGCACCATTCAACCCGGTTTGAAACCCCAGGTTCCAGCTGATCCGGTTTCACCCACAACCTACCTGAGTTGAGTGCAAAGTTCCCATTTCCCAGCAAGCCTTGCAGCACAATGGAAAGCGTGGATGCCCATTGCTTTGCTTTGACAATCGCAACATTTGCTGATAGTTTTTCGATTATTTCTCCAAAATAAGCTCAGAGTGGGTCCGTACGTACGTACGTTCACATTCGACGAAAACAACATTTCGCAAACTACTTGACTAACATGGATCAAATTTGCTACGATGCATCAGGATAGCAAGGTCTCATGGGGTTGTGCTCCCCGTGCAGATGCACCCTTGTAAAGGGGGAGGGAGGCGTGTTGCCCCAAATATTGGTATTTTATTCAAAAGTCTTCTCAGAAACTTCCAGATGTCATGACACATCAGGATCCTGCCCTAACCTTAAGTTGTGCTCTCCATGGCCGTATATCCCCTGGAAAGGGGGCCATGGCCTCCCTCCCATAATCCCTCAGATTTTAGGATTCAAAATAACCATCAGTCCCCCACGGAGCTATTTTTTATTTCTAAAATAAAAGAGCAGCAATAGGCATCCACAACCATCCTTGTCCATTTTGTGGAATGTCGACCGAGAGACCCTCACTCATTTTGTTCCTTAAACCCTCACTTTTTCACCTTTATTCGCTTTTAAATTAGTTTTCTCAGCAGCTGCTTGAGCAATTGGCACAAAACGTTCGACATAGGAGCATCTGCTCATTTTAACAAAATTCCATGATAATTGAATAGAAAATGCGGATGGCGTTCCAAAAAATCCGTCTTCTGCAGGCATGGGTTGCACGTTGTTTCACATACCAGGAATAGACGGCCTCGACCTCACTTCGCTCGGCCTAAATAAAGAGCTGTGACATGAAGCACTTTGAAAGGAGAAGTGAACAGAGAGGTTGCAAAAGATGAAGATGTGCTTGATTGGTCATCATTGTGACAGCCTTGCACCCATCCCACTTCGGCCAGCTTTAGAAAAGGATCTGAAAAAGATTTGGGTACAACTCGCAATGCCAGCTAACGTGGGTTGGCTAAATTGACATAAATGCGGGATCTGGGACGGCTAGTTTCCAACGCAGGTTGGCTGGCGCATGGAAACGAGCCAAGTATGTGTTCGGTGGGCACGTGGCTCATCCGTCAGGGATAACGTTTGTAAACGTGCCCCCTAAACAATTTGACTGTCCCCATTGCTACCGCGTGTTTTTTGGTTGTTCAATCTGGTGTGCCGTCTCGGTATTTGCTTTCGCGTGTTTCTTTTGGCATCGTTGTGACAATGCGTTTCCCATTGTTTCCCATTCTATTGTCGACGCATGGAAAACCATTACCAGTGGATGTGGGAGGTTTTTTTTCCGGATTTGTTAATTTTCGTGGCATATTGATTTGTACCGTTTTCTGCATTGCTTGTAAAAACCAATGTAACTTTAATAAATAACACAAGGTTGTTTTATTTTTTTTGTAAAAGGTGTTTATACCTCTGGCACTGTAGGTGGGTGGAGGTTGTTTTCATTCTTTTCTATTTGTCTGTGAGCAGGATATTTTAAAGTTATGGAGAGATTCAGTCACAGCTAACAGCTTGGACAAGTTTGGTGTGTGTTGAGGATGAATTGACTTGATTTTGGGGACGATTGGATCTGGATCTGAGAATTTTTTTAATATTCAGTGATTCTTTACCACTGTGAGATAGGGCCAACAATGATATGTAGCACAATATTTCAAAAAGTTGTGGACGGATTCGGATGAAGTGAAAATTTGTGAAGTTCAATTCAAATCTATCAAGCCACAACGAACACAGTCACAACTCTATGCTTTTCACAGCTCGAACCAACATCAAGGAACTCCAAACATGAGGTCAATAGACGTTTTTATATGTATATACAGTATGTCCAAATGATGGGTGGTATAATAAAAGCAGATCACACATAAAGGTGAAACAGTGATGTTGTGGGGGGGGGGGGGGTGGAAAGTTAATTTTTGGGCGGGGCCACCACTCTTCCCTCCAGACTCCCACCACCCCTCCCTCCGGACTCCCGTCTTTATTTTTTCAGTTCAATTTTCATTGGAGTCAGCTTATTGGACACAGCTAGAGCAACTCATTGGGCATGGTAACTATCAGAGCGACCAGTCCAATAGTAGGTGTAACCACCCAACATGATCTCTCCGCAATCCGGTGTCCGAACCTCAGAGAGTGCTCCAATCCCGATGTTCAAATACTTGAGCTCAGATGATAAGAGAGACAGGTGATCATCCTCTCTTCGGGATAGGACATTCCAGGCACCCACCCGAAGGGACCGCCTCTGGCTAACCAAAGGAGACTGCCGTCTGGTGGACGACACCTCAGCATCACCCCAACATACACTACCGCAATCTGACCCGGGAAAGTTACCCTGTTGTTTTCCTCCTATCATCAAAGAGTGGGAATCCCGAAGGCTTTGCCCCAATCCCGTCATCTGGTGAGCTGTTTT
Organism: Eptatretus burgeri; assembly: GCF_056783735.1. Lineage (NCBI taxonomy): Eukaryota > Metazoa > Chordata > Myxini > Myxiniformes > Myxinidae > Eptatretus > Eptatretus burgeri. The sequence continues at coordinate 5,871,311 of NC_140971.1, read as the reverse complement.
TCTATGCCCCTGACATTTTTCTCAAGAATAATTAAATGAGGTCATTAATTATTTTCAAAAGGGGTGTTGTAATTCACCCAAACACCCAATTTTCACTCTTGCACTTGTTTGGAGTTTTCTTAGTATGCATGCAAAGTTTCAGGCTGCTAGGTTTCATGGTTTTGGAGTTATGGAGACACGCACGCGCGTGCACACACACACACACACACACACACACACACACACACACACACACACACACACACACACACTTGGCTATCATCATGAAGTACGGTAGTACTCCATATTGAGGGATGATACGGGGAAAAAATGGCCGCCCATTAAAATGTGTACACAATGATAGGCTTATAAACTACCAAAGAGTGAAGTCATAAGCATTTAAAAGCCGTAACTTTTATTCTCGAGCGTTTTACCAAGACTACCAAAGACTTAAAAAGATGCCAGAATACACAGTTAAAGTACCACAACGAGAGATCGCCAAAATGCCAATTTGTGCTTCGCCTTCTACTTTTGTAGTACTTCTTCTGTCAAAACAATGTAAAACTGTAGCCTAACCTACCTCAATAACGACTGAAGCTATGATCGTTATTCCAACATGAGGAAGTTACTTTGTCTCTGGGCTAATGCACGCAAACCAAAATTTAACAGTATATAAAACATCAATCGTTTTATTAGGAAAATAAATTTAACATAAATGTGGACTCAACCAAAGCAGGCCAGGAACATGAGGGGGGGGGGGATGGACAGTGGACAGAACCATTCTATAAGCGATACATATCCAAACACCATCCCCAAAATCAACTGAAACAAGTGTTAAAACGATTTCATAACATAGATGGATTTAATCCACACCAAAATAAAATATATAAAACATTAAGCCTTTTTTTTTATGTCCTCGTGGAGGATCTCTAAGTCTTACTTACGTTGTTCTTGTGGACTTTCTTATTTCACAGCCTACAGTTTTCATTGAAACTTCCTGAAACTTGGCATATATATGTAAAAATACCCTGCGCAGACAGTAACGATCTCCAATTTTGAAAATTCATCCTACAAAAAAAAGTTTTGACGTCAAAATATCTCCGCTCATGGAAATCGCCGAAAAAATTATCTCTAATTAGGCAAACCTTTTGAATTCTGTTTGCGGGAATCTAACAGGGCATTGGCAGAGATGAATTACCGCACATATGATGCATCACTATGACGTCATATCAATTTTTATGACGTCATTCCTATTTTTTGACATTTTTTGTTTCACAACCCAGAGTTTTCATCGGATCTTCGTGAAACTTGCCATGTATATGCAGAAAGCCCACGCGCAGGCAGTAACCATCTCCAATTTTTGAAATTATTCCTAGAAAAAAGTTGACGTCATAATATCGCCGCTAATGGAAATCGCCTATACCATTATCTCCGAAACTAGGCAAGCTGTTTGAATTTGTTTGCGGGAATCAAGCCGGGCATTAGCACAGATAATTCATCGTAAACCTGATACATCACAATGACGTCATATTCGTTTTTTTGACATCATTAAGAGGACGAGGATCTTGGCTCATTCGAGCTTGTTTTAATGATAATTGCATCGTTTCAGAAATGTGGTCATCCACATCGTGGAATGAATCAAAAGCTAGGATTGAGGGGTACAATCTATGTATCTATATACCAGTACTAGCGCGGTATGCTTACACATTGTAAGAGAGCATTACTTTATTGGTTCCATCAATGAAAATATACATAAATGAAAAACATAAATTAAAATAAATAAATGAAAAATCAAATGCAGGTGAGCGATCTGAGACAATGGGGAAGCGCTGTTCGTATGCACTTCGTCTCGCAGATTCCGTTGGACCCAAGCAACCTTTGCCTCAATATTGCTGTCCACGATGTTCAGCCGTTCCTGTAACATCTCATCCACTCTGTCCCCATTCAATTGCGGCTCCCATGGACCTCTATCAGTTAACGCCCACTCTTGTTCTGCTTCACGGGCCCCTAACTTTTGCACCTCTTCCGTCAATCATGATCCCCATGAGCCTTTACCACCAAACAACTGAACTTTCTCCAGCAGGCGGGCCCCCAACTTTTGCACCTCTTCAATTAAACTACCACTCTGGCACTTACAAAATCCCATTTCCTCTTTCTGTCATTGCTTTATGGCCTCCACACAGGTGCGATAACCCTCCATGTCCTCGTTTACTTGGTCAATTTCTTCTTTCAACTTTTCTCCCATTCTGACCACCTGGATGTGACCCTGTTCCATTTTTCCCAATATTTCTTCCTTCTTTGTTTCCATTTCTCTAAATTGGGCCACCAATTCCATCTCAAATTCTCCCAGTTTGCCCTCCATTCGGAGCTCTGCCTCTTCCTCCACTTTCCCAACTCGTACCTCCAGTTCCCGTGTTATTCCCTTCTTAATTTCGTTCATTTGATCAGTGATGCCTTTTATTTCCCCTTCGATTTTTCCTTCCAATCCTCCAAAAATTTCATTCCTTTGTTCCTTCATTTCACGCGTTAGTATATTCATTTGTTCAATAATTCTTTCTTTTAATAAATGAAACAAGTCATGGTTGCCCATTGCCCTTGCTCCTCATGTCTCATTTTCCATCACCATGGGAGAAGGGAGACTGACGCTTGAGACGGGGGAGACTCCAGTTCTCTCAATATCACTCAACTGTCCCCCCGCCTCGCTTCCTTCTGATAACAGTTGTGTCCAGGGGGTTTAAACCCTACCTTGACAGATGGCAAAGTTTCTCCCTTTTTTGTATACCTTGTCGAGGCTCGTATGAGAGCCAACACACAACGCACAGAAAGGGGGGCATGAGACAAGATGGGTGGGAGAGGGAAGGACAAAACAGTGGGGAACAGACATGAGGAGATCTGTGGAAGGGAGAGGGATGGGGTGGGGAACATGGGGAATAGAAGATGGACATTACAGGGACTAACAGGAAGGAAAGCAGGGAATTTGAAGGAGATGGGCTTGGGGTGGATTGTCGGGGGTAGAAAAGATCGAGGATTTGGATGGGGGACGATAAGAGGTGGTGGTGAACAGGTGTTTTGAAGGCCAGGAGGGAAGAATGGGATTGAACAGAGTGAGGGAGTTTATTCCAAAGGTGGGGAAAAAAGAGGAATGAAAGAGTGAAGGTGAGCAGGAATTCGTGATTTTGGTAGTTTTACCAGAAGGGGGTTGTTGGCGAACCTTGAGCGCCCTGCGGAAATATGGTGGGGACAAATCACAGACAGAGTAGGGGGGAGGGGTGGGGAGAAACCGGAGAGGAGATGGTCGAAGATAGAAAGACCACTGACCTGCCTGCGGTGAGAGAGTGAGAGGCCCAAGGACTCAGGCTCATCGCGGGAGATACCAATGATCCGAAATGTCTTGGTTTCTACAGCGTGAAGCCGAGAAAGGTGAGAGGCAGGAGCACCAGCCCAGAGGGGAGAACAGTACTCCATCAGGCTGTGGACGAAAGCTTTGTATGTGGTCAGGAGCTCAGGTTCGCCGAGGAAGGACTTTGCACGACGGAGGATTCCCAGTCGCCGACTGGATTTGGAGGCCAGGTTGGAAATGTGACTTTCCCAGGAAAGATCATGGCAGATCGTGAGACCCAGAAGTTTGAAAGAAAGCACTTCTTCCAGATGATTGTTGAGAAAGTGGATGGGGGAGCTTTCCAAACGGTCCTTTTTAAGAGACAAAGTGAGAGTGTGAGATTTGTCCAGATTGAAAGACATGTTCCATGTGTTGGACCAGTTTGTGATTTTACCAAGATCTGCAGAGAGCGAAGAAGCTGCTGCTTGCCGGTCTGAGGGATGACAGATGGTACGGCAGAGGGTGGAGTCATCAGCAAAGAGATAAAGAGGATTTTCCAGAGAGTCGGAGAGATCATAGATGAAAACCAGAAAACGAACAGGACCTAGAACGCTACCTTGAGGAACTCCAGCCTGGACAGGAAGAGGGGATGAAAGAACTCCATTTAGGGCCACACGTTGACTGTGACGGGGAGGAAGTCTGCAAGCCATGAGTGGAGATGGCCTTGGATACCAAAGAAAAAAGCCCTTGAAGGCTATAACCGAGACTCGGAGATTACTGTGCGCATTTACGGGGCATAATGGCGGAGACGATCCACCCAGGGAGGAGCACAGCACATGGGCACTGCACCAGGACAGCACAATGTTACAGTGTCTTAAAAGGAATACATTTAATGAAAATAAATGAATATTTACAACAGACAATAATTTCGAAGATAATGAAAATAATAAAATAATAAATCGTACAGTCAAGGCACCTCCCACACACTGTACCCTCAAATATAGACAAAGGTGACACAAAATGAAAAGAAAAACCTTCCCTCCAACCTATTGCTTTACTTAGTTTGCCCAGAGCTGATTTTTGTGGAACTGGAATTGAGGCGCTTCTTTCGTAGCGGGACGAACGCACACCAGGCAATCTGCGAGCGGCACTCCACATCAAGGCTCAAAGCCCTAGTGCAACCCCAGGTCCGATCTGATTGAAACTTGACAGGAATATTGCTGGGGACCCGCGGATGTGCCTTTTCAAGGTTTGATGTCAATCGGACGAGCGGTTCCCAAGTTACGGCCATTTATCTGTCGACCAATGACAAGACACGGTGCTGTGACGTCACGAATGACGTCACAATTAATGTTTATTTATTTATTTATTTTTCCACGATTGACGTCACAATTCTTCTGCTCCGTTTGGTATGACGTCACAATCGACGCTGGGGACCTGAGTTTGTGCCTTTTCAAGGTTTGATATTGTTGCGGTTTTCGCGCCCGCCGGCGTGCGGACGGCCACGTAACTCGAATCGCGGCACGTCGCCCACCGGACGGACAATCCAGTCGTGACCCTCTCGGACTAACGCCGGGAACCAGTCACGGGTGGACCTTTCGGTCTCACCGCGATCGAGCCAATCAGCCCCCGCGTGGGATAGGGTTGCTCGCCAAATTCGACCTACCTAAGTACCCACGCGGAGGGTAGACCGGGCGATCGCACCTCGCCGCAGGTCGACTTCGGACACGGGCCACTTAAGCGACCCGTTCCGTACTATCAGAATAACCGAGCGGTGTTATCGTCGACCTCGACGGTTCGATTAATTATCGGGCGTACTCAGCCCACTACCAACCCTTTACGTGAAGCAAGATGAGGGTTCAATGGGGGAAAAGACGAAGCGAAGCGGGAGAACAGTTCAACAATAAAGCACATTTATTCGCGGCACACGGGAAGCACACAAATACAATTCCACCAAATGCACACAAAAAAAAGAAAACACAATTCCATTTACACAAAAAGCAAACATAAAAGTGAAAACACAGTGCAGAGCTAATACCGACTACCGAGCACACGGCAACACTTATACAATTCTACTTCACAGACGGCGCCGACAACACATACCCAAAACCAAGGAAAAGAACATCCCCAAGAATGAGGCAGGCCTGAGGCAGAGACCGGGTCGGGCCTACCCGTCTGGTGATGAGACGCGGAGCGGCGATGGCCCCGCAACCCGCGGGCCTCGTGGACAGTGCCTGGCAGGGGGTGGGAACGGGGCCCCCTTGGTCGCACTATCTCAGCGCGGGGGGAAACAGGAGGGGGGTTGCTGATGCTCGGGGTATAGAGGATCTTTATTATCCCTGGTGTGCGTCTCCACCTCGGCCAGGTCGCGCTGCCGGCCTCCCTCGGGCATGCAGCTCCTGGCACCGACGCGAGCACCCCCTCGTCCGACTCTCTTCAGCTTCTCCAGCCACTGCAGGCTTCGGGCTCCAGTCTTCCACACTCGTCCCCTCCGTTCCGACTCCTTCTCGTTCTCGACTCCTTCTCGTTCTCCTTTGCGACTCTCTTCTGACTGACGAACACCGTTCTTTTATCCCGCCGTAACTTCGCCTTTGACCCCTCCCTTTGACCTTTCACCTCGCTCCCCATTGGCCCGAGAAAAAGTGGGCGTGAAGGCTTTTGATCCACAAATTTGCATATATCGATCGTTCTGGAGGCGGGGCCAAATCGCCCTCGCTCACCGATTGGACGGCAAAAAGTGGGCGTGTGTCGTTTTTGATCCGTTTTTGAAGCACAAAATCCGTGATTTTGTACACGCTGTTCGACGCGCGTTCTGCATGAGTCCAACACCGGTACCCACAGCGGGGCAAGAACGGTGGCGATGCTACGGTTGTGAGGTGTGCGTGAAGGTCGTGGCGGTTGTGGTGAAGCGGTGGTTGTGGTTGGTGGTTGATGTTGTGGTTGTGATCATGGCGGTTGGTCCAAAATAAAGATAGTAAAGAAAAACGGCTATCCTGAAGAGTCGCAGCTCGCATAAATGACATGTATTCCCACTAGACAACGGGTTTGGGCCTAACTACACATGCACTTACTGAGATACCTCACCTAAGGGACCTGAATGGTGGTTTGCGAATCTGGTAACCACAACACTACCCCTTCCCTTTTTACAGACTCGTCCCGAGTCGTCAAATTTTCGTGTGCCATCATGTGTAGTTTTCCCCTAGTACACTTTACCTACGGATCCCTGAGTGCGACATTCATGGTATTCGTGTCCCCAAAATAAATAACCTAAGGGCTGCGTAACTATCTAAACAAACTCACTCACACGGACGACTTAAATAAAATTGCCGGCGCTAAGACAAACATGCCGGGGGCGCACTCATATGTACAGTACATCTTAACCTTAACTTACAAATTTTACACTAAACCATGGCCCAGGATCATCGAACTCTGCAAAAAGAAAGCAGTTAGCAGGGAGCCAGGCTGCCCACATGCAGTCTCTGACTCAAACAATGCAGGTGACAGGGAACGTGGCTGGCTGCTCACACGCAGTCCAAGGCCTTCCCTTTTGAACTGAACTCAGTGAACCACAACGGTGCATGGGCCGCACAACGCAGTCTCCGTGCCAGCTCAAGTGGCACACGCAATGAGCACAACGAATGAATGGACGCAAACACGGTGCACGGGCCGCCACTGCAGGCCCGTGTTGTAGCTGCCAACAGGGCAGTTCTCGCCGCTTGCAAACTGTTGCTTTCAGATCCTGGCGCACATGGAAACGAACAGGGGGGGCAAAGCAAAAATTGAACGGGGGCTGGTGAACAGGGGCAGTGGGCATGGCATGGCAAAGGCAGCAGGCAAACACAGCCCGCAGAAGAAGGCCGCTGCAGGCAAACACAGCCGGCAGATGAACTGGCCGGCACAGGCCTTGAAGTACCACAGCTGCAGATGATCCGGCCAGCACAGGCCTTGCAGCACAGCAGCTGCAGACGAAGTTAGCCGGCCTCCGCCTCGAAGAAAAACACGGCCAGCCGATGAAGTTGGCCAGCTTTTGCCGTTCAGTGGAGGTTGGTGGAGGGAGTGCGGTGGTGCTGGCCACTTGGAAGGCGGGCTCGGACCTACCTACCTGTCTCCCTCCCAACCTATCGCCTTTGCCTGTCACTGTACATACCCACTCCCTTAATTTGTCAAACCCCAATTTAGCCCCAACTTATTTTTTTGTTGTTTTTATTTTTACTCCCCCACTATAAATCGTCCCCTAACCCCCTTTATCGTCCTTGTTCGGCTAACCTATCCTGTCACCTAGCCTACTCCCAACCCCTACGTTCCCTTCCCGGAGGGGAATAAGGGAGAGCTAACGTCCTGTGTCGAGGCCCAACGAAGCCTCAGAATGGCCTCCTCAGAGTTCGGCGATCTTTAACCAAAGTGGGTCCAGCGGCCCACAACGACAGCGAGGGGATGGATGGTGCGGAGGGGTACATCTCCTAATCTACCCTAACCATTTAACTGTTAAACTACCCCGGGGCTTTCAACAAGCGCCTCTCGCTTAAACTATTGGTTCTAACAACCCAGATTCCCGTCGCCTGTGTTGGTGTCCTTACAATTTCGGGCCTCGCCCCCCAATTTTCTCTCCGTGCCCTCACACGGTCTCCTGGCTGGGACACGTGGCTCCCTTTGGCAGGCACGACCCTCTGCCGAATCTCCCGCTATGGCACCCCCGGGCACTACACTGCCTCCGAGCCTACCAGCTCCCTAACACCGGGGAGTGCCCCCATGGCACCTCCCCTGAAACGCACACGTGGCAGGCCGGCCTCCCGGGCCCCTTTCCGAGGGTCACCCGTGCCCACAACACTGCCCACGCGGCTAATGGCGCCCGGGCCCCCACACCAAGCAGGCGCACCCGTGCCCACTACTCTATCCCGGCCCCCATGGGCCCTTGGCCTACCGCGGCCGACTAGCCTGGTGCCCGGGGTACCCACTCAGCGATACTCACCTTTCGCAGCCACGCTCCCAAGCCCGTCAACAGGGCTCCTGCACCCCTCCAAATGGGTCTCGAGCCTACTTTCCCACCAACAACAAAACGACCTCCATTTTTCAATTTGACTAACCCAGCTAACTCACTTTATACTGACCCCGGGGTCCCTTGGGCGGGAGTCACTCCTCCCCCCAATCACTCATCGCACCATGCATTCCCCATTCACTCCATACACACAGACCCGCTGGCCTCACTCACTCACCAAGCACATGCTTCCATTTCACTCACCAACTCTTTTCAACACACACACCACCGAACTCTGCCATCCTCCTAACTGCATCCCCTAACTAACTCGTGCTCCCATGTCGTCCCTTAAACTAGTGGCACGTTCCTTTTAACACTACGTAGCTAAGCTACGTCCCCACTACACATTCACTGTCTGTCTCTGTCTCCAAATAATTCATTTTATTTCCCAACCTAAATCTGGCTACAATCCCTCTAACTAATCCATTCCACGGACTCCATGAGGACTTACCCCTGCCCCATGGAGTCGGTCTAACTAAGCTAACCCTTCCCCCTAACTAGTTTCCATCCTGTGCCCAGGGTAAGGGGGTCTTCCACCCCTTTCCCAGGAATCCTGTGCACTCGAAAGTGAGGCTTTTTTTTTTTTTTTTTTCCCATGCGCAGCACCTGCGCGGCAACTCAGAGCTCGCGCACTTTGCACCTGCCCGTGACGTCATGCAGCTGCACGTGTTCCTCGTCCCTCCTTGGACGGGACCATCCGGCAGAGATACCCCTCCTGCCGGATTCCAACCCCACGTGCAGCCATGACGTCACCGTGCGCATAAAAAAAACAAGCCCCACGTCTCGAGGGGTTCCCCACGCGAACACATGTGCTTTGCCCGTTGGAGCTTAACACACACGATCGCGTGGAGAACCCGTCCGGTCCAAATCCATTTACCTGCCTAAACTTTGTCCGTCCGCGGGATCGGCAAATCCACCGCGTGCGTTTCCGGACCGGGACTTCACTCTCGCAAGCGAGCACGTGGTGGTCTCGTGCGTTGCACAGCACGAACCGCGTGCTCACTGCTGGGTGAACCCGGCACGGTCCTCGAAACAACTACAGCCGCTACTCGGCTTTCTCTCCTCTGTCGCCGTCTCCGTCTCCATTCCACCCACGCACACCTGCGTGTTACGACGCACACAGTCCACACCATCACATTCACACCGGGAGATGCGGCTGCGTGCTCCCGCATGCCAACCGACATCTCCCTCACATACCGCTCTCTCACACACACGGTCTCCCTTGCACACAGCGACCTTGCACACGGCCGTTCACTCACGCGTGCGGGGGCACTCACCCGCGGTGCCTCACTCGCACTCCGTGCCTCATCCACGCACGCGGGGGCACTCACCCGCGGTGCCTCATCCAAACACGGCGTGCTGGGAAGCACGCACTCCAGCACCATCGCCACCACACCACTCACACACGGGGACGCACTCACGCCTTGCACCACACACACAGGGACAACTACACTGGGGATTCGTATCCCCACAAGGGTCTCCGGGGCCTCTATACCCCCCAAGCTCTCCGTGCACCTGTCCACAGCACCCGTCCTCTCAACCTCGCAAAGCACGACCGAACTCACCTGGTCGTGACTCGCCTCAAGGGGGCATACTCCCTCCCCTCGTTCCTGGAGGAGGCCATCCAGGTGCTCGCACCGGGTCCCAACACGCTCCGCGAGCTCAACCCCATTGTCCTCCACTACCTCCGTGTGTGCGTGCGCGTCACTTACCCCGTCTTCATCGTGTAGTCTTCCCTCTATCGTTCCCATCTCCCGTGTCTCTGTCACCTCTTCACCCTTTACCTCCCTTGTCTCAACTATTATTTCTGTTGTCGTCACCTCGTGTCTCGTCTCACACGTTTTGGTCTCCCCATTTAATTTTTCCCTTTCGGTCATCGTCACGACCCTCGCCCAACACGTTCCACGAATTATTTTTTCACCCGCCTCCACCGCGGGCCTGTCAGCCGTTGCACCCCCACCCAGCTCGTTTGCTCCCACACGTGGAGTCGCCATTTTTATCTCCCCGGTCACGGCCTTCATGCCCGCCTGCAGGCTTCGGCCCATGTTCTGCGTCTCACCCCGCAGCTTTTTCATTTCCTCCTTCATGTTTGTTTCCATTCCGTTCATTTTTGTATCCATCTTTTCGTTTATTTGTTGTGTATTCGCATCCATCGTCGTTTTCACTTCATTCATTTGCTTGTTCATGTCTTTCATTTCGTTTTTCATTTCATTTGTGTTTGCATCCATTTTTTCGTTCATTGCCGCCAGCATGGCGCATAGCTGGGCCATGTTGGATGCACTCAGCTGAGCCGTTTCGGCAAGGGTTGGGGAAGGGTCTTGGTGGAGAGGGGGGGGGAGGTGTCATACACCGCGGCCGCTGCCGCACCCACCTCGGGCCCTGGGTTCAGTTGGGCGAGTCCGTGTTCCTGCACAATCAACATTTCCTGCTCGGGGATTCCATCCTGGACCATGGACTCTACATTATTACACATATACATTTCTAATACCCCCGGCTCCCGCTCGCCTTGAGACGCCATCTTGCTTCTCGTGAAGGGTTCATTTCGCTCGCTCGTAATTTGGAGGGAATCGGGGGTCGCTTCTCTCACCCCTGGACCGATTCCCGTAAATTTAGCCGGAGACAGGAGAGCCCGTTTTCCTGTTCTCCGATACCAGTGCCGCGAGGAGGGCGATGAATTTGTATCGCACGACCTGACACCAGTGTTGCGGTCTTCGCGCCCGCCGGCGTGCGGACGGCCACGTAACTCGAATCGCGGCACGTCGCCCACCGGACGGACAATCCAGTCGTGACCCTCTCGGACTAACGCCGGGAACCAGTCACGGGTGGACCTTTCGGTCTCACCGCGATCGAGCCAATCAGCCCCCGCGTGGGATAGGGTTGCTCGCCAAATTCGACCTACCTAAGTACCCACGCGGAGGGTAGACCGGGCGATCGCACCTCGCCGCAGGTCGACTTCGGACACGGGCCACTTAAGCGACTCGTTCCGTACTATCAGAATAACCGAGCGGTGTTATCGTCGACCTCGACGGTTCGATTAATTATCGGGCGTACTCAGCCCACTACCAACGCTTTACGTGAAGCAAGATGAGGGTTCAATGGGGGAAAAGACGAAGCGGAGCGGGAGAACAGTTCAACAATAAAGCACATTTATTCGCGGCACACGGGAAGCACACAAATACAATTCCACCAAATGCACACAAAAAAGAAAACACAATTCCATTTACACAAAAAGCAAACATAAAAGTGAAAACACAGTGCAGAGCTAATACCGACTACCGAGCACACGGCAACACTTATACAATTCTACTTCACAGACGGCGCCGACAACACATACCCAAAACCAAGGAAAAGAACATCCCCAAGAATGAGGCAGGCCTGAGGCAGAGACCGGGTCGGGCCTACCCGTCTGGTGATGAGACGCGGAGCGGCGATGGCCCCGCAACCCGCGGGCCTCGTGGACAGTGCCTGGCAGGGGGTGGGAACGGGGCCCCCTTGGTCGCACTATCTCAGCGCGGGGGGAAACAGGAGGGGGTTGCTGATGCTCGGGGTATAGAGGATCTTTATTATCCCTGGTGTGCGTCTCCACCTCGGCCAGGTCGCGCTGCCGGCCTCCCTCGGGCATGCAGCTCCTGGCACCGACGCGAGCACCCCCTCGTCCGACTCTCTTCAGCTTCTCCAGCCACTGCAGGCTTCGGGCTCCAGTCTTCCACACTCGTCCCCTCCGTTCCGACTCCTTCTCGTTCTCGACTCCTTCTCGTTCTCCTTTGCGACTCTCTTCTGACTGACGAACACCGTCCTTTTATCCCCCGTAACTTCGCCTTTGACCCCTCCCTTTGACCTTTCACCTCGCTCCCCATTGGCCCGAGAAAAAGTGGGCGTGAAGGCTTTTTGATCCACAAATTTGCATATATCGATCGTTCTGGAGGCGGGGCCAAATCGCCCCTCGCTCACCGATTGGACGGCAAAAAGTGGGCGTGTGTCGTTTTTGATCCGTTTTTGAAGCACAAAATCCGTGATTTTGTACACGCTGTTCGACGCGCGTTCTGCATGAGTCCAACACCGGTACCCACAGCGGGGCAAGAACGGTGGCGATGCTACGGTTGTGAGGTGTGCGTGAAGGTCGTGGCGGTTGTGGTGAAGCGGTGGTTGTGGTTGGTGGTTGATGTTGTGGTTGTGATCATGGCGGTTGGTCCAAAATAAAGATAGTGAAAGAAAACTGGCTACCCAGAACAGTCGCAGCCCGCATAAATGACATGTATTCCCACTAGACAACGGGTTTGGGCCTAACTACACATGCACTTACTGAGATCCCTCACCTAAGGGACCTGAATGTTGGTTTGCGAATCTGGTAACCACGACACTACGCCCTTCCCTTTTTACAGACTCGTCCCGAGTCGTGAAATTTTCGTGTGCCATCATGTGTAGTTTTCCCCTAGTACACTTTACCTACGGATCCCTGAGTGCGACATTCATGGTATTCGTGTCCCCAAAATAAATAACCTAAGGGCTGCGTAACTATCTAAACAAACTCACTCACACGGACGACTTAAATAAAATTGCCGGCGCTAAGACAAACATGCCGGGGGCGCACTCATATGTACAGTACATCTTAACCTTAACTTACAAATTTTACACTAAACCATGGCCCAGGATCATCGAACTCTGCAAAAAGAAAGCAGTTAGCAGGGAGCCAGGCTGCCCACATGCAGTCTCTGACTCAAACAATGCAGGTGACAGGGAACGTGGCTGGCTGCTCACACGCAGTCCAAGGCCTTCCCTTTTGAACTGAACTCAGTGAACCACAACGGTGCATGGGCCGCACAACGCAGTCTCCGTGCCAGCTCAAGTGGCACACGCAATGAGCACAACGAATGAATGGACGCAAACACGGTGCACGGGCCGCCACTGCAGGCCCGTGTTGTAGCTGCCAACAGGGCAGTTCTCGCCGCTTGCAAACTGTTGCTTTCAGATCCTGGCGCACATGGAAACGAACAGGGGGGGGGGGGCAAAGCAAAAATTGAACGGGGGCTGGTGAACAGGGGCAGTGGGCATGGCATGGCAAAGGCAGCAGGCAAACACAGCCCGCAGAAGAAGGCCGCTGCAGGCAAACACAGCCGGCAGATGAACTGGCCGGCACAGGCCTTGAAGTACCACAGCTGCAGATGATCCGGCCAGCACAGGCCTTGCAGCACAGCAGCTGCAGACGAAGTTAGCCGGCCTCCGCCTCGAAGAAAAACACGGCCAGCCGATGAAGTTGGCCAGCTTTTGCCGTTCAGTGGAGGTTGGTGGAGGGAGTGCGGTGGTGCTGGCCACTTGGAAGGCGGGCTCGGACCTACCTACCTGTCTCCCTCCCAACCTATCGCCTTTGCCTGTCACTGTACATACCCACTCCCTTAATTTGTCAAACCCCAATTTAGCCCCAACTTATTTTTTTGTTGTTTTTATTTGTACTCCCCATCTATAAATCGTCCCCTAACCCCCTTTATCGTCCTTGTTCGGCTAACCTATCCTGTCACCTAGCCTACTCCCAACCCCTACGTTCCCTTCCCGGAGGGGAATAAGGGAGAGCTAACGTCCTGTGTCGAGGCCCAACGAAGCCTCAGAATGGCCTCCTCAGAGTTCGGCGATCTTTAACCAAAGTGGGTCCAGCGGCCCACAACGACAGCGAGGGGATGGATGGTGCGGAGGGGTACATCTCCTAATCTACCCTAACCATTTAACTGTTAAACTACCCCGGGGCTTTCAACAAGCGCCTCTCGCTTAAACTATTGGTTCTAACAACCCAGATTCCCGTCGCCTGTGTTGGTGTCCTTACAATTTCGGGCCTCGCCCCCCAATTTTCTCTCCGTGCCCTCACACGGTCTCCTGGCTGGGACACGTGGCTCCCTTTGGCAGGCACGACCCTCTGCCGAATCTCCCGCTATGGCCACCCCGGGCACTACACTACCTCCGAGCCTCCCCGCTCCCTAACACCGGGTAGTGCCCCCATGGCACCTCCCCTGAAACGCACACGTGGCAGGCCGGCCTCCCGGGCCCCTTTCCGAGGGTCACCCGTGCCCACAACACTGCCCACGCGGCTAATGGCGCCCCGGGCCCCCACACCAAGCAGGCGCACCCGTGCCCACTACTCTATCCCGGCCCCCCATGGGCCCTTGGCCTACCGCGGCCGACTAGCCTGGTGCCCGGGGTACCCACTCAGCGATACTCACCTTTCGCAGCCACGCTCCCAAGCCCGTCAACAGGGCTCCTGCACCCCTCCAAATGGGTCTCGAGCCTACTTTCCCACCAACAACAAAACGACCTCCATTTTTCAATTTGACTAACCCAGCTAACTCACTTTATACTGACCCCGGGGTCCCTTGGGCGGGAGTCACTCCTCCCCCCAATCACTCATCGCACCATGCATTCCCCATTCACTCCATACACACAGACCCGCTGGCCTCACTCACTCACCAAGCACATGCTTCCATTTCACTCACCAACTCTTTTCAACACACACACCACCGAACTCTGCCATCCTCCTAACTGCATCCCCTAACTAACTCGTGCTCCCATGTCGTCCCTTAAACTAGTGGCACGTTCCTTTTAACACTACGTAGCTAAGCTACGTCCCCACTACACATTCACTGTCTGTCTCTGTCTCCAAATAATTCATTTTATTTCCCAACCTAAATCTGGCTACAATCCCTCTAACTAATCCATTCCACGGACTCCATGAGGACTTACCCCTGCCCCATGGAGTCGGTCTAACTAAGCTAACCCTTCCCCCTAACTAGTTTCCATCCTGTGCCCAGGGTAAGGGGGTCTTCCACCCCTTTCCCAGGAATCCTGTGCACTCGAAAGTGAGGCTTTTTTTTTTTTTTTTTTTCCATGCGCAGCACCTGCGCGGCAACTCAGAGCTCGCGCACTTTGCACCTGCCCGTGACGTCATGCAGCTGCACGTGTTCCTCGTCCCTCCTTGGACGGGACCATCCGGCAGAGATACCCCTCCTGCCGGATTCCAACCCCACGTGCAGCCATGACGTCACCGTGCGCATAAAAAAAACAAGCCCCACGTCTCGAGGGGTTCCCCACGCGAACACATGTGCTTTGCCCGTTGGAGCTTAACACACACGATCGCGTGGAGAACCCGTCCGGTCCAAATCCATTTACCTGCCTAAACTTTGTCCGTCCGCGGGATCGGCAAATCCACCGCGTGCGTTTCCGGACCGGGACTTCACTCTCGCAAGCGAGCACGTGGTGGTCTCGTGCGTTGCACAGCACGAACCGCGTGCTCACTGCTGGGTGAACCCGGCACGGTCCTCGAAACAACTACAGCCGCTACTCGGCTTTCTCTCCTCTGTCGCCGTCTCCGTCTCCATTCCACCCACGCACACCTGCGTGTTACGACGCACACAGTCCACACCATCACATTCACACCGGGAGATGCGGCTGCGTGCTCCCGCATGCCAACCGACATCTCCCTCACATACCGCTCTCTCACACACACGGTCTCCCTTGCACACAGCGACCTTGCACACGGCCGTTCACTCACGCGTGCGGGGCACTCACCCGCGGTGCCTCACTCGCACTCCGTGCCTCATCCACGCACGCGGGGGCACTCACCCGCGGTGCCTCATCCAAACACGGCGTGCTGGGAAGCACGCACTCCAGCACCATCGCCACCACACCACTCACACACGGGGACGCACTCACGCCTTGCACCACACACACAGGGACAACTACACTGGGGATTCGTATCCCCACAAGGGTCTCCGGGGCCTCTATACCCCCCAAGCTCTCCGTGCACCTGTCCACAGCACCCGTCCTCTCAACCTCGCAAAGCACGACCGAACTCACCTGGTCGTGACTCGCCTCAAGGGGGCATACTCCCTCCCCTCGTTCCTGGAGGAGGCCATCCAGGTGCTCGCACCGGGTCCCAACACGCTCCGCGAGCTCAACCCCATTGTCCTCCACTACCTCCGTGTGTGCGTGCGCGTCACTTACCCCGTCTTCATCGTGTAGTCTTCCCTCTATCGTTCCCATCTCCCGTGTCTCTGTCACCTCTTCACCCTTTACCTCCC
Source organism: Eptatretus burgeri (assembly GCF_056783735.1). NCBI lineage: Eukaryota > Metazoa > Chordata > Myxini > Myxiniformes > Myxinidae > Eptatretus > Eptatretus burgeri. Next base: position 5,854,915 of record NC_140971.1, on the reverse strand, counting down.
TTGTCTCAACTATTATTTCTGTTGTCGTCACCTCGTGTCTCGTCTCACACGTTTTGGTCTCCCCATTTAATTTTTCCCTTTCGGTCATCGTCACGACCCTCGCCCAACACGTTCCACGAATTATTTTTTCACCCGCCTCCACCGCGGGCCTGTCAGCCGTTGCACCCCCACCCAGCTCGTTTGCTCCCACACGTGGAGTCGCCATTTTTATCTCCCCGGTCACGGCCTTCATGCCCGCCTGCAGGCTTCGGCCCATGTTCTGCGTCTCACCCCGCAGCTTTTTCATTTCCTCCTTCATGTTTGTTTCCATTCCGTTCATTTTTGTATCCATCTTTTCGTTTATTTGTTGTGTATTCGCATCCATCGTCGTTTTCACTTCATTCATTTGCTTGTTCATGTCTTTCATTTCGTTTTTCATTTCATTTGTGTTTGCATCCATTTTTTCGTTCATTGCCGCCAGCATGGCGCATAGCTGGGCCATGTTGGATGCACTCAGCTGAGCCGTTTCGGCAAGGGTTGGGGAAGGGTCTTGGTGGAGAGGGGGAGGTGTCATACACCGCGGCCGCTGCCGCACCCACCTCGGGCCCTGGGTTCAGTTGGGCGAGTCCGTGTTCCTGCACAATCAACATTTCCTGCTCGGGGATTCCATCCTGGACCATGGACTCTACATTATTACACATATACATTTCTAATACCCCCGGCTCCCGCTCGCCTTGAGACGCCATCTTGCTTCTCGTGAAGGGTTCATTTCGCTCGCTCGTAATTTGGAGGGAATCGGGGTCGCTTCTCTCACCCCTGGACCGATTCCCGTAAATTTAGCCGGAGACAGGAGAGCCCGTTTTCCTGTTCTCCGATACCAGTGCCGCGAGGAGGGCGATGAATTTGTATCGCACGACCTGACACCAGTGTTGCGGTCTTCGCGCCCGCCGGCGTGCGGACGGCCACGTAACTCGAATCGCGGCACGTCGCCCACCGGACGGACAATCCAGTCGTGACCCTCTCGGACTAACGCCGGGAACCAGTCACGGGTGGACCTTTCGGTCTCACCGCGATCGAGCCAATCAGCCCCCGCGTGGGATAGGGTTGCTCGCCAAATTCGACCTACCTAAGTACCCACGCGGAGGGTAGACCGGGCGATCGCACCTCGCCGCAGGTCGACTTCGGACACGGGCCACTTAGGCGACCCGTTCCGTACTATCAGAATAACCGAGCGGTGTTATCGTCGACCTCGACGGTTCGATTAATTATCGGGCGTACTCAGCCCACTACCAACCCTTTACGTGAAGCAAGATGAGGGTTCAATGGGGGAAAAGACGAAGCGAAGCGGGAGAACAGTTCAACAATAAAGCACATTTATTCGCGGCACACGGGAAGCACACAAATACAATTCCACCAAATGCACACAAAAAAAGAAAACACAATTCCATTTACACAAAAAGCAAACATAAAAGTGAAAACACAGTGCAGAGCTAATACCGACTACCGAGCACACGGCAACACTTATACAATTCTACTTCACAGACGGCGCCGACAACACATACCCAAAACCAAGGAAAAGAACATCCCCAAGAATGAGGCAGGCCTGAGGCAGAGACCGGGTCGGGCCTACCCGTCTGGTGATGAGACGCGGAGCGGCGATGGCCCCGCAACCCGCGGGCCTCGTGGACAGTGCCTGGCAGGGGGTGGGAACGGGGCCCCCTTGGTCGCACTATCTCAGCGCGGGGGAAACAGGAGGGGGTTGCTGATGCTCGGGGTATAGAGGATCTTTATTATCCCTGGTGTGCGTCTCCACCTCGGCCAGGTCGCGCTGCCGGCCTCCCTCGGGCATGCAGCTCCTGGCACCGACGCGAGCACCCCCTCGTCCGACTCTCTTCAGCTTCTCCAGCCACTGCAGGCTTCGGGCTCCAGTCTTCCACACTCGTCCCCTCCGTTCCGACTCCTTCTCGTTCTCGACTCCTTCTCGTTCTCCTTTGCGACTCTCTTCTGACTGACGAACACCGTCCTTTTATCCCCCCGTAACTTCGCCTTTGCCCCCTCCCTTTGACCTTTCACCTCGCTCCCCATTGGCCCGAGAAAAAGTGGGCGTGAAGGCTTTTTGATCCACAAATTTGCATATATCGATCGTTCTGGAGGCGGGGCCAAATCGCCCCTCGCTCACCGATTGGACGGCAAAAAGTGGGCGTGTGTCGTTTTTGATCCGTTTTTGAAGCACAAAATCCGTGATTTTGTACACGCTGTTCGACGCGCGTTCTGCATGAGTCCAACACCGGTACCCACAGCGGGGCAAGAACGGTGGCGATGCTACGGTTGTGAGGTGTGCGTGAAGGTCGTGGCGGTTGTGGTGAAGCGGTGGTTGTGGTTGGTGGTTGATGTTGTGGTTGTGATCATGGCGGTTGGTCCAAAATAAAGATAGTAAAAGAAAAACGGCTATCCTGAAGAGTCGCAGCTCGCATAAATGACATGTATTCCCACTAGACAACGGGTTTGGGCCTAACTACACATGCACTTACTGAGATACCTCACCTAAGGGACCTGAATGGTGGTTTGCGAATCTGGTAACCACAACACTACCCCCTTCCCTTTTTACAGACTCGTCCCGAGTCGTCAAATTTTCGTGTGCCATCATGTGTAGTTTTCCCCTAGTACACTTTACCTACGGATCCCTGAGTGCGACATTCATGGTATTCGTGTCCCCAAAATAAATAACCTAAGGGCTGCGTAACTATCTAAACAAACTCACTCACACGGACGACTTAAATAAAATTGCCGGCGCTAAGACAAACATGCCGGGGGCGCACTCATATGTACAGTACATCTTAACCTTAACTTACAAATTTTACACTAAACCATGGCCCAGGATCATCGAACTCTGCAAAAAGAAAGCAGTTAGCAGGGAGCCAGGCTGCCCACATGCAGTCTCTGACTCAAACAATGCAGGTGACAGGGAACGTGGCTGGCTGCTCACACGCAGTCCAAGGCCTTCCCTTTTGAACTGAACTCAGTGAACCACAACGGTGCATGGGCCGCACAACGCAGTCTCCGTGCCAGCTCAAGTGGCACACGCAATGAGCACAACGAATGAATGGACGCAAACACGGTGCACGGGCCGCCACTGCAGGCCCGTGTTGTAGCTGCCAACAGGGCAGTTCTCGCCGCTTGCAAACTGTTGCTTTCAGATCCTGGCGCACATGGAAACGAACAGGGGGGGCAAAGCAAAAATTGAACGGGGCTGGTGAACAGGGGCAGTGGGCATGGCATGGCAAAGGCAGCAGGCAAACACAGCCCGCAGAAGAAGGCCGCTGCAGGCAAACACAGCCGGCAGATGAACTGGCCGGCACAGGCCTTGAAGTACCACAGCTGCAGATGATCCGGCCAGCACAGGCCTTGCAGCACAGCAGCTGCAGACGAAGTTAGCCGGCCTCCGCCTCGAAGAAAAACACGGCCAGCCGATGAAGTTGGCCAGCTTTTGCCGTTCAGTGGAGGTTGGTGGAGGGAGTGCGGTGGTGCTGGCCACTTGGAAGGCGGGCTCGGACCTACCTACCTGTCTCCCTCCCAACCTATCGCCTTTGCCTGTCACTGTACATACCCACTCCCTTAATTTGTCAAACCCCAATTTAGCCCCAACTTATTTTTTTGTTGTTTTTATTTTTACTCCCCCACTATAAATCGTCCCCTAACCCCCTTTATCGTCCTTGTTCGGCTAACCTATCCTGTCACCTAGCCTACTCCCAACCCCTACGTTCCCTTCCCGGAGGGGAATAAGGGAGAGCTAACGTCCTGTGTCGAGGCCCAACGAAGCCTCAGAATGGCCTCCTCAGAGTTCGGCGATCTTTAACCAAAGTGGGTCCAGCGGCCCACAACGACAGCGAGGGGATGGATGGTGCGGAGGGGTACATCTCCTAATCTACCCTAACCATTTAACTGTTAAACTACCCCGGGGCTTTCAACAAGCGCCTCTCGCTTAAACTATTGGTTCTAACAACCCAGATTCCCGTCGCCTGTGTTGGTGTCCTTACAATTTCGGGCCTCGCCCCCCAATTTTCTCTCCGTGCCCTCACACGGTCTCCTGGCTGGGACACGTGGCTCCCTTTGGCAGGCACGACCCTCTGCCGAATCTCCCGCTATGGCACCCCCGGGCACTACACTGCCTCCGAGCCTACCAGCTCCCTAACACCGGGGAGTGCCCCCCATGGCACCTCCCCTGAAACGCACACGTGGCAGGCCGGCCTCCCGGGCCCCTTTCCGAGGGTCACCCGTGCCCACAACACTGCCCACGCGGCCATGGCGCCCCGGGCCCCCACACCAAGCAGGCGCACCCGTGCCCACTACTCTATCCCGGCCCCCATGGGCCCTTGGCCTACCGCGGCCGACTAGCCTGGTGCCCGGGTACCCACTCAGCGATACTCACCTTTCGCAGCCACGCTCCCAAGCCCGTCAACAGGGCTCCTGCACCCGTCCAAATGGGTCTCGAGCCTACTTTCCCACCAACAACAAAACGACCTCCATTTTTCAATTTGACTAACCCAGCTAACTCACTTTATACTGACCCCGGGGTCCCTTGGGCGGGAGTCACTCCTCCCCCCAATCACTCATCGCACCATGCATTCCCCATTCACTCCATACACACAGACCCGCTGGCCTCACTCACTCACCAAGCACATGCTTCCATTTCACTCACCAACTCTTTTCAACACACACACCACCGAACTCTGCCATCCTCCTAACTGCATCCCCTAACTAACTCGTGCTCCCATGTCGTCCCTTAAACTAGTGGCACGTTCCTTTTAACACTACGTAGCTAAGCTACGTCCCCACTACACATTCACTGTCTGTCTCTGTCTCCAAATAATTCATTTTATTTCCCAACCTAAATCTGGCTACAATCCCTCTAACTAATCCATTCCACGGACTCCATGAGGACTTACCCCTGCCCCATGGAGTCGGTCTAACTAAGCTAACCCTTCCCCCTAACTAGTTTCCATCCTGTGCCCAGGGTAAGGGGGTCTTCCACCCCTTTCCCAGGAATCCTGTGCACTCGAAAGTGAGGCTTTTTTTTTTTTTTTTTTTCCATGCGCAGCACCTGCGCGGCAACTCAGAGCTCGCGCACTTTGCACCTGCCCGTGACGTCATGCAGCTGCACGTGTTCCTCGTCCCTCCTTGGACGGGACCATCCGGCAGAGATACCCCTCCTGCCGGATTCCAACCCCACGTGCAGCCATGACGTCACCGTGCGCATAAAAAAAACAAGCCCCACGTCTCGAGGGGTTCCCCACGCGAACACATGTGCTTTGCCCGTTGGAGCTTAACACACACGATCGCGTGGAGAACCCGTCCGGTCCAAATCCATTTACCTGCCTAAACTTTGTCCGTCCGCGGGATCGGCAAATCCACCGCGTGCGTTTCCGGACCGGGACTTCACTCGCGCAAGCGAGCACGTGGTGGTCTCGTGCGTTGCACAGCACGAACCGCGTGCTCACTGCTGGGTGAACCCGGCACGGTCCTCGAAACAACTACAGCCGCTACTCGGCTTTCTCTCCTCTGTCGCCGTCTCCGTCTCCATTCCACCCACGCACACCTGCGTGTTACGACGCACACAGTCCACACCATCACATTCACACCGGGAGATGCGGCTGCGTGCTCCCGCATGCCAACCGACATCTCCCTCACATACCGCTCTCTCACACACACGGTCTCCCTTGCACACAGCGACCTTGCACACGGCCGTTCACTCACGCGTGCGGGGGCACTCACCCGCGGTGCCTCACTCGCACTCCGTGCCTCATCCACGCACGCGGGGGCACTCACCCGCGGTGCCTCATCCAAACACGGCGTGCTGGGAAGCACGCACTCCAGCACCATCGCCACCACACCACTCACACACGGGGACGCACTCACGCCTTGCACCACACACACAGGGACAACTACACTGGGGATTCGTATCCCCACAAGGGTCTCCGGGGCCTCTATACCCCCCAAGCTCTCCGTGCACCTGTCCACAGCACCCGTCCTCTCAACCTCGCAAAGCACGACCGAACTCACCTGGTCGTGACTCGCCTCAAGGGGGCATACTCCCTCCCCTCGTTCCTGGAGGAGGCCATCCAGGTGCTCGCACCGGGTCCCAACACGCTCCGCGAGCTCAACCCCATTGTCCTCCACTACCTCCGTGTGTGCGTGCGCGTCACTTACCCCGTCTTCATCGTGTAGTCTTCCCTCTATCGTTCCCATCTCCCGTGTCTCTGTCACCTCTTCACCCTTTACCTCCCTTGTCTCAACTATTATTTCTGTTGTCGTCACCTCGTGTCTCGTCTCACACGTTTTGGTCTCCCCATTTAATTTTTCCCTTTCGGTCATCGTCACGACCCTCGCCCAACACGTTCCACGAATTATTTTTTCACCCGCCTCCACCGCGGGCCTGTCAGCCGTTGCACCCCCACCCAGCTCGTTTGCTCCCACACGTGGAGTCGCCATTTTTATCTCCCCGGTCACGGCCTTCATGCCCGCCTGCAGGCTTCGGCCCATGTTCTGCGTCTCACCCCGCAGCTTTTTCATTTCCTCCTTCATGTTTGTTTCCATTCCGTTCATTTTTGTATCCATCTTTTCGTTTATTTGTTGTGTATTCGCATCCATCGTCGTTTTCACTTCATTCATTTGCTTGTTCATGTCTTTCATTTCGTTTTTCATTTCATTTGTGTTTGCATCCATTTTTTCGTTCATTGCCGCCAGCATGGCGCATAGCTGGGCCATGTTGGATGCACTCAGCTGAGCCGTTTCGGCAAGGGTTGGGGAAGGGTCTTGGTGGAGAGGGGGAGGTGTCATACACCGCGGCCGCTGCCGCACCCACCTCGGGCCCTGGGTTCAGTTGGGCGAGTCCGTGTTCCTGCACAATCAACATTTCCTGCTCGGGGATTCCATCCTGGACCATGGACTCTACATTATTACACATATACATTTCTAATACCCCCGGCTCCCGCTCGCCTTGAGACGCCATCTTGCTTCTCGTGAAGGGTTCATTTCGCTCGCTCGTAATTTGGAGGGAATCGGGGTCGCTTCTCTCACCCCTGGACCGATTCCCGTAAATTTAGCCGGAGACAGGAGAGCCCGTTTTCCTGTTCTCCGATACCAGTGCCGCGAGGAGGGCGATGAATTTGTATCGCACGACCTGACACCAGTGTTGCGGTCTTCGCGCCCGCCGGCGTGCGGACGGCCACGTAACTCGAATCGCGGCACGTCGCCCACCGGACGGACAATCCAGTCGTGACCCTCTCGGACTAACGCCGGGAACCAGTCACGGGTGGACCTTTCGGTCTCACCGCGATCGAGCCAATCAGCCCCCGCGTGGGATAGGGTTGCTCGCCAAATTCGACCTACCTAAGTACCCACGCGGAGGGTAGACCGGGCGATCGCACCTCGCCGCAGGTCGACTTCGGACACGGGCCACTTAAGCGACCCGTTCCGTACTATCAGAATAACCGAGCGGTGTTATCGTCGACCTCGACGGTTCGATTAATTATCGGGCGTACTCAGCCCACTACCAACCCTTTACGTGAAGCAAGATGAGGGTTCAATGGGGGAAAAGACGAAGCGAAGCGGGAGAACAGTTCAACAATAAAGCACATTTATTCGCGGCACACGGGAAGCACACAAATACAATTCCACCAAATGCACACAAAAAAAGAAAACACAATTCCATTTACACAAAAAGCAAACATAAAAGTGAAAACACAGTGCAGAGCTAATACCGACTACCGAGCACACGGCAACACTTATACAATTCTACTTCACAGACGGCGCCGACAACACATACCCAAAACCAAGGAAAAGAACATCCCCAAGAATGAGGCAGGCCTGAGGCCGAGACCGGGTCGGGCCTACCCGTCTGGTGATGAGACGCGGAGCGGCGATGGCCCCGCAACCCGCGGGCCTCGTGGACAGTGCCTGGCAGGGGGTGGGAACGGGCCCCCTTGGTCGCACTATCTCAGCGCGGGGGGAAACAGGAGGGGGGTTGCTGATGCTCGGGGTATAGAGGATCTTTATTATCCCTGGTGTGCGTCTCCACCTCGGCCAGGTCGCGCTGCCGGCCTCCCTCGGGCATGCAGCTCCTGGCACCGACGCGAGCACCCCCTCGTCCGACTCTCTTCAGCTTCTCCAGCCACTGCAGGCTTCGGGCTCCAGTCTTCCACACTCGTCCCCTCCGTTCCGACTCCTTCTCGTTCTCGACTCCTTCTCGTTCTCGTTCTCCTTTGCGACTCTCTTCTGACTGACGAACACCGTCCTTTTATCCCCCCGTAACTTCGCCTTTGACCCCCTCCCTTTGACCTTTCACCTCGCTCCCCATTGGCCCGAGAAAAAGTGGGCGTGAAGGCTTTTTGATCCACAAATTTGCATATATCGATCGTTCTGGAGGCGGGGCCAAATCGCCCCTCGCTCACCGATTGGACGGCAAAAAGTGGGCGTGTGTCGTTTTTGATCCGTTTTTGAAGCACAAAATCCGTGATTTTGTACACGCTGTTCGACGCGCGTTCTGCATGAGTCCAACACCGGTACCCACAGCGGGGCAAGAACGGTGGCGATGCTACGGTTGTGAGGTGTGCGTGAAGGTCGTGGCGGTTGTGGTGAAGCGGTGGTTGTGGTTGGTGGTTGATGTTGTGGTTGTGATCATGGCGGTTGGTCCAAAATAAAGATAGTAAAAGAAAAACGGCTATCCTGAAGAGTCGCAGCTCGCATAAATGACATGTATTCCCACTAGACAACGGGTTTGGGCCTAACTACACATGCACTTACCGAGATACCTCACCTAAGGGACCTGAATGGTGGTTTGCGAATCTGGTAACCACAACAATATTAATCGGACAAGCGGTGCCCAAGTTATGGCCATTTATTTACCAAACCAATGACAGGACACGGTGCTATGACATCACGAATGACGTCACAATTAATGTTTATTTATTTCTTTATTTTTTTGTTTTTTTGTGAATACATTTACAGAGAGGGGCGAGAGATGAGGGGGGAGAGAGGAGAGGGAAAGAGGGGGGAGAGAGGAGGGGGTGAGAGGGGTGAGAGAGTGGGGGTGAGAGAGGAGGAGGAAGAGAAGAGGGGCGAGACTAGGGAGGAGAGAGGGGGTGAGAGAGCGAGGGAGAGAGGGGGGTGAGAGAGAGAGGGGGCGTCACAATTCTTCTTCACTTGATATGACGTCACAATTGACGCTGGGGACCTGAGTATGTTTCCCAGGTGTTTCCTAAGTTATGGCCATTAATGAAACGGTTGGTCCGATCTAATTGAAAAATTGCCCCAATCCAGTCGTCGTTTACAAGAGCGAAGGAACAGGTCAGGTCAGGTATGGGAGCATGTGCCAGAACAGCGCGTCGCTGCGTCCACTTTCCGCCGGTACTCCAGGGGCCTCCGTCTGGCCATCCCCCAGGCAGATGCCAGGCCCATCCCCATCTCCTTGAGATGATGGTCAACCTGCTGCAACCATGAGGCACGTGGTTGGCCCACTGGCCTCCTCCACTCATGAGACTCCCTCGCTGAGAAAATCTGGTGAGCAGGATCAGCGTCAGGAAAACGAGCCACATGTCCATACAGCCGCAACTGACGCTCACGGACTATGCAGGTAACAAATCTCATCCGAGTCTTTCTCAGCAACCGCTCGTTGGATACAAAATCCGACCAGTGATAGCCAAGGATTCTCCGAGAGACCTGGTACCAAAGGAATTAAGTCTCCGTCTCAGATCCTTGGTCAGAGTCCAAGTCTCGCACCCATAGAGCAAGACTGGAAGTACCAAGGACCTGAAGACTCGGACTTTCGTCCTCCCGCACAGGTACCGGCAGCGCCACACCCCATGATCCAGTGAATCCATGACTCCCCATGCCCGACCCAGACGTCTATTGACCTCTGACTCGCAGCCAGCAGAGACATGAATATCACTGCCAAGGTAAGTGAATCTCTCCACGACCTCGACATCCTCACCACAAACAGACACAGACAGGACAGCAGCATCCAAGATGTCACCGAAAGCCTGGATCTTAGTTTTGACCCAAGAAACCCGTAATCCCAGCGGCTTCGACTCCTCATTCAGCACCTCGAGGGCCCCCAAAAGGATGTCTAAAGTCTCCGCAAAGATGACTGCATCGTCTGCAAAATCAAGGTCCGAGATCTTGACATTCCCAAACGATGCTCCGCAACTTGATCTCTCCGACATCCTCCCTAAAATCCAGTCCATACAAGTGCTGAAAAGTGTGGGGGCAAGTACACATCCCTGACGAACTCCAGTAACAACTGGAAATAAGTCAGAGGTGGTACCACCACACTTCACAGCACTCTCAGTACCAGAGTAGAGTTCAGACATCAGATCGATCAGTTTTGGTGACACCCCACGAAGACCAAGAATCCTCCAGAGGACATCCCGATTCACTGAATCAAACGCTTTACAGAGATCAACATAGGCTGCAAGCAGCCCCTGTCGAAACTCTCGTCTGCGTTCGGTGAGGACACGAAGTGCAAGGATACGGTCAATCGTTGACCTCTTTGGTGTAAAGCCTGACTGCTCTGGACGCTGGTGCTCAAGCAGATGGTGGCGAACCCTATCAAGAATTATCCGAGCAAAGACCTTGCCCTGCACTGAGAGCAGCGTCACCCCTCGGTAGTTGTTGCAGTCTTGGCGATCACCCTTCCCTTTCCAGAGAGGGACAACAAGGCCCCTCTTCCAGTCAGTTGGGATGATGCCTGTGTTCCAGGCAGAGCACAAAACTGCATGCAACGACACGAGTGCAGCATTTCCACCAGCCTTGAGAAGTTCGGCATGGATGCCACAGATCCCTGGAGCTTTGCCCCGTTTCAACTGGTTCACCGCAGCCCACGTTTCCACAAGCGAAGGTGGACTACAGTTGATTCGAGGGTCAGCAACAGGGATTGTAACACCCTTGACGTCCAACTCGACAGCTGGGGGATCAGCCTGGTACAACCGCTCAAAGTAACCGGCCCAGCGGGCCTTCACTTCAGACTCCTCTGTCAAGAGCCTACCACTCTCTGCTCGAACTGCAGTGCTCTGAGGGATGGGCTTGGATGAACGTAATGCGTGAATTCCCCTGTAAGCAGGACGAGAATCACCTGTCCACAGGTGATGCTCTCTCCCCTCACAGATTCCTCGCACATAGGCCTCCTTGTCTACCCTCAGTGCACGTACAGTTTTACGCCTCAGCTCCCTGAACAGCTCAGCTCTGCCATTCAGCCTGGCCCTGCAACTCTGATCAATGGTATCCAGTGTCCCTCGAGAGACAAAATTCTTCTTTGCCCTGCGGTGAGTTCCAAGACATCCACCGGCAACATCAAGGACGGTGGTCTTGAAGGCGCTCCACAACTCTTCAGGACCCCCCAAAGCACCCAGACCCCCCAAGTGTCCACTCAGCCTGTTCGCAAACTCCTCAGCTACTCTCTCATCCCTGAGCTTGGCAACATCCAGCCTAGGCTAGGATGGTACCATTCTCCAGGATTTAAGGTGCAGCTTTAGAGTTGCTACAACAAGCCTGTGGTCAGTATTGAGGAACTGAGCACTCCGGTAGACCCTGCAGTTCTGGATCATCCTCCAACGACCGTCAATGAGGACATGGTCAATCTCCTTTGCCACACCACCAGCGTTGGAATACCAAGTCCAGCGATGAGCTTGTGGGCGCTGAAACCATGAACCAGCCACCCTAAGTCCATGACTTCTTGCAAAGTCAAGGAACTTAGTGCTATTCTGGTTCATAGTTCCTGACCCATGGGGACCAACACACACCTCATAACCATCCCTATCAGTTCCAGTCGATGCATTGAAATCCCCCAAGACTAGAAGTGTATCTCGTCTGGGGCACTGATCAACCACAGATTCGAGTGTGGCGTAGAATGCATCCTTCACGGTAAGATCACTCGCCTCAGTCGGAGCATAAACAGAGACCAGGGAAATGACACCTAAGGAGTGACGAATCCTTAATCTCATAATACGCTCGTTGACCGGTGTTACCTCAATTATCATTGGGGTCAGCTTATTGGACACAGCTACAGCAACTCCTTGGGTATGGTAACCATCAGAGCGACCAGACCAATAGTAGGTGTAACCACCCACCATTATCTCGCCGCAATCCGGTCTCCGAACCTCAGAGAGAGCTGCAATCCCGATGTCCAAACGCTTGAGCTCAGATGATAACAGAGACAGGTGATCATCCTCTCTTAGGGATAGGACATTCCAGGCACCCACCCGAAGGGACCGCCTCAGGTTAACCCAAGGAGACCGCCGTCTGGTGGACGACACCTCAGCACCACTCCGACACACTCTCCCGCAATCTGACCCAGGGATGTTACCCCGTGGTTTCCCTCCAATCAAAGATTGGGTGTCCCGAAGGCTTTGCCCCAATCCCGTCATCCGGTGAGCTGCCCTGCGAAGGGAAGCTGCACAGGAGGTACTCCCACGGAGTGGGTTTTCAGATTTTTTTGCGTTTTTGCGTTTTGCGGAATGAAGGGTTTTACGGTGGCCGGAGTGCAAATCCTGCCACCAACCTCCTAATAAGAAGTAACCCAACTGCAGGAGGACGTCCGCAGACACAGTTGGGCACTAGATATGGATGGCCGTTGGCTCACAAGGAGCTCCTCCTCCCTTTGAAGGAACGAAGCTCCTCCGCCCTCCGCGAAGGAACGAAGCTGCACATACTGGCACATCTCACCCACGAGAGAGGGTACTGGCACGAGAGAGGAGGAGAGAGGAAGGCGTGAGAGAGGGGGTGGAGGTGAGGGGGGGGATGAAAAAATGCCCCAATCCAGTCGTCGTTTATGCACCTATGGGCCCGCACTAGTCCTTGTAATTGACGTTCTCAATGTGTGCCCCTCCATGGTTCAGACAGGCATTGATCCTGACTCCAAAGTTCTGTCCCACTTTCCTGTATGTCTCATGTGGCACTGCCTGGAGGTCATCTGACACCTCATGCTTCAGATCATCCAGTGTGGCAGGGTGGTTGTCATCGAAAAAGCCCTTGGCATTCCCCCAAAACCAGTTGGCCAGAGGGTTCAAGTCTGGACCAAGACTGAGACCGAGTCTGGACTGAGCTCATGGTGCCAAGACTGAGATTCATCTCAATACAGGGATCATGGTGCCAACACCGAGATCCATCTCAATGCAGGACTCATGGTGTGAAGACTAAGATCCATCTCAATGCAGATGTCATGGTGCCGAAACTGAGATCCATCTCAATATTGGGCTCATGGCGCCGACACTGAGATCCATCTCAATGTCGAGATTATGGTGCGAAGACTGAGATCCATCTCAATACAGGGCTCATTGTGCTGAGACTGAGATCAATCTCAATGCAAAGCTCATGGTGCCGAGACCGAGATCCATCTCAATACAGGACTCATAGTGTGGAGACTAATATCCATCTCAATGCAGATCTCATGGTGCCGAGACTGAGATCCAACTCAAAGCAGCATTCACGATGCCGAGACTGAGATCCATCTCAATGCAGGGCTCATTGTGCCGAGACCGAAATCATGTCAATGCAGGCCGCATGGTGCCAAGACTGAGATCCATCTCAATGCAGGGCTCATTGTGCCGAGACCGAAATCATGTCAATGCAGGCCGCATGGTGCCGAGACTGAGATCCATCTCATTACAGGGCTCATGGTGCCGAGATCGAGATCCAACTCAAAGGACTCATGGTGCCAACACTGAGATCCATCTCAATGCAGGAGTCATGGTGCCAACACCGAGATCCATCTCAAGATAGTGCTCATGGTGCCGAGACCAAGATCCATCTCAATGCAGAGCTCATGGTGCAAAGACCGAGACCCATCTCAGTACAGGGCTTATGGAGCTGAGACTCCATCTTCAAGATGTTGTCTCACCCTGAGGACCTCTGTGAGGCTTCATTTATCTGTTTTTTGTTTTTGAATGTTTGGGAGGGGGGTAAGCATGGGAAGGGGGGGGAAGGGTTAAGGCCATAGTGAGGATAAGGGGTAAAATGCTATCCACTTGGTTCTTGAGGACGGTGTTCTTAACCGCACTGGAGAACCAGAAGGGAGCGGACCATTCCCGAGCCTTCCCAGAAAAATGGGGGAAAAGGTTCAAGGGTGGGAGCACGTGTACAGTTTTGACAAAAAGGTCGTGACTGTTCGCAACTCGATTGAGCACCTGAACTGCACACTTTATATCCCGTAAACGCGGACGTCGTTGGAGACACCTCCCTGGGTGTCCCACCGTTTGTGTTTCTTTCTCTCTCTCTCGACTCTCGTCTTCCCTCCGTTCAGAGTCCCATCGGGCTCACGTGAGTTTCCCTCATCGCGGACTTCCTCGAGTAATCCTCCAAAAGGAAACATTCGAATAACTTTCCTTTAATCACCTTCAAACATCCTCAAAAGATGTTAAAATCACAACTCAAATTAGCAAGTTTAAGACCTCGAAGGTATTCTAACCTCGTTCCTTCCTCTCGATCAAACCACCTCTGTGTACAAAGGTTATTCTGTCGTTTTAAATGACGACGCAGCTCCAAGTTAAACATTCAAACGTTTATAAGTGACACTAGTTATCGATTTTGACTCATTGATAAACACAACTGAGTTAAGGGGCGTGGCTTAGCGGTTCCTAGGCAACGCCCGCGTCGTGGACCACAATCAGACCCGTGGGAGGGACACAGGGCGGTCCCGGGTTTTCAATCTGTAAGTTACTATCCGTGACGGTTTTCGTCATCACATCTTTGTTTAAAACGTGGAAAATAAAATTGTGTTCATTGTAACTGGTGAAAATATTTGAATCATGTCCATTGTTATTGGTTATCAGGGGGTGGGGGGACTGAATTTGGGGAGTTATCAGGGGGTGGGGGGACTGAATTTGGGGGGTTATCAGGGGGCTGAATGAGCTCCTGTGTCCCATTTCATTGTGTATCCGTTTTTGTGTAAAACAAAGCACTTTGTATACGGTGGTGTGTACACGTAAAGGGGGTCACTGTGTACACGTAAAGGGGTCACTGTGTACACGTAAAGGGGGTCACTGTGTACATGTAAAGGGGGTCACTGTGTATACGTAAAGGGGTCACTGTGTGCACGTAAAGGGGGTCACTGTGTACATGTAAATGGGGTCACTGTGTACATGTAAAGGGGGTCACTGTGTATACGTAAAGGGGGTCACTGTGTACATGTAAAGGGGGTCACATGATTCACTACGGCTCATTCATATCTTCATTCAACCTCCTGGTGTTTGTGTGAGATTCATTCAACTTTTCCCTTCCATGAAACAGCTGCTGCTGCCTCAACTCTCGGATCACATCATCGGTTTCTCGTCTTTAAAAAAGGTTCAAGAGAGAGTGTGTGTGAGTGAGTGTGTGAGTGTGTGTGAGTGTGTGTGTGTGTGTGTGTGTGTGTGTGTGTGTGTGTGAGTGAGTGTGTGAGTGTGTGTGTGAGTGAGTGTGTGAGTGTGTATGTGAGTGTGTATGTGAGTGTGTGAGTGTGTTAGTGTGTGAGTGTGAGTGAGTGTGTGAGTGAGTGAGCGTGTGAGTGTGTGTGTGAGTGTGTGTGTGAGTGTGTGTGCGTGTGTGTGGGTGAGTGTGTAATTGAGTGTGTGTATGTGAGTGTATGTGTATGTGTGTGAGTGAGTGTGTGTGTGTATGTGTGTATATGTGTGTATGTGTGTATATGTGTGTGAGTGAGAGTGTGTGTGTGAGTGTGTGTGTGTGTGAGTGTGTGTAAGTGAGTGTGTGAGTGTGTGTGTGAGTGTGTGAGTGAGAGTGTGTGTGTGTGAGAGTGTGTGCGTGAGAGTGTGAGAGAGTGTGTGTGTGAGTGTGTGTGTGTGTGTGTGTGTGTGTGTGTGTGTGTGTGTGTGAGTGAGAGTGAGTGTGTGTACGTGTGTGTGTGTGAGTGAGTGTGTGTGTGTGTGTGTGTATATATGTGTGAGTGTGTGTGCATATTTGTGTGTGAGTGTGTGTCAATGAGACTGGGTGTGTGTGTGAGTGAGAGAGTGTGTGTGTGTGTGAGTGTGTGTGTGTGTGTGTGTGTGTGTGTGTGTGTGTTTGTTGGTCATGCTACTCCTACAGTTCTGAGCTATTTTCATCAAGACTTGTCACGTCGGATCAGCATGACCACGATTAATGTCTCGGGATGTTTTTATCGTTGTAAATTCTCGATGTAAATGTGTACCGTGTAGCGCCCCCTATAGGTGGGAGAAGGTATTACAAGTCCTCACCATTTACAGTGCAGTGTTTCTGTCCCCCACGTTTTCCAGTGCTGGGAGATGTTTGTAATCATCGACAGGAGATGTGTTTTTTGCTTCATGCACGTAACCCGGGTTTATTGCTTTTTTCCCCCCAATATAGGGAAGTTGTCTGTTGCCCATACACCACATCAATTTCAATGCATCGACTGGAACTGATAGGGATGGTTATGAGGTGTGTGTTGGTCCCCATGGGTCAGGAACTATGAACCAGAATAGCACTAAGTTCCTTGACTTTGCAAGAAGTGATGGACTTTAAGGGTGGCCGGTTCATTGTTTCAGCGCCCACAAGCTCATCGCTGGACTTGGTATTCCAACGCTGGCGGTGTGGCAAAGGAGATTGACCATGTCCTCATTGACGGTCGTTGGAGGATGATCCAGAACTGCAGGGTCTACCGGAGTGCTCAGTTCCTCAATACTGACCACAGGCTTGTTGTAGCAACTCTAAAGCTGCACCTTAAATCCTGGAGAATGGTACCATCCCAGCCGAGGCTGGATGTTGCCAAGCTCAGGAATGAGAGAGTAGCTGAGGAGTTTGCGAACAGGCTGAGTGGACACTTGGGGGGTCTGGGTGCTTTGGGGGGTCCTGAAGAGTTGTGGAGCGCCTTCAAGACCACCGTCCTTGATGTTGCCGGTGGATGCCTTGGAGCTCACCGCAGGGCAAAGAAGAATTTTGTCTCTCAAGGGACACTGGATACCATTGACCAGAGTCGCAGGGCCAGGCTGAATGACAGAGCTGAGCTGTTCAGGGAGCTGAGGCGTAAAACTGTACGTGCACTGAGGGTGGACAAGGAGGCCTATGTGCGAGGAATCTGTGAGGGGGTAGAGCATCACCTGTGGACAGGTGACTCTCGTCCCGCTTACAGGGGAATTTGCGCATTACGTTCATCCAAGCCCATCCCTCGGAGCACTACAGTTTGAGCAGAGAGTGGTAGGCTCTTGACAGAGGAGTCTGAAGTGAAGGCCCGCTGGGCCGGTTACTTTGAGTGGTTGTACCAGGCTGATCCCCCAACTGTCGAGTTGGACGTCAAGGGTGTTACAATCCCTGTTGCTGACCCTCGAATCAACTGTGGTCCACCTACGCTTGTGGAAACATGGGCTGCGGTGAACCAGTTGAAACGGGGCAAAGCTCCAGGGATCTGTGGCATCCATGCTGAACTTCTCAAGGCTGGTGGAAATGCTGCACTCGTGTCGTTGCATGCAGTTTTGTGCTCTGCCTGGAACACAGGCATCATCCCAACTGACTGGAAGAGGGGCCTTGTTGTCCCTCTCTGGAAAGGGAAGGGTGATCGCCAAGACTGCAACAACTACCGAGGGGTGACGCTGCTCTCAGTGCCGGGCAAGGTCTTTGCTCGGATAATTCTCGTTAGGGTTCGCCATCATCTGCTTGAGCACCAGCGTCCAGAGCAGTCAGGCTTTACACCAAAGAGGTCAACGATTGACCGTATCCTTGCACTTCGTGTCCTCACCGAACGCAGACGAGAGTTTCGGCAGGGGCTGCTTGCAGCCTATGTTGATCTCTGTAAAGCGTTCGATTCAGTGAATCGGGATGTCCTCTGGAGGATTCTTGGTCTTCGTGGGGTGCCACCAAAACTGATCGATCTGATGTCTGAACTCTACTCTGGTACTGAGAGTGCTGTGAAGTGTGGTGGTACCATCTCTGACTTATTTCCAGTTGTTACTGGAGTTCGTCAGGGATGTGTACTTGCCCCCACACTTTTCAGCACTTGTATGGACTGGATTCTAGGGAGGATGTCGGAGAGATCAAGTTGCGGTGCGTCATTTGGGAATGTCAAGATCTCGGACCTTGACTTTGCAGATGATGCAGTCATCTTTGCAGAGACTTTAGACATCCTCTTGGGGGCCCTCGAGGTGCTGAATGAGGAGTCGGAGCCGTTGGGATTACGGGTTTCTTGGGTCAAAACTAAGATCCAGGCTTTCGGTGACATCTTGGATGCTGCTGTCCTGTCTGTGTCTGTTTGTGGTGAGGATGTTGAGGTCGTGGAGAGATTCACTTACCTTGGCAGTGATATTCATGTCTCTGCTGGCTGCGAGTCAGAGGTCAATAGACGTCTGGGTCGGGCCTGGGGAGTCATGGATTCACTGGATCATGGGGTGTGGCGCTGCCGGTACCTGTGCGGGAGGACGAAAGTCCGAGTCTTAAGGTCCTTGGTACTTCCAGTCTTGCTCTATGGGTGCGAGACTTGGACTCTGACCAAGGATCTGAGACGGAGACTTAATTCCTTTGGTACCAGTCTCTTCGGAGAATCCTTGGCTGTCGCTGGTCGGATTTTGTGTCCAACGAGCGGTTGCTGAGAGAGACTCGGATGAGATTTGTTACCTGCATAGTCCGTGAGCGTCAGTTGCGGCTGTATGGACATGTGGCTCGTTTTCCTGACTCTGATCCTGCTCACCAGATTCTCTCAGCGAGGGAGTCTCATGAGTGAAGGAGGCCAGTGGGTCGACCACGTGCCTCATGGTTGCAACAGGTTGACCATCATCTCAAGGAGATGGGGATGGGCCTGGCATCTGCCTGGGGGATGGCCAGACGGAGGCCCCTGGAGTACCGGCGGAAAGTGGACGCAGCGACGTGCTGTTCTGGCACATGCTCCCATACCTGACCTGACATACACCGCCCAAATAAAGCAATGTATCAAAGAACGTTTTGCACGCTTGGAAAAAGATCACCCGTCGGGCGGGTACTCTGCTGTGGAGATATTTCACTAAATCCGGGGTGTGTTCCATTCCCTCAACCCATTGCACGTATCAAGTCTCCTCATGACATCTTGACTCAGTTTATGCCCAAAAGAGACGATGGATGGGAAAAGCTTCAGTTCCTCATTGAGGATATGCCACACTGATGTGGGTTTGACGCCGAGCTCCCGGGAGCGCCGGCGGTGGGACTGAGAGTGCTGTGAAGTGTGGTGGTACCATCTCTGGAGGAGTTCACTTCTTTGGACTGTCCACTGCAGAATCCCGCATGGCGTCGATGTTGGCTTGGCTCTTGATTGCTGATGCTAGCCTGCCACTGTTGTCCTCCCTCCGGTCGTGCACTGTCCCCTTGTGCTCAAAATGTTTCACAATACGTTGAATGGCATAATTTGTGGGAATCATCACGTGTTCTGAGGTCGTATTCCCGGCAGACCATCCGGCGGGTGTCTACACATGATTTAGTCTCCTACCACAGAGCCACCACGTTTGTCTTCTGCTTCACTGTCAATGGCGTAGTTGAGTGACGGAGCTATAAATACCGCGGAACAAACACCACGAAAACACCACCAAACCCTGAAAAGGAAAACGGTATCGGTCAAAAAACAAAGGAATGGCGGGAAGTCAAAGTTGCGTCAATCTTTTTGAAACACCCTGTATATATTAGATTATAAATCCATATTAAAACATAAATCACAGTGAGGCAGTGAAGCCATGAAGCCATCCATCAGTCCATGAAGACTCTCTGCCTATGAATCATGTCCCATTTGAACGTTAATTGCGGACGACACAACCATCTATAAATTATGTACTATTGGAATGCTGCTTTCACAGTGAAGCTGTGTGACTACAGGTAGTCGTCGACTTACGACCGCATTTGCTTCTGACAAATCGGTCGTAAGTCGAACAACGTATATTTTACATACAAAAAAACAAACCAAAAAAAAAACATTTTTTTACATGCAAAAAAAAAATTAAAAACGTGGTCGTAAAGTCGAACAGTCGTAAATCGCATAGGTCGTAAGTGGACGACTACCTGTATATGTCTATTAATTGCAGACTGTTTGAACGTCAGTTGCACCCTGACTTCGCACACATACATCTATCTATTCCATCCATTGGGACTTTACTCTGTGCAGAGCGTTGGTGCTGCCGAAGCAGTCTCCTTGGCTATTGGGTACAATCCTGGACGGGTCACCACTCCGACGCAGGATACCAGCAAGCTGGAACCTCGGAAGGATGACGGGCAGTCAACCCCACCTGGTATTAATTCAACAGCCAAGCAGGATTTGAACTCAGGATCCTCGGATCCCAAACCCACCACCCGAACCATTAAGCCAACACCAGGCATATACGTCTATTAATTACGTATGTTTCGACGCTTTCGACTGCTGAGACTCCTTCGACCGTTGAAGACCCTTAAGACACAAAAGACCCAGAGGACCCAAAATACCCAAAAGTCCCTGAAGACTCAAAAGACCTAGAAGACCCAAAAATCCCGGAGGACCCAAAAGACTCAAAAGACCCAAAAGTTACTGAGGACCCCAAAAACCCCTCAGATCCTTTGGACCCATTAGACCTTAACACCATTGAGACCCCTTATACCCTTCAGACAGATTAGACAGCTTAGATCCTTGACCATTTAGACCATTTGGACCTACTTGGATCACAAATAAATTTCAAATAAATATATCATCAATATTACAAATAAATGTGTAGAAAATAAATGTTTGTATTATGATTGGTGCAAATCATGCAAACACAGCAAATCTGTGACGTCAATCTCTGCAATGACGTGTGGAGAGGCAAAACACGCTAGTGTGCCATAAGCCAAATTGAACAACATAGATGGATTCAATCCATAACAAAATAGCAAAATATATAAAGCATGAAGCATTGAATTACTTAAAAAAATTGCAGAAACAAGAAAATTTTTTTTTAAAAGTATGTAAAAACATATAGATGGGATGAAATCTCAAAAAAACAACCAGACAAGGTTGGAATGACTCCACATTACGAAACCACTATCCTCTTCTGGATTACCATCTCATCACGACATCTTTTGACGTTGTTCCATCACAATCTCACAACAAAAGTGAAATGTCAAAAGAAGAGGATTGTGGTTTCATTCCTACCTTGGAGTCATTCCGTCCATAATTTTACATTAAAAACAATGTTTCTTTTTTCTTATATTATATGGGACCAACCCCCATTGAGATTGTGTCTCGGGCTTGAGATGTTTTTGTTTGGTACGGTGTTGGTTTAGTGGAGGAATGATGGGAAGATTGGCCTCTTTCTCCTCTTCTTCCACCTCCCCCTTCCCCACCCCACCTCCCCCTACCCCTTCCCCAACCCACCTCCCCGTACCACTTCCCCAACCCACCTCCCCGTACCCCTTCCCCAACCCACCTCCCCCTACCCCTTCCCCACCCCACCTCCCCCTACCCCTTCCCCACCCCACCTTCTCCTACCCCTTCCCCTCCTTCCACCTCCCATCCTCCTCCCCCAACATCCTCCCACCTCCCTCCTCCACCTCCTCCTCCTCTCTCCCCCTCCACCTCCTCCTCCTCCTCTCTCTCCCCCTCCACCTCCTCCTCTCTCCCCCTCCACCTCTTTCTCCCCTCTCTCCCCCTCCTCCTCTCTCTCTCTCCCCTCCACCTCCACCTCCTCCTCCTCTCCCCCTCCACCTCCTCCTCCTCCACCCCCTCCTCTCTCCCCCATCCACCTCCTCCTCCTCCACCTCCTCCTTCCCCTCCACCTTCTCCTCCACCTCCTCCTCCTCCTCTCTCCCCCTCCACCTCCTCCTCCTCTCTCCCCCCTCCACCTCCACCTCCTCCTCCTCTCTCCCCCTCCACCTCCACCTCCTCCTCCTCTCTCCCCCTCCACCTCCTCCTCCTCCACCTCCACCTCCTCCTCTCTTCCCCATCCACCTCCTCCACCTCCTCCTCCACCTCCTCTTCCTCCTCTCTCCCCCTCCACCTCCTCCACCTCCTCCTCTTCTCTCCCCCCTCCACCTCCTCTCTCCCCTCCACCTCCTCTCTCCCCTCCACCTCCTCCTCTCTCCCCCTCCACCTCCTCCTTCTCCTCCACCTCCTCCTTCTCCTCCACCTCCTCCTCTCTCCCCCTCCACCTCCTCCTCTATCCCCCTCCACCTCCTCTCTCCCCCTCCACCTCCTCCTCTCTCCCCTCCACCTCCTCCTCTCTCCCCCTCCACCTCCTCCTCTCTCCCCCTCCACCTCCTCCTCTCTCCCCCTCCTCTCTCCCTCCTCCACCTCCTCTCTCCCCTCCACCTCCTCTCTCCCCCTCCCTCCACCCCTCCTCCGTCTTGTCTTCTTCCTCGTTTTTCTCCCCTCCTCATGCGTTAGTTTCTTGTTATGCTGCGTCGTGACGTCGTGACGTCGTGGCTAACAATAAGCGGTGTATCGCCGAACGTCGTGCATCGATGTCGTGATATTTTTTTATCGTTTCGTTAACGTGTTCTCCAACTGAAGATGATTAACATTGTAAACTGGGGAATACCTCGCACGGGGTATGTTATAATCAACTAGAGACACGTTTCGGCTTCACACAACAACTCGCCTTTGGTCTCCATTACAAGCGGATTTCTTTCAGGACGCCATTACATTTTTTTCAGCGCCATTTCGCGCCTTCATGCACCATGAGGACGCGGAGTTCTAAAGCTGAGGGGTGAGGCGACGCGCCCGCGATTGGCACTCCGTATATTTCGTGTTTGGGGAAGGGACGTGTCCGCCATATGCTCGATCCGTGTCTTGAGGCTTCGATGCCCGCTGTTTAGAGGCTGTGACGAGGGTGACTAGGCCGCGGCATGCCAGACCCGGGGCCGTTTCTTTCATCTTTGCACGAAGTCGATCATGTTCGCTAAGACGGTTATATTTGTCCTTTCATGAGTGTGTGTGTGTGCATGTGTGAATTTGGTGTTTATCGGTGAGGTGTTGCCTAGCAACGCACGAAAAGCCTTCACCTTGCTCGACTCGGCGACATATCGTGATGCGTGCACGGAAGGTAAACAGTGTTGAGGGTTAAAAACAAATCTAAACGATCAATGTAACCCGAACCTGAACACCTACTTATTGGTATTTACATGTTTTGCGGAATTTAATACCAAAACTTTACTCGGAGGTAAAAAAAAAAGAGGTAAAAGGAGGGGTGGGGGTTGTGGTTTGGGGGGGGGGTTGTGGAGAAGGTGATGCAATGAATAAAAGGATGAAAAGCAGTTTAGGGGAGTGAGTGAATGAGTGATGAGCGAAAGAAGTCTTTTAACGATATCTTTGCAGACGAAACTAGAGGGGGAGCACTCGGTTGAGTGTAAAACCTCCGCCGCCAATACTGCGAGGTCACTCAAGTGAACCTGATATCCTATTCATTCAATTTGACGTCAACACTGCTCACAGAGTTATAGTTTGCAACTTTCCCTTTTACTTTTACATACTCAATTCATTCGTCATAACTAGAACGGGCACTCAGTAGAGCGCATACCTTCGCCAACGCTACATTTTTCCGCCCCCCCCATCCCCCAGAAACCGTTGATTGTGAGGGTATTTAATCCCATACCACATCTGCCATCTCATATGTGTTATGATGGCTTAAAAACATTAAATTTCCTGCTGTTTGACACTGATTCACGTACATTGTACAATTTCTGGATGAACTCCCTGACCTTTTTGGGTGTCGGTGTCAAGTCAATCTGATGACAACTGGTCACATTATAAGAAATCAAATATTACACATCACAGGATAAGGAATTGAATTCTAAATATTTTGAATCGACTTGCATTCAAATTGTAGAAGAATTATGATAATAAAGGTCGTTGACCCCCCCCTGACCTTTGACCCAAACCGCAAACAAAGGTAATGACGTCATTGTGTCATATCGTATATCACAAGATTGGGCATTGAATTCACAACATTTTGGCATTGGTTGCATGCAAATTGGATAAAAATCGACCACACTATGGCAAAATGACGATTTTAACCTTTTCATGACCTCGACCTTGACCTTTGTACTCTTAATTTTGTAATTGGTATTAGAGTTTGGGGAACAGAACAGTCAACATTTTGGTGTTGGTTTCATGCAAATCAGATAAGAATTGACCATGTTATGACTAAAACCGCACATTTTGCAATGTCGTGACCCCCCCTGACCAACCGCTAATAAGGGTTATTACGTCATTGTGTCATGTCACATATCACAAGATGGGGGCATTGAATTCTGAACATTTTGGCATTAGTTGCATGCAAATTGGATACAAATTGACTGCGCTATGGTAAAAAGACGATTTTGACCTTTTCATGAGTTTGACCTTGACCTTTGACCCGATCGCTCCCAAAATCTAATCAAATGGTCCTCGGATAATAACCAATCATCCCACCAAATTTGCTGCTATTCAGTTCAATACTTTTGGAGTTATGCAAATAACAAACAAATAAATAAATAAATACACAGCGATCAAAACATAACCTTCGCAACAAAGTTTGTGAAGGAAACTCGATTCCTTGAGACAGAAATTGATTTTACGTGGGTATATCCACCTGAAGTTCAAAAATCAGCCGCAATTATAATTTTGGCATGTTTTTTTTTGTTGGAAATTACTTATAACATGAAGAAATGCAAAAAAAATCGAAATTTTGTTGAAAAAAATTTGCAAATTTTTTTTTTTCTCTCACAATTTTTTTTTTTTGGGGGGGGGGGGGTTGGAAATCACTTAAAACATGTCTTCTTCTTCTTTCGGCTGCTCCCGTTAGGGGTCGCCACAGCGGATCATCCGTATGATCCGCATAGTGATTTGGCATATGTTTTACGCCGGATGCCGTTCCTGACGCAACCCTAGTTGCCTCTTACGACACAGGGATATGGTACACCTATTTAACCGGGGTATACACCGGCCCAGTACACTGGTACTCATTTCGCCGACCTCGGAAGGATGACAGGCTGAGTCAACCCCCTGGTGTATTAATTCAGTGGCCCAATGGGGCTTGAACTCAGGACCTTTTGGATCCCAAGCCATTGCCCTAACCACTGCGCCAACACCAGGCTCCACTTAAAACATGTAGAAATGCAAAAAAAAGAAAAAATTCAAATATTTTTTTCAAATTGGCCGCTATAGCGGCCATATTGGATTTTGGACCAAGTCCAAAATCTAGTGGCATGATCCTTGGACCAGACCTAACCCCCCCACCAAGTTTCGTCGAAATCCATCGAGGAGTTTTTCCGTAATACTGTTCACAAACAAACAAACAAGCAAACAGGGGTGAAAACAGTAACCTCCATCCATCTTCGATGGTGGAGGTTAATGAGGTACAAAGGTATTATTGAGTTCAGTAGGGAATGTATTGCATTCGATGTCGATGTGATCAAATGAGTGTGTATGATGTAAAACCAAAAACACTTTCTGGGATTTCCATGAACTTTGATGGATCTGGTATTAACACATATAATCGGGAAAAACAAATCTCTTAATGTATTCAATTACAATAATAATAATAATAATAATAATAATAATGATGAGTGTCTGACTCGCATTGACGTGAAGGGATGTCTCAACTCCACTTGACAATGATCATCCATATATACATGTATAACGATGGGCTCATGCTGTATGTCTGTCTCACCCTGAAACACGGAAATGCTCCTCAGACACAAAATGAAGGAAAAGTTGCATCAAATTAATCCAAACTGATGGAAACGACAAACAAGTTCCACCCCCCCCTTCAAAAAAGATCAGCATCCCCATTCTTGAGGTCATTCAACGACAGCAACAATAAAAAGTTTCATTTTGTTTTTTTTTGGTTTTCACTGTATGCAGTCCCAAACCCTGGATGTAATAACGTGAAATTTGGTGTTCATACCTGAGGTGCAGCTGGGAGGATCTGGGGCATTTAAAAAAAACAACAACTATCGTGTCACTAGTGGTGGTTGGAGGGGATATGATAAGTCAGCTGTGGAGATGAATTTTAATTTTGCACTGTACTTGTGTCAGCGTAAATGCACTGCACACTGCACACTGCACACTGCACTGCACTGCACATTCCACGCATCGCGACCTCGCCGTGGCGCGCATTTCCACGCATCGCGACCGCGCCGTGGCGCGCATTTCCACGCATCGCGACCGCGCCGTGGCGCGCATTTCCACGCATCGCGACCGCGCCGTGGTGTGCAATTCCACACATCGCGGGCACACTGTGGTGGACATTTCCGTGCTGCGGCTCACATTTCCGCGACCGTGCCGTGGTGCGCAATTCTGCACATAGCGAGCACGTCGTGGCGCGCAATTCCGTACATCGCGAGCATGACGTGGCGCACATTTCCGCACATCGCGAGCATGCCGTGACGCACATTTCCACGCATCGCGAGCACGCTGTGACGCACATTGCCGCCCATCGTGACTGCGCTGTGGGGCGCATTGCTGCGCATAGCTACCGCGCCGTGGCGCGCATAGCGACCGTGCCGTGCATCCCGACCGCCACTGCTCGGTTGCGATGCGCAGCAATGCACGCCACGGCCGCAATGCGCGCCACGGCGCGGTCGCTCTGTGCACCACAGCGCGGTCGCTATGCGCAGAAATGTGCTCCACGGCACGATGTGCGCCACAGCGCGGTTGCGATGCGCGTAAAGGTGCGCCACAGTGCGGTCGCGATGCGTGGAAATGCGCGCCACAGTGCGGTCATGATGCGCGGATATTCCCACCACAGTGTGCTCACGATGCGTGGAAATGCGCGCCACAGCGCGGTCACATTGCGCGCCACGGTGCAGTCGCGATGGGCGAAATTGCGCGCCACGGCGCGGTCGCGATATGCGGAAATGCGTGACACGGCGCGATGCGCGGAAATGCACGCCACGGCTTGGTCGTGATGTGCGCCATGGCACGGTCACGATGCACGGAAATGTGCACCACGGCGCGGTCACAATGCGTGCCATGGTGCGGTCGCAATGCTCGGAAATGCGCGCTGCGGTGCGCAAATGCGTGGTTGCGATGCGTGGAAATGCATGCCACGGCACAGTCGCGATGCGCGGAAATGCGCACCACGGCAAGGTTATGATGCGCGGAAATGCCCACCACAGTGTGCTCGCGATGCGCGGAAATGCATGCCACGGTCGCGATGCGCGGAAATGCATGCCACGGTCACGATGCGTGGAATTGCGCGCCACGGCGCGGTTGCGATGCGCGGAAATGCACGCCATGCACAGTCGCGATGCGCGGAATTGTGCTCCAAGGCGCGGTTGCGATGCGCGGGAATGCGCGCCACGGCGCAGTCGTGATGCGTGGAAATGCGCACCACGGTGCGGTCGCGATGCGTGGAAATGTGCGCCACGGTGCGGTCGCAATGCGCGGAAATGCCCACTACAGCGTGCTCGCGTTGCACGGAACGGCGCGCCGCGGCATTGTCGCGATGCACGGAAATGCGCCCCATGGCACGGTTGCGATGCGCGGAAATGCGATCCATGGCACGGTCGCAATGCGCAGAAATGCTCGTCGTGGCGTTGTCGCGATAGCCGGCAATGAGCATCATGGCGCTGTCGTGATGCGTGGCAATGGTCACTTGTGCCACGCAGGTATCTGAAAAAGTTGTGGACGGATCCGGATGAAATTTTGTGGACAGGTTTGGTGTGTGACAAGGACGAACTGATTAGATTTTGGTGAAAATCTGGATCCGACTGCTATAAATTTTTCAGTGATTCTTCACCATTGAGTCATTGGGCCAAGAATAATATGTAGCACGATATCTCAAAAAGTTGTCGACTGATTCGGACGAAACTTGGTACATACGTTGGGTTTGTGATGCGGAAGAATTGATTCAATTTTGGTGAAGATCCGGATCTGACAATTATAAAGTGATTTTTCACCTTTTGAGAGATTGGGCTAAACTGATATATATATATATATATATCACAATATTTCCAAAAATTGTGTATGGATTCCGACGAAACTTGGTGGACACATTGGGTATATGAATGGGATGAATTAATTTGATTTTGGCGAAGATCCGAATCCGGATCTGGATGCGAGAGTTATTTAATTTTCCAGTGATTCTTCACCATTGAGAGATTGGGCCAAAAACGATATCGTACTGTGGAGTGTGGAGCATGATATTTCAAAAATGTATTGGGCCCGATATGTTCTCATGGGGCTCAGGCATTATGTGGTGGAGCTTTGCGCTCTACCGAGTACACTTCTAGTTGTTATTAATTGTGTTTATGCTTTGTGTCTTGTACCTCTTCAAATCAAAAGCTAATTATGTCGTTCTTTTCCATTACTGTTTGTAAATTGAAATACAGTCTGAATTAAACATGAATCTGGCATATGGGAAATAAGCATAACGATATATATCTTTAATCTCCCCCTCTCCCGCTTTCCCCACCCGTCTGCAGGGAGCTGAATGGACAAGAAGGTGGTGTGGGTGAAATGGACAATGTTTCAACACGCAGGAGCAATCAATCTTCTCCACAGCAAGGTGAGTGTCCAGCTACCTGGGGTGGGTGGAAGGGGTTTCTCTGGGTGTCATGTGAAAGCCTTGTGGATCGGGTTTTGATTGCAGCTTTAGAATTGTAACTTTATTTATTTATTCTTATGTCCTATATTTTTTTCTTTTGTGAGAAAGAGCAAAAGAAGAGGAGGAGAAACAGCATTTTAGCAATCTTGTGTGCCTGTGTTTTGTAGGTCCTGCAGTGCTGCTAACTGATCTGGTATTGTCTGCGTTCTAGCGGATGAATCGATGGTCAGATGTTATTTTATTTGTGCTTTTCATCGGTTTTGGAAAGTAAAATACTAAATTTGCTGTGTGCCTTTGCTTCAAATAAATTGCAAAGTAAGACGAAGGTTGCTCCGTTATGGAATGAGTTCAGTAATTCTCTGCGAATAGTACGTGAATGCCATTGTATAGTGATGTGCCCATGTGGAACATCAGGTCATACTTAGGAACTAAGTGGACTTAGTTGGTGGAGTCCTAAGCTGTGGACAAAGGGCAGGGTTCTGGGAGTGGTGTGTGGTGGATGCAGGAAACCAGGGCTGCTGAGGAAGTCTGGAGAACGGTCCAGAGTCAGTAACATCATCTGTTGGTAACTTTGGGATGGAATCATTTCCTGAAACGGGGTGTGGGGGGACTGGAATTTGTTTTGTGTGTCTGGGTCTTCATAAAGTTCAATAAAAAGACTTTCTGCCTGGTAATCCGATATGGTGAGTTGTTATGGCAAGCAGAGCTCTTGCCATCATTCTTTACGTTGAGTGTCATTAGCTGTTCTTCAAACAGATTGCTTATTATTTTGGTGACGACACTTGATGGAAAATTCTGGATGTTAACGAGATTATAAGACTTTGGAAAGAAAATTGGATTCTTATATCAATTTGAGAAGTCTTGGATATTGAGACCTTTCTAGTTTGGCCCCATTCAAGCATGCATGTGTCTGATTTGGGTGCTGATTTCAAACGTTTTTTTCAGAGGATTCCTTTTCTTTTGTTTTAAAGATAACTGAAAATAATATTCTTGCTAAAGTATTATTTGTTGAGTGTGGGAACTTGCGAGCTTTTGTGGCGTGGAGTTGATGTCACATTTTCTTTCAGGCCCTGGGCTGGCAGCAGCGTGCCGAGGCGATGCAGGGACAGGCAAAGGACCGAATGCTGAGAAGGAAGCTGGAAGCTCGTCTGCGTTACTCAGCGAGGGGAAGGTGAGCTGGAGCCAGAGACATCGTTCCTGTGGAGTGCGACGCAGGCTCAGGAGTCAACAAAAATGGGGAGCTGATATTGACATGGCAGTGGAGGTGGAGGCGGTGGCAGTTGCAGAGACGGAGCTGGAGGCGGTGGTGGTGGCAGAGGCGGTGGCGGGGGCGGAGGGAGTGATTGATGAGGGGAGTGACCCTACAACAGGAAACGAGCAGGCTGTATCTGCGTTCGAGATGGCGATGTCTGAGGGTTCCCTGTTATGCAGTGATAGGTCAATTGGACCTGAGACCGTTGGGTCTCTGCAAAGTTCGGCCGTTTCGAACCCAATCTCCGCCTGCCCGGCCCCAGAGGGAGCAGCAGCAGCAGCGGCGGATGTGATGATGGTGGTGTCGGTGGAGAGAGCTGGAGAGCATCAAGGAGGTGGCGGAGAACCGGCGGATGTGATTGACGTGCACATGGAGCAGACGGGAGGTACGAGCGAGGCGTCGAGCACAGAGGAGCAGTGTCTGGGGTGTGAAAGTGGTGTGCAGGGTCAAGGAGGTGATCTGAAAGAAAGTGAAGAAGTGGAGGACATTGTGATGTCTACAGATGGTGAGGGTGGAGGGTTAAAGGGGAAATATAGGATTAGAGCTGAGAAAGGTGGGACAATAGAAGTGGATAAGATATGGAGAACTCTAGAAGATGATTTTAAATCTAAGGGGGATGGTCAACAGCAGCTGTCAGCTGAAAGAATAACTGGTGGCATTGAAGCCGAGTTCATTGGGCATAACGATCAGGGTATTGTGGGAACGGAGGTAACGGAACTGAGAGTAAGAGAAGAATGTGGGGATAAAGTGATACAAGCTGAAAAAATGTCGAAAATAGCTGTTGAAATGTTTGTGGAGGAGGTCGATGTGAAACTCGTTCAACAACCTGGCATGGATGCAGGATTTGTGGATCAAGCCAAGAACAGTGGACTCGAGGTCAACCCGGAGGCTGTATTTGGATGTTTGGAGGCACAGAGTGCTGGGGTACAAGACCAGAAGATGGAAATGGTACAAAGTTCTCCTAAATATAAAGGTGACTTTGATGCTTTTAGCATAGGTATAGCTGTAGGCTCCTTGGACTGTCCTAGGTCCCTATCCACAGTATGCAAGATAAATGTTGTAAAAACTTTGAAGGATGAACAAAAGACCAAATCTTTAGTTTGTGGGAGAAGCTTCTCCGCCTCATCCGATTCCGAAACAGACAATTCGGCCAGAAGTAAATCTCGATCACCAAATCCAATTAAGTCAAATTTGAATAAGCCCAAGTCGCCCTGCAAAATTACCAGTGTAATTGCTCATCACTCAAGCAAGTCCAGAAGCTTATCCCTGTCCCCAAAGCATGAGGACACCTGTAAAAAAATTCAGTCAAAACCTCGTAGCAAGTCAAAGTCTCCCAAGGCGGTGTCTAAGGTTGCAAAAACATATTTAAACAGAGGTCGTAGCTTGAGCAATTCCCAATCCCCTGGTGCTACATCTAGGGGTCATGATCATAGCAATTCACGCTCCTTAAGTCCTGCAAAAAGCAATTCGCGCTCACCAAAATGGAAAAAAAAATCAAGGTCTCGGTCTCCAAAACGTAAAAGGAAATACCGGACTGCTAAGAGAGAACAAGGGTCCTGGTCTCGATCTCCTACCAGAAACAGATCACGTTCTGAATCTCCAGAATTCGAGAGAAAAAGAAGATCCCCATCACTTTGTAATACCCGGAAGCGTGGTCGCCTCTCCCGTTCTCGCTCACGAACTCGTGACCACTCCAGGTCCAGGTCAAGATCTCATTCGTGGTACAGAGACTCTCGTTGTAGGCGTAGAGACTCGCGTTCCAGGTGTAGAGATCGGCTTGACTCAAGGTTAGGTCGTGCTGGTTCTCAATCTCGAAGGGCAGACTCAAGAACACGTCTCGGAACTTCAAGGTCTCTCAGTGATCGCCGTCCGTACCACACAGATTCGCGATCTCGTCGCAGAGATGCGTCTCCCCGTTGGGCTGATTCTCGTTCTCGTGGAGGTACCTCTCAATCTCGTCGAGATTCCTATACTCATGCTGATTCCAGGTCCCGCAATGAATCACCTTTTAGAAAAGTAAACGTTCGATCTCGTCGTAGTGAATCGCGATCTCGGAGAGCTTTATCCAGATCTCGTCGTCGCTCTCTGAGTCGCAGGAGTCGTTCACGTTCTCGCAGGCTTGAGTCTCGGGCCCGCCATAGCAGATCTAGGTCACGTAACAAATCACCACTGCCTCGGGACTATAAGTCCCAAAAAGGTGATTCGGGATGTCGCAGAACTCGATCTTCGTATCGGCGTAGTAAATCTAGGTCTTGCAGTGGTTCAAAGTCACGCAGATCCTACTCTCGATCGCGCCATAGTGGGTCCAGAAAACGCAGAGTTGCATCTTCGTCTCGACAAAGTGACTCACGGTCAAAAAAGGCCGGATCCAAAAATCGCGAGAAGTATTCTAGGTCTCCTCACAACTTGGTATCCAAAACTTCCTCTCGGTCGAAAAAGGCGAGGTCCAAGTCTCGTTGCCGAGAGTCCCAGTCTCATCTTGGTCAAGGCAAGTCTAAGTCACGATCTGGTCACCAATGGGAGAGCAGTAGTGATTCTTCAGGAAGAGGAATTGCAGCATCTGAAAGCTTTCACAGTAAGAAGTCACAGCACATGGAAGAAAAAGCAAATAAGAAGCAAATCAAAAAAGAGAAGATGGAAAATGCAGGGGAAAAGCTGGAGAATCAGGAGGAAAGGAGAGAAGAAATGGGGAAGAAAAACAAAGAAATGCTAAAGTCTGAGGAAACAGAAAATATGGAGAGTGAGCAAGAGAACAGAAAGAACCTAGAGGGTGCATTAGAGAAAAGGGAGAAGCTGGAGACTGGGAGAGAAGAAAGTGAGAGACTGGAGAGGGAGAGAGAAGAAAGCGAGAGACTGGAGAGGGAGCGAAAAGAAAGGGAGAGGGAGGAAAGAGAGAGGGAAGAAATGGAGAGGAGGAAGAGGGATGAAATGGAGAGGGAGGCAAGAGAGATTATTGAGAGGGAGGCGAGAGAGAGTATTGAGAGGAAGGCGAGAGAGATTATTGAGAGGGAGGCAAGAGAGATTATTGAGAGGGAGGCGAGAGAGATTATTGAGAGGGAGGCGAGGGAGAGGATGGAGAGGGAGGCGAGGGAGAGGATGGAGAGGGAGGCGAGGGAGAGGATGGAGAGGGAGGGGAGGGAGAGGATGGAGAGGGAGGAAAGGGAGAGGATTGAATGGGAGAGGATTGAGAGGGAGGAAAGGGAGAGGATTGAGAGGGAGGAAAGGGAGAGGATTGAGAGGATTGAGAGGGAGGAAAAGAAGAGGATTGAGAGGGAGGAAAGGGAGAGGATTGAGAGGGAGGAAAGGGAGAGGATTGAGAGGGAGGAAAGGGAGAGGATTGAGAGGGAGGAAAGGGAGAGGATTGAGAGGGAGGAAAGGGAGAGGATTGAGAGGGAGGAAAGGGAGAGGATTGAGAGGGAGGAAAGGGAGAGGATTGAGAGGGAGGAAAAGGAGAGGATTGAGAGGGAGGAACGGGAGAGGATTGAGAGGGAGGAAAGGGAGAGGATTGAGAGGGAGGAAAGGGAGAGGGAGGAAAGGGAGAGGATTGAGAGGGAGGAAAGGGAGAGGATTGAGAAGGAGGAAAGGGAGAGGATTGAGAGGGAGGAAAGGGAGAGGATTGAGAGGGAAGAAAGGGAGAGGATTGAGAGGGAGGAATGGGAGAGAATTGAGAGGGTGGAAAGGGAGAGGATTGAGATGGAGGAAAGGGAGAGGATTGAGAAGGAGGAAAGGGAGAGGATTGAGAAGGAGGAAAGGCAGAGGATTGAGAGGGAGGGAAGAGAGAGGATTGAGAGGGAGGAACGGGAGAGGATTGAGAGGGAGGAACGGGAGAGGATTGAGAGGGAGGAACGGGAGAGGATTGAGAGGGAGGAACGGGAGAGGATTGAGAGGGAGGAACGGGAGAGGATTGAGAGGCAGGAACGGGAGAGGATTGAGAGGGAGGAACGGGAGAGGATTGAGAGGGAGGAACGGGAGAGGATTGAGAGGGAGGAACGGGAGAGGATTGAGAGGGAGGAACGGGAGAGGATTGAGAGGGAGGAACGGGAGAGGATTGAGAGGGAGGAACGGGAGAGGATTGAGAGGGAGGAACGGGAGAGGATTGAGAGGGAGGAACGGGAGAGGATTGAGAGGGAGGAACGGGAGAGGATTGAGAGGGGGGAAAGAGCGAGGATTGAGAGGGAGGAAAGAGCGAGGATTGAGAGGGAGGAAAGAGCGAGGATTGAGAGGGAGGAAAGGGCGAGGATTGAGAGGGAGGAAAGGGCGAGAATTGAGAAGGAGGAAAGGGCGAGAATTGAGAAGGAGGAAAGTGCGAGGATTGAGAAGGAGGAAAGGGCGAGAATTGAGAGGGAGGAAAGGGCGAGAATCGAGAGGGAGGAAAGAGCGAGGGTTGAGTGGGGGGACAGACCGAGGATTGAGAGGGAGGAAAGTGCGAGGATTGAGAAGGAGGAAAGTGCGAGGATTGAGAAGGAGGAAAGGGCGAGGATCGAGAGGGAGGAAAGGGCGAGAATCGAGAGGGAGGAAAGAGCGAGGGTTGAGTGGGGGGACAGACCGAGGAATGAGAGGGAGGAAACGGTGAGGATTGAGAGGGAGGGGGAGGAAAAGGAGAGGATGGAGAGGGAGGTAGAGGAAAAGTGGAGGATGGAGAGGGAGGTAGAGGAAAAGGAGAGGATGGAGAGGGAGGGGGAGGAAAAGCAAATTGAAAGAATGGATAGGGAGGGGGAGGATATTGAGAGTAGCAGAAGGGAGAAGGAGGGAAAACAGAGGATGGAGACGGAAAGTGATGAAAGAGAGAGGAGCGAGTGGGAGAGGGCAGAAAGAGAGAGGATTGAGTGGGAGAGGGCAGAAAGAGAGAAGATTGAGAGGGAGAGGGCAGCAAGAGAGAGGATTGAGTGGGAGGGGGCTGAAGGAGAGAGGATTGAGTGGGAGAGGGCTGAAGGAGAGAGGATTGAGTGGCAGAAGGTTGAAGGAGAGAGGATTGAGTGGGAGAGGGCAGAAAGAGAAAGGATTGAGGATGATGAGGCAGAAATAAAGAGGACTATGGAAGAGAGGGAAGAAAGAGAGAGTATTGATGATAGGGTAGAAAGAGAGAGTATTGATGATAGGGTAGAAAGAGAGAGTATTGATGAGAGGGAAGAAAGAGAGAGTATTAAGAGGGCAGAAAGAGAGAGGATTGAGGGGGAGATCGCTGAAAGAGAGAGGATTGAGATGGAGATGGCTGCAAGAGAGAGGATTGAGGGGGGATGGGTGAAAGAGATAGGTTTGAGGGGGAGAGGGCTGAAAGAGAGAGGATTGAGGGGGAAAGGGCTGAAAGAGAGAGGATTGAGGGGGAGAGGGCCGAAAGAGAGAGGATTGAGGGGGAGAGGGCTGAAAGGGAGAGGATTGACGGGGAGAGGGCTGAAAGAGAGAGGATTGAGGGGGAGAGGGCTGAAAGAGAGAGGTTTGAGGGGAGAGGGCTGAAAGAGAGAGGATTGAGGAGGAGAGGGCTGAAAGAGAGAGGATTGAGGGGGAGAGGGCTGAAAGAAAGAGGATTGAGGGGGAGAGGGCTGAAAGAGAGAGGATTGAGGGGGAGAGGGCTGAAAGAGAGAGGATTGAGGGGGAGAGGGCTGAAACAGAGAGGATTGAGGGGGAGAGGGCTGAAAGAGAGAGGTTTGAGGGGGAGAGGGCTGAAAGAGCGAGGCTGGAGGAAGTGGAAGATAAGAAGTTAAAGAGGAAGAGAGAAGAGCGGCAGCGACTGGAAGAGGAACGAGAGCTGCAGGAAGAGCAGTGGGAGCTACAGGAAAAGGAGTGGGAGCTCCAGGAAAAGGAGCGGGAGTGGCTGGCAAAGAAACAAGAGGAGCGAGAACGACTGAAAAAGCAGCAAGAGGAGCGAGAACGACTGGAAAAGGAGCATGAAAGAGGAAAGCTCGAAAGACAAAAAGAGAAAAAAAAAGAAAGAGAAAAAGATAAGCCGCCAAGAGATAAAGAAAAGCTGGAAAAAAAAGAAAGGAACAGGGAAAAAGAGAAACTGGATAAGAAAAAAATGGAGGAGAGGGAAAAGCTGGAGAAGAAGGACAAAGATGAAAAGAAGAAGGAAAAAGAGAAAGACACAAGGAAAAGAAAGAGAAGTCCTGAATTGGTAAAACATTCATCACGTTCCAAAGATCCTGACTCCAAGCGCCGGTCTCGATCACTCGATCATGCTCAAGACCGGGATCAAAAGAAAGAAAAGACTGACTGCAGCAGAGACAGGAAGCGCACCTCGCGGTCCCAGTCTCGGAAGCGCACCTCGCGGTCCCGGTCCCGGAAGCGTGTCTCACGGTCCCGATCCAGGAAGCGTGCCTCGCGGTCCCGATCCCGAAAGCGTGCCACACGGTCACGGTCTCGCAAGCATGCCTCACGGTCACGGTCCCGCAAGCGTGCCTCACGGTCACGATCTCGCAAGCATGCCTCACGGTCACGGTCACGGAAGCGATCCCGTAAATCCCATTCCCGATCTCGGGACAAGAAAGTTTCACGCCGTGGAGGTTCGAAAGTGCGATCTCCATCTCGTGATCGTGGAAGAGTGCGCTCGGTATCACGGCCACGTGGCAGAGACCGAGACAAAGGAAGATCTCGGTCTCGATCCAGGGAATATAAGATTGGAGGCAATTTTAATCGTGCTCGACAATCGGCTTGGTCCCGCTCTCGATCCCGAGAACGAGCACCCAGGCATTGGTGGGGTCCACGGGGACGTAGGAGCTCTCCAGCATTTCCTCGAGGCCGGTTGGCGTCACCACTTCCATCTCCAGCAGCACGAGGTGGAGCGACATCGCCATTTCGTATAACCAAAGAAGGTGAGGACCTTTTTGTTTTTTGGTGTTTCTCTCTCTCTCTCTCTCTCTCTCTCTCTCTCTCTCTCTCTCTCTCTCTCTCTCTCTCTCTCTCTCTCTCTCTCTCTCTCTCTCTCTCTCTGTCTCTCTCTCTCTCTCTGTCTCTCTGTCTCTCTGTCTCTCTGTCTCTCTGTCTCTCTGTCTCTCTGTCTCTCTGTCTCTCTGTCTCTCTGTCTCTCTGTCTCTCTGTCTCTCTGTCTCTCTGTCTCTCTGTCTCTCTGTCTCTCTGTCTCTCTGTCTCTCTGTCTCTCTGTCTCTCTGTCTCTCTGTCTCTCTGTCTCTCTGTCTCTCTGTCTCTCTGTCTCTCTGTCTCTCTGTCTCTCTGTCTCTCTGTCTCTCTGTCTCTGTCTCTGTCTCTCTGTCTCTGTCTCTGTCTCTGTCTCTGTCTCTGTCTCTGTCTCTGTCTCTGTCTCTGTCTCTGTCTCTGTCTGTCTCTGTCTCTGTCTCTGTCTCTGTCTCTGTCTCTGTCTCTGTCTCTGTCTCTGTCTCTGTCTCTGTCTCTGTCTCTCTCTCTGTCTCTGTCTCTGTCTCTGTCTCTGTCTCTGTCTCTGTCTCTGTCTCTGTCTCTCTCTCTCTCTGTCTCTCTCTGCCCCTCTCTCTGCCTCTCTCTCTCTGCCTCTCTCTCTCTGCCTCTCTCTCTGCCTCTCCCTTTCCCTCTCCCTTTCCCTCTCCCTTTCCCTCTCCCTCCCTCTCCCCTCCATCTCCCTCTCCCTCATAATTCAGCTACTGATTCCCCCTTTAATTTTGATTATTTCTTTTTATTGCTACCCCATTTCTTCAGCTCCAGGCAACATACTCTCTCCTTCCTCAACATCAATTTCCTTCGTTTTTACTCCTGTCTCAGAGAAAGCCCAGCTGCTGGAGATAGCTCGTGCCAATGCAGCTGTTGTGAATCCCAAGGTGGCTGTTGGCGTGATGAACTCGATCGGCCCTGC
This sequence comes from Eptatretus burgeri, assembly GCF_056783735.1. NCBI lineage: Eukaryota > Metazoa > Chordata > Myxini > Myxiniformes > Myxinidae > Eptatretus > Eptatretus burgeri. The sequence goes on along the minus strand of NC_140971.1, from coordinate 5,817,438 downwards.
TGCTGCATTATTGCCTTTGTTACTCAAGCAACAGCAGGAGCAGGTCACTGCTCAGTTGCCAGGTGCGTTACCTTCTGGGCCAATTCCATTGTCCGCTCTTCCCCTGGCAATAGCAGTATCATCGCAGACAGCGGCGCCAGGCCCAGACCTGGCCGTCCCATCAGATGGTCCTGGTGCTACGGGCAGAATCAGAGGTGGTGGTGCACCGGACTTTGGGAAGCTTCGAGCTGCAGTTGTGGCAGCAAACAAGGGACATGCTCAGCACACGATCCAAGAATTGACACAGGTATGACCAATTTCAATGAGACAAACAAACTGCTAGATCACCGGTTTTCTTTAAATTAGACGCTAAATGAGGTTCATCTGTTAGAAATAGTATTTTTTTTGTTTTAAACCCATAATTGCATCATGGCCCCTGCGCAATGTTGTTTCTCATTCACTGCATCAGTCATTGTCATTGTCAAATTTGCCCCCAAATTTTTTTAATTTCTAATTTTGCACTTTACATCCTTGTGAAAACAAGACATTAAATGTCAAAACAACATGAGTGAAATATCTGTGGGGGCAGACATTTTCCCCCTGTTGATGCTGCACGTGTATAATGTGATTGACTCCCGAAGGGGACGGAGAGAGGTTCTTGTAATTGGTCTGTCAGTGGTGGTGGTAATGGTTTTATTCAACTAAAGATAAACATTGAAACATGGAAAAAGGGAAATGGCTGCAAAATAGGACAATGTAATATAATTAAATTGTGTACTAATTAACGTGCAGATAAAAACGACGTTATTTTGCGACGTGTTTTGTTCCACATTATAACAAAGGACAGATGTGACAAATGAATTCACAAACAGACTTGATCACTGTAAGCCACAAAGAGTAAACCAGCCCCATTATACATGTGACATATAAATAAAACAACAAAGAAACAGCACAAGAAAGGCCTGTCACCTGCACATTCTGAGGAATAAGTACAGTCGTGGCCAAAAATATTGGCACCCTTGCACTTTTTTCAAATAAGTCACAATTTTCTCCAAAAATAAGTTGAAATTGATGAAAGTATTTTGTCTCCACAATTCTTTATTTCACTGTTAACATTACAGAACCTTTGTTTTTGATTCAGAACTGAATATATCCTTTTAAATCAGAAGATAAAAAGAAATGGAATTGACAAAATAATTGACACCCGAGATTTAATATTTGGTAGCACAGACTTTGGACAAAATACCTGCAGTGAAGCACTTCCTGTATCCATGAATGAGCTTCCTACATCTCTCTACTGGCAGTTTGTTCCACTCTTATTGTACAAACTGTTCCAGTTCTCCTAGATTTGAAGGGTGCCTTCTCCCAACTGCTGTTTTCAGATCTCCCCACAGGTGTTCAATGGGATTTAGATATGGACTCATTGCTGGCCACTTCAGAACAGTCTTGCGTTTTGTCTTGAACCATTCCTGGGTGTTTTTTTTTTAAGTGTGTTTGCGGTCATTGTCCTGCTGCAAGACCCACGACCTTCGATGGAGACCCAGCTTCCTGACACTGGGTTGAACATTGCGCTCCAAAACTCCTTGGTAATCTCCTGATTTAATGATGCCGTGCACACATTCAGGGCACCCAGTGCTAGAGGAAGCACAGCAATCCCAAAACATCACTGGACCTCCTCCATGTTTGACTGTAGGGAAGGTGTTCTTTTCTTTGAAGGCTTTATTTTGTTTTCTGTAAACATAGAGATGATGTGCTTCACCAAAAAGCTCTAATTTGGTCTCATCTGTCCACAGGACAGTCTCCCAGAAGGATTTTGGCTTGTTCAGGTGTGTTTTGGCCAACTCCAGTCGGGCTTTCTTCTGTCTGTCTCTCTCTCAGCAGTGGGATCCTCCTGGGTCTCCTACCATAGAACCTCCTTTCATCGAGTTGGTGATGGATGGTGCGAGTTCAAACTGTCGTACCTTGTGTCTGAAGGTCAGCTTGAATCTGTTTGGCAGTTGATCGAGGTGCTTTCTCCACCATTAGAAAAATCCTTCGCTGCAATCTTCGACTAAGTTTTCTCTTGCGGCCACGTCCATGGAGGTTGGCTGCAGTACTATGGGCCTTAAACTTCCTGATAACATTGCGTACGGTGGACACAGGAACATCATGGTCTGGAGATTGATTTGTTGCCTTGAGATTGTCCATGCTTGGATACAATCTTGTGTCTAACCTCCTCAGACCATTCTCTGGTTTTCTTTCTTTTCTCCAAGCTCATCGCAGTGACACAAAACAGCACAATGTCTCCTTTTCTCTATTCAAACTGGTTCAATGAGTGATTTTTATATTGCAGGCACCTGGAACTCACCACAGGTGAGGTCAATTCCAAAGTAAAGGAGAATCACATGCTTGAAATCTAATTATTTCTCACAACTTCTGAAAGGTGCTAATAATATTGTCTGGGCCATTCTCGGATTTCTATGTGGAATAAGGTAAAATTTAGTAATTTTTTTCAACTTGTTTTTGTTTTGTTCCACTGCAAACCAAAGAAATACATCTGTGGATACCAAAATATTTTTTAATTTCAAAAATTTTCTGGAAGAAATGGTCATTATTTGAAAAAAGTGCAAGGGAGTAAATATTTGTGGCCATGACTGCATGACGAGAAATACTCACAATTTACATGATAAAACACCGTGACCAGAGGACAGGATGTATGCCATAAGAGGGTAAATTTAACCAGGAGGAGGATTAGACAATAGGTGCAAATAGCACATGACTATGTGGAAACAGAGATAAGGTAAACACGAGAAAGGGGGAAACCAGGGTAAATGGGATTTAAGAAGGGAAAAGGAAAACTCAGCCTTGGAACCAGGCTATATAAGGTTCAAAGAACTAGAGAGTTAATAAACATGTGAGCGACCTCAGACCAAAAGGTAGGGACAGGTGTTCTCGTGAGAAATTACGATGAAACGTAAGAAGAGGACAGCAGCTGCATGATATCTAAAATCAATTAAAATCAAAATCAGCAGAATGAATCAGAATGGTGTTCCATGACTAGAAAATCATGAGAAAGGGATTTCATTAAAAAAAAATTTAAAAATACATATATATATATATATATATATATATATATATATATATATATATATATATATATATATATATATATATATATATATATATATATATATGTTGTTGTTCGTCTTTCGGCTGCTCCCGTTAGGGGTCGCCACAGCGGATCATCCGTTATGATCCGCATACTGATTTGGCACAGGTTTTACGCCGGATGCCTTTCCTGACGCAACCCTGGTCGCCTCTTACGACACAGGGATAAGGATTGGGTTTCGCCATGATTCCGGGCTGCCCTACACCCTCTCATCGCGCGGCCCAGCGCAGAGCTCCCGTCCTCAAGCGATCCTCCAACCCAAGCCTCCGAGTAGCTGGATTACAGGCACATGCCACTACGCCCGGAATATGTGTGTGTGTGTATATGTTGTTGTTCATCTTTCGGCTGCTCCCGTTAGGGGTCACCACAGCGGATCATCCGTTATGATCCGCATACTGATTTGGCACAGGTTTTACGCCGGATGCCCTTCCTGACGCAACCCTGGTCGCCTCTTACGACACAGGGATCAGGATTTGGGTTTCGCCATGATTCCAGGCTGCTCTACACCCTGCCCAGTGCAGAGCCCCCGTCCTCAAGCGATCCTCCAACCCAAGCCTCCGAGTAGCCGGATTACAGGCGCACGCCACTACGCCCGGTGTGTGTGTGTGTGTGTGTATATATATATATATATATATATATATATATATATATATATATATATATATATATATATATATATATATATATATATATATATATATATATATATATATATATATATATATATATATATATATATATATATATATATATATATATATATATAGTAGACTAGGTGTAAGTCGGCAGCGTCAAAAAAGTCCCGAATTTATCTCATGTTAAATCCCTTTGAATAAAGGGTCATCCCTCTGTAAGTCGTCATCTCTAAGTCGTCAGATGTTGTCCATTCCCACTTAATGGAAACTCAAGTAAATTACCACTCCTAACTCGTCACACGGAACTGCTGCCTCATGAGAAGCCCGATTTCATGGAATCGTGATGCTCGCTCATTGGTGTACACCGCCAGTGATAGGCTATTTATAACTGCGTACACACGTTGATCGCACTGCAGGCAGGACAATGGCGACTAAGCGTAAGCTTACAACTAAAACCTACCAAGAAAAATACGACATTATCCAGTTTTGTGAGGCAAATCCACTGATGAAGAAAACAGACATAGCTGAGAAGTTGGACATCAAACGGCAGACATTGAACGATATCTTGAAGAATAAGGGCAAGATATTTGGACAAGTGGAGAAGATTGTGAGGCCGGTGGGAAGTGTGAAATGCGTGAAATGTGTGTCCTTTGAAGATGTCGATGACGCGCTCATCATCTGGTTTCGGCAAATGTCGGCTCAGCCAAATATTCGGATTCGGCCAAATATTCGGCCGATATTGTCTTTCGGTGGAGGATTGCCCAGCCAACATCATGGAATACAATGACCGGTTTGAATCCTTTCTCATGCACCAGATGCCCAAGAGTTTGAGGCAGTCAAACATAACGGATTACTTCGCGAAGAAGTAAAGGATCGATCGAGCTTAGTGTTGAAGTCCGATCATGGTTTTATATTGGCTTGTTTTGTACATTACCGCACTCACTTACACATAGGCATTGAGTGGTAATAATCACCACGATGACTGTGTGTCATGTAATTTGTCACCATACCATCACCAATGGTATACGAGTTGTCTTACAGAGTTGTTCATTATCTTTACTTTTGATAAACTGATTCATGAATTCCATCTTTGCTTGATCACTTTCCAACTCACCAACTCACCCCCACCTATGCCCCGAGGATTGTGTTTTCCTTTTGGTACAATAGCCGACTCTCACACATATGTGTCCAGGCCACGCGCGACTTCATCCTTCACCCCACAGTCGTCATGAATGTTCGCATACGCGTAAGTCGTCACATTTCTAAGTCGTCACTTTTTTCTCTGTCCCGATGGTGACGACTTACGCCTCGTCTACTGTATATATATGTATATGTATATATGTATATGTATATATGTATATATATATATATATATATATATATATATATATATATATATATATATATATATATATATATATATATAAAGTTAATTAATAGAATAAAAGGGGGGGGGAGAAGAAAGTACATTATTCATTAAGAATTTAAACAAAGTACGGAACGACACTGTTTTTGTACGTTTGGGTTTTGTACGTAATTTGTGAAAGTTGAGATGAATTTCTGAGAGAGTATTGTATCCTTTCCTGCCTGAGGTCTGGAAGCCAATGTCTAAACTATTTAGATGTGTAGCAATCGGTGTGCGAATCTCAGACAAATTTCACACCTGCGTTGTTTCAAGGTTGGAATATCACAAGACTGAAGGGCCTGGTCATAACCACTGTGTTGTTGTCCTCAAATGATTCGGAGAGCCCTTTTCTGAACCTGTTCCAATTCGTTACTTTGGCAGATTGTGAGACCAGCATTCCAAACTGGAACAGCAAACTCTAAAAGTGATCTAACATAGCCTTTGTAAATGGTAAGCAAATCTTCCATGGCGAAGTTAAACTCTTTTAGCATCTTCATTGCAGTTGGCTATTGCTTGGTCATCCTCTAGGTCAACATGAGGGGGGGGTGTTTCAATGGTGGGGTTGGAACTGATTCCGCATTTGGTGATACCACTGTGCTGGGTTTGAAGATTTGAGATTTTCAACTCCTTCATGATAGAAATGCTGTTTGGCCTTTACATTGGATTTAGAAGCTTTATTACTCACTTACTTCCATTGCTCACTGCTCAGTGAGTTTGATTGGGTTCACATGCAGATCTACGACACGATCGATCCTTTATTCTCAGATCTACTCCAATCTATAGTCCCATTGCGTTTAAATGCACTCTTGTTCCATCATGCAATACAATTGGTGGTTCATTGTTGCGTGTAACGCATACGGAGGTTTGTTCATAATTTTGTTCATTCTGTGGTATAATCTAATTAATTTTTTCTGCAATTGTCAGGGTTCACAGAAGAGCAAAATAATGTGGCAAAGGGTAAAAGACAGAAAATGGGGCGAGGCAAAAACAAGAGCACATTAGGAGATATGACAGCACAAGAGGAGGAATTGTGGGTGATGGGTGGGAACAGGATCTCAGCGATTGTAGTAAAGTTCAGAGGTAGGAATAGGATTGACCCGGAGGTGGTTGGTAGAAAACTTGAAATCCTGGAAAGGAAGAGCTTAAGACATGGGCTGGAGAAGCCGTTTGTACAGGATTGAGAATAGGGGATGAAGGAACGGAGGTGGATGTTTAAGTTTGACTTCAGGATGGCAACAAGGAAAAGGTTTTTGGTAGAATGTGTGCAATGTTATGGGAGGAAGGGGTTGGACACACTGATAGGGGGGAGAGGGCAGAAGGAGCAATATGAGAATAGATCTGGAAAAAAATATCAAACTGCAAGGCCACCAACCTGCCTGCGCTGAACAAGAAACTTACCCTGAGACTCATTGGCATCGAGGGCTGCTCGAGTGGAATGATGAGATGCAGCAGCACCAATCCATGTGGTTGTGGTGAGGGGGAGGGGAGGGGGCAGCCGCGTGTCCCATGACACTCCAGATGAGGGCCTTGCACTCATTTGGCCAAGGGTGTCGAGTGAGACTCGGCCCTGCAGAGAATTCCGAGGCAGTGGCCAGTTTTGGAGGCCCACATGGTGATGTGATCCGCTCAAGACTGATTACAGCTGATAGTGAGACCCAGGAGCTCAAATAAATTTGTGGATTTGCCTACAAATCCTTATTGAGGTTGCTAAGTGAGAACATGGGTCTTCGTTGCATTCAAAGCTACGTTCCAGGTAGATTACCAGTTATTTTCTCAAGATCTGCGGAGGACGACACTTCTGCATTACACATGAAGGAATCTGAAAACTGGTTCAGTCTTCCCTGCAATGTGATTGGCAAATATGAAATCCAAAAACAAAGCCCAACTTCCATTCCAATACAGTTCCTCAGAGTAGGCGTCACATTGGGATGTTTTCAAGGTGGAAATGGTCTTGTGACAAATGAAATGTTTGTGGGTTATCCAAGTTTTCCAGGATACTCTCAACTCAGCCTTTCAAATGGAACATTTTACCGTGCTGGGTTATACGTATCGCTTCTCCCCGAAAGCCTTTCCGGATGTAGTCCACGATTCATTCATTTAGTTGTTCATGGAAGGATGTAGAGTGAAGAGATTGATGATGATCAGATGTAGTCGTTCTCAGTTTGTGATGACATACCTTTTGTTTTGCTTTAATTGCATTAGTTTGAGACCTATTTTGCCATTTTGGGCATGGGACCGCAGTCACGCTGGCCACTGTGAGCGTGGCCATCTTGCGCTTGTTCCACTTGGTTCGCTTCGTGCATTCCTGGAGGGATGGGATGGGAGAGACTTGTAATTGGTCTCTGTGAGTGAGTGTGTCTGCTCTCGTTAGATCTACTGTAATCTATATAGTATACCTGAGCCCTTTACATTGTTAAATGCTCTGTCTTGTTTCGTTTTATCCTCCCACAAACCCTCACCTCCCCCCCGCCCCCCCCCACTTTTTTCCTTTATGTTTATCCCACAACAGAAGTGCCAGGAAATTGCAGATAGCCTGGATGATGACGTCCCAATTAACCGGCCTGTGAATTCTGATGAGGAAGAAGAGGAAGAGGAAGATGATGGGTCCGGCGCACCGTTCCACCATCCTTTCAAAGTTCGCAAACCCGGAACTTTCAGTGTGAGTTTGGACAAGCATTAGCAGAAAACGGGGACTGGGGGGACTCGTCATTATTGTGTTGGCCATTCTGGCAAGTTTTGACAATCCCTGAGGATTAAACTGGACATTTTCAAATAATGTATACAGCACAATATTATCAAAAAAAAACATTATTTTCAATTGAGCTCATTTTTACAAACAATCGGCATCTAGTCAACAATGAACAGCCATTTAAATGGTTTGATATTTGCAGATGTGCCTGATTTCTGCCGCATGGCGTGTTCCCCTCTGTTTTGCCTCCACATTGGTCGATTGCGATCTTGATTTTGCAAACAGCACGGCGTTGTCAACCCGCCGCGTCTCAAGGTGTTTTCACATGAATGTTCAATTGAAATCATAGCAATCAAACACGGAGTGCTGTGTGCACATCAGGAGCGTTTCGAGTGATGTTTCCTCGCATTCCGAAGGAAGCTTTATGTGTTGCGTTCATTCTACGAAGTGAGAGCTAGATTGGCCTCTGGCATTGTGGCGGTCCCACATAGCTGATGATGCTGAGACCCCAGGTTTGTATCCCTCCACCCATTGTTATGTTGAATTGTACTTTGTCTCCTAATGTCCTTGTATTTCATGCAAAAGTACATCAATCCTATATCCTTGTCTTGTGTGTACGATACGTGTATAAGCTCTTCTCACGTGCCAGAGGCTCGTGTAATCCATCAGTTGCCGTTCTTGGCCACATTCTTTCTGGAACGATGACGCTGACAAAGCTGTCACTTGGCAGATAATATACAAGGTGGTTTGCCATTGCTCTTCCCAGTGGTAAGGACAGGAATTTGCAGTTTGACCGGTGCACTGGAGCACCACCCATCGATGTCCATAAACAGAAGCAGGCAGACAAGGCAACTGGCTTAATCCCTCCTTCCCGAAGGACCGTGGACTCGATGCAACGCCCCGTCCTTGAAGCGCTAACACGACAGCTTGCAGTCGAATTGGGAACTAAGCTCCCAGATAAGACAACTCCACTGGGGTTACGTTGAGTTGATAGTTATCCATCTTTGTGATACTCTCATTATGGTCTGTCATTTCACATCCTCAACGTGAATTCTGCACACGCTGAGTGAGCCTATTACCTGGGCAGGTGGGTGTTTTGAGCAGCCAGACATATCTTCCGCCTCCTCCTCGTTGATGTGCAATGACCGTTTCATCACCCTTATGTTTACGAGTGCTTGTGTTCATTTTTACTCAAATGGTGTGTATGCAACAGACCCGCTGCAACGGGTACGCGAGGGATAGTGGCGATTTTGGTTTGCGTTCCTCAACGATGTGGATTTTTTTTTTTTGGCACGTGTGAAGTACTCCTTTTAGGTAGAGTGCCGTGGTACTGTCCGTTCGCGTTTGTGGTTCAGTGACGAAGTGTCGGGGAACGCCGCACACTTCGCGGGATAAAGTCACCTCACCCCACGGCACGCTCCGGCAAAATAATCCGAGTGTTGCGTCTTGGACACACTGACCGTGGACAAACAAAAAAAACCAACACTGTCGGAGGAAAGGCCAACAACAAAAGTGACAACATTGGCCATTGCAGATTGCGCTCCGCAGATTTTGCGGTTCCACCAGGAATAACCGAGCTCCACAAGGGATTGTGGGAAACGTTTCACAAATTCTCCACCGAAAGCCTTGTATAATGAGAATTTTCCTGCATTTTTAAATGAGCGAATACAAGCTCGCGTGAACCACGTGCTCGCGTCGGCGTGAGGAGAAGCAAATATGTCTGATTGACGGTCGAGGAAGAAGAAACCCGAACTGACGTGCTTTGAAATTGTATTTGAACTTCTGCCCCGGTTAAATGCCGACATTTCCCACCCTGTTTTCACTTCACATTCTCCACTCACGTTTCCTCCCCATCCTTCCGTTTCACCCTCAGAACCTGGACATGTAAAGCGTGAGTCATGTGGTGAACATTGCAGGCAAGACTGTCTCGTGTTGGCGCCATGTGTTTATTCTTGAGTAAGGAGATGAGCGTCGGACAGGAGTAGCTCGGTTAGGCAAAGGAATGTGGAGGTTTGGGGTTGTTGTTGAAGGCTGGGGGAGCCTCGTATGAACGAAAGGTGTGGGTAATTGTGCCAGGTTGAGTTTGGGTGAAAGGGGACACTCAGTTGGAAATACCCCCGTGGTTATGAACTCATCGAAGGTTACCAACGTTTCGATTAAAATGTCCAAGTTCCCATCCTCAGTCTCTTGCAACGGCAATGAGTGACATTCAGTGCTGTGCAGCCAATGAGCTGCCTTGTGTGCCATCTATTTATTATGTATGCAAAAAAAACACATCCCAAACCTGAACTCTCTCTTACACCGTGCTCACAGCACACCTCGTCCCTTTCGCTAACTGCTGTCTCATTTGCCTCGTCTCCCCCCCCCCCCCACCTCTTCTGAACCTTATAAAATCACTACCGAGCATACATTATATTTGGATGACCTCGTTTGAAACAAATGTGTTGCTCAGTTACTAACAATCCGAACGCTCTCGATGCGAAACAGCGTGACCTTAGCACACCGAGCGACCTTTTGGTGCACGTGTTGAGCTTTTATCACAAGCGTGTTGGTTGGTAGCACTTTGCTCGATGGTAAACATCCGTTGACATGATGATAACACCGATGATGACATTAATATTATGAGTATTTTTTATTTTTAGTTTTCTTGTGCTATATTTGTTTTTATGTAGAATGCTATTTCGTTGACTTCATTTTCACTTGATGTAATTATAATTGCTCGTGTAAATGGCTGTTATTCCAATAAACTTCTTTTTTTTACATCAGTTGTACGTCACCCTTTTTCCTTCATCCAAACGACTTTGCACGTGTCGGATCGGCGGCTGGCCGAGTGCATTGCGAAGTGACGCGCCGCACAGCTGGCCGATTGTACGAGCAAAGCTTCAGATTTTTATGCTTACGCTGATGAAGTCGCCGGAGGCATTGCTTTCGGGTTGTCCAGATGTCCATCTGTACATTCGTCCGTATGTACATCCGTCCGTCCGTGCTTATAATCTCTGCAACCGCTTATCCGATAGACACGAAATTTTCACTGTCGGTGCGACTATTCATGTAGAACGTTTTAATGATAATTATGATGTCATCGGTCATGTGGTGTGGCAGCCATGTTGTAAAAAAGGAAAAACGTTGGACCTCCATGTCTGAAACCGCTTCATGGAAAAAATTGAAACTTGGCACGTGTGAAGTACTTTGCCTGAAGTGATTTTTTTTTGATGATGTCATAAGTGTCTTCATTATGACGTCATAAATGCATACGTCGACCGCTTTCCAATATCAGTGCGAAAATTTGAGGGTCATCGGGCCAAATTGTATGCAGAAAAAAAATTGATGATGTTATCGGTCAGTGGTTCGGCAGCCATTTTTTTTTTTTACATAAAAATCTTCTCCGCAACGGCTGAACAGATCGAGACTAAACTTTACAGCTATGATCGCCTATCCATGAGGAAGAAAAAGTTCTCCACCGATGACATCATGGGTCACATGGTTTGGCAACTGATTTTTTTTTTTTTTTAAAGAATAAACCTTTCAAAAATCTTCTCCAGAACGGCTTGACAGATCGAGGGGAAACTTCATCCACATGTTTCCCATGCCTTGGGGATACAAGGCTGTACGGGAATAATTAATAGGTCACATGGTCTGGCAGCTATATTGGATTGAATGTAAACCTCAAAAACAAAATACTTTCTCTTCAACCGCTTCAGAAATTGACATGAAACTTTCACAGTGATGATCTAGTATTCGTTGGGAATATATGTTTTAAATTTCAACCGGATCGGATGCATGGTCTGGCAGCCAGAATTATTTATTTTAAATCTGGGTTCAGGGATTTAAATCAAGCATGTATAATAATATGGGTGGAGGCACATTGATGACATCACAACGTCGAAGATTGCCCTTCTAGCTGATTCTCGAACGAAATCCTCGAACACAGTTTCTTTTCCTTGCTCTTCCTTCCTGTGATAATCATGATAATTCATGCAAGTTTTCTCTCTAGTATGTGAAGTCACCCTCTCTCTTCTTCCCCAAATGCGTGCGTACGTGTTTGGTTCCGCATATATTCCGTTTCAGGCTCCCACCTGCCCCTCTCTCTCCCATCCTATTCGGGCTTCCACCCCTTTTCAGATCATCAAACCTGCCACCCATTTTCCTGGCTTCCCCTCCTCCACCCTCCCTGTTTACCCCACGCATGCGAACGGGGTTAAGCAATCGATTCATTTCTGTCCGTCCGGCTGTCGACACCCATCTGTTTACAATTGAGGAACAACTCAATTCAAATTTAATGTTATATCTTGAACATGGATTGGGAAACAAACCTGCAGTTTAGCAGTACATTGGCCCTGAATTCGTCCCGATCGCACGTGCGCAGAGAGAAGCGAGATAATGTTTTTACTCTGTCTGCCTGCCTGGCAGTCAAACAAAATTGAAAATAATTCCAAACAGGAAACTTCCTGTTTTTAAGGAAGTTATAAAGGACACAAACAACAGAATGTAACGTGTTAAATTGTGTTGCAACCGTACGTGTTCCAGAACTGATTCAACTTCTACAAACACCTTAAGTGACACTCGCTTACCCAGCACAACCAGCATCCAGGTTACTGCAAGAAACGTCAATCAACAACCCCGGCAAGCCACTCCTCCCTCCTTCGCTCCCATTTCCTTCCACCTCATTAATTATTCATGCGATATTTCAACAATAAGGTGGTGTAAAAGTCGCTGCATCAATGGTGGTTAACTTACGAAAAACTTTCTTTTTTTTGTACATCCTTCAAAATCTTAATTTTATTGAAATTGAATTCTGCACAAGAACACTGGACAACACATATTATCTTTTTGGCACTTTCAAAACCCTTCTGTTTAGTGGAATTTTGAAAAAATATTTTGCCATTTTACATCATCACGACCAATCAAACTTTACTGCTCACAGACCCCGCCCATGTCCTTGTTTCTCAAGACTGCGTGGGGTAAGGTGTTCTATGAGAACTTTGGAATTTCCTTGTGAAATCTTCCTCTGAAGTCATGTACCACATTCCAGCATCTCATGGCTACTCTCTTCACTGCCTTGTGCAGCCTGTCCCACCCCCTGAAGGAGGTGTCACTTTTTTATGTATATACAGTCCAGGCTCGTGGAAGAGCTAGTACGAGTGCACTGAACGGATTAGGACAAAAGGAACAGCTGAGAGAGGGGGAAAACACCAGCAGCAGAACCGAAGACCAAGATGGTGAGAGGTGGACAAACAATAAGTGTGGGGAGCAATGGAGTTGGGGGGGGGGTGGTAGGAGAGTATGCATGGGGTGGATGAGCTGGATACAGAAGGAAAGTTTCAAGTGGGAAAACTGGAAATTTGAAAGGAGGGATTGGGGTGGGATGGGGGGTTAACAAGGGTAGAAAACATCATGGTTTTGGATTGGGGACAATATGAGATGGTGGTGAACAGCTGTCTTGAAGACCTGGAGTGAAGAATGAGATTGAAGAGGATGTGGAAGTTTGTTCCACAGGTGGGGAAAAAAAAAAAAAAAAAAAGGACAAATGACGTGAGCAGCGATCCTGGATTTATGTAGTTTTCCACAAAAGGGGTTTGCCGGTGGACTGTGTGAACCCTGCAGTAACCTGGGTTGGGGACAAAGCATGGAAAGAAAAGAGGGTACAAGATCAGAAAGGAGGTGGTAGAAGAACAAGAGACCACCGAGCTGTCTGTGATGAAGAAGTGATAGGACCAGGGACTCAGGATCAACACGGTAGATTCCATTAATCTTGAAGGTATCGCTTACCACAGCGTCAAGCTGAGCATGATGTGAGGCAGGGTCGGCAGCCCAGAGGGGAGGGCCATACTGCATCAAGCTCCGGATGAAGTTCTTGTCGGTGGATAAGGAGTTCAGGTGTGCCAAGGAAGGACTTTGTACGATGGAGGATGCCCAGTCGGTGGCTGGCTTTGGAAGGCAACTTTGAAATGTGGTTTGCTCAAGAAAGATCATGGATGGCAGTTCAACCCAGGAGTTTGAATGACTGAACTTCCTCAAGAGGATTGTTAAGAAAGTGGATGGGAGGGTTTGCCAGATGATCCTTTGAGAGAGATGGTGAGTGTGTGAGATTTGTCAGGATTGAAAGACATATTTCAAGTGTTTGACCATCATGTGAATTTGTCAAGGTCAGCAGAGACGTTAAAGAGGCTGCATCCTTCCTCAGTTGATCCTTGTAACTACCTTTGTATATCTCTGGCTGTGTATTCCCCTCCACTATAACATCGTTTTTTGTGTGTACTGTACTGCATCGTGACAATGACACCATCTACAAAACCCTCAGACCGATTTACTAATTCTTGCTCCTCGTTTATAATCTGTGATTTGAAATGCAACTCTGCCGAAATGGCCTGCTCTGGTTTCTGTGACCTCTAAGTATGGCATTGCAGCAAAAGGTTTCCAAAAGGCAGCACATCTAACCTCGTCATTCCGCTTTCAAACCAGGATCTTGTGAGCAAGTTCACTCTGCTCGTTTCATTGGTCATCTGGTTGCGTGCTGGCACCTCATCTACCGTGCTGGCAGTTCAATTGAACAAGGTGGCATGGCCTGGTGAGTGGTCTATCTGTGTCTCCTCTTCCATCCCCTTTGGTACAGACAAGAACAATGTCTCGAACTCTACTCTCTGCACAAGGTCCTCCTCATGTCAAATGACCCTCACACGGGGGGGGGGGGGGTCACTCCTACCCTGACAATTCGTCAATCAGACAAGTGGTTTCTGAGAAGAAGAAAAAAAAATGTTCAAAAAAAAAATTGTCAAAGAATAATTATAATTATGACAAATTATTTTAACAAATTTATTTTCTCCATATTCTCATCATAAAACTGTTGAAAATGTGATGACAAAAACTCAAGTGGTAAAAAAAGTTACGGTCCCAGACACCTGGACAAACACAGAAGTGATTGCCAAACCCCGATGTCCGCTGCACGGGCGACGGTCTAACAAAGCTAAGTGTTGGAAATGAAAGTCCTGACGTGTGTACATCAAGTCATGGTAACAACTTTATCTCGAATGATGTCACCACTCACTCCGCAAATCACCTGTCCATCTCACCTTTTACCCGAACAACGCGCGTGTGTCCAAGATCAAGGTGACGGAGCGCAAAAAAAAGAGGGCAACAAACCGACTGTGGGGTCGCAGGTGCACACAAACAAAGGAAGAGGGGAGGAAACCTGGAACAGAGGCTGGGGTAAGGTTGGATCAATGGTGGAAGAAAAGATTAGAGGTCAGGATGGGGGATGATGAGATGGATGAGGGATTCTTGCCAAACAAACAACCACAATCCACCTGTGTACTATAATCACATATAATCTTTATTAATCGATGTATTTACACAATATATTGCATTAATCATACAAAATAATTTCTTTACGAACAGATTTGATGCAAATTAAGGATGTTAATTGGACACTTGTTGTTATGAATCTTTTTTATTGCTGGTACAGTTGTTGATGTTGCAGACACATTGGCAAATGCAGGCCTCTTCCTGTTTAATGACGATCACAGGCACAGTCGGAGAGCAGCACCCTGCAATGCACACACAACCACGTCGTTGGCGTTCCTGTCATTTTGGCCTTTCTCGACATCCCCTCGTACCACGTCTGTGGAACCTCATCATAAGCACGTGGTACAGTCAAAGCAGTCGGTAACGTAAACGATCAGGTTATCCCAAACCAATTGATGGGGAACATCAATCGGTATAATCGGCTGGGATCAAACACAGCTTGCATTGTGACCAGAGGAATAAGAATATTAATCATAATACCATTATGACAAAAAAAAGAAAGAACAGAATTTGCCAACGTTTAATAAGTGCATTGCTTCAATCATTCCATTCCAATAAGATGTGGGTTGAGGGGGATGGGGACGGAGACGGGGCTGAGGGGGATGGACGCGGGGCTGAGGGGGACGGACGTGGGGCTGAGGGACACGGGGCTGAGGGGGACGGAGACCGGGTTGAGCTGAGGGGGAGGGAGATAGGTTGGGGTGAAGGATGCAGGGGTAGAGGGGCAGGGCTGGATAGGAGGTGGAGCGCAACAGCCTGTAGGAGGGGGACCACAGGCTGGGGAGGGGGGCTGCCCGTTGGTCTTGCGGGCTGGGAGAACTGGGGAATTTATTTCAAAGGACAGAGAGACAAGGGATTGGCTGCTCAGTACCTGCAGCTTGTCCTGCAACTCTCCCAGCTGTAGCAAAATAAACTCCTTCCACCGTTACCTTCTCCCTCCCACTCTACATGCAACGGTGGGGAGATAATGACATCAAGTTGATTAAGGTTTGGGAATGACCAATGTCCTTACATTGCCACGGATAACATCACAGTAAAAAAATTATCATTTTTTTGGCGAGACTGGTTGTAAGTAACACAAAGAAATCTAACGATTAGTTAGTAATGAAAATAACTGTGGTGAGTGAGTGGAGATAACTATCCAGCATACAAAGTACTCCTACCTTTGGAGGTACTTCACTTTGTCCCGTTACACCCAGGGAAGCTTTTCCATCCCCCAGCACAATTCCCAACTCCCTCAACCCCTCCAGCACACTCTGGACACCACCCACTCGGGACGACCCGACCCCGGAGACGTCGGGATTAGTAGGAAGAGAGTTGGACACAGAATCGGGTGTGGAGGCCACATTGCTGATCTCATTTGGAGGGAGCATCGAGGTAAAACCTGGCATTGTACAGGTGGGATTGGAATTTAAGATGGAGGTGAATGGAAAAGTGGGGCCGGAGGTTGAAGGGAGGCTTGGGGTGGGGATCGGGGAAAGACCCGGGTTTGTAGAAGTCAGACTTTGAAGAGATAAATTCAGTACAGGAATGTTAGTAACAGCAGGGATGTGTCCATGGGTCGTAGTAAGACGGTGACTTGTCAAGGGGATAGGATTGTGGTTTGATGGAGAAAATGAGGAAGTGGAAACTATCAAGTTTTTGGTCGTTGTACAATTAGAAACTGAAATCTTAGCAAAACTGGGGTTGCAAGTGGAGTTGGGGTTTGAATCCTCCCCACAGATGTTTCTCATCCCTTGGACAGTGACATCTTCGACATTCGCAAGACCCTCATTTCTGGATCCAGTGATGTTATCCGAAAGGTTTTCATGCACAGTCTTGACGCCCCCCCTCTCCAACTCCGTCCTCTCCTCGATACCGGGAGCAAGAGCAGAGAGGGGAAGCGAGGCCGGGAGCGTGGGAGAGATGGCCCGAGGCCGTGGCTGGTAGAGAGGATGCGGAGGGCTCATGAAGGTCAGGTTCGGCAAGCCGTTTCCAGAACTGCAATCCGATACTGCTGCAAAGAGAACGGGAGATGAAGATAAATGTAGCGTCAGGCCAAAAAAATTCACTCGTATGAAGAGTTTGATATTTGTACGTATTTGACGTGATAAGACTGCATACCTCCATTCGGCTCTTGATCCTCATCGGGCATGAGGAATGAAAAGAGTGTTCCTGGGGAAATCATGGAGAAATCCCCACCTGCCTGGGACGTTGGCCAATGAGGATGAAAGTAGGAGAGATGGAAGTTGAGGCCTGGCTATTGTAAGTACTAGGATTTCAGAGTGGAATGCTCGGTCTGGCCGCATTCAAAATTAATAAGAAAATGAAATGTTGATAATGGGGCATTACCAGCAGGCTGGGAGATCGAACCTCGCTGATATCGGACATCGCAGTCACCGGTGAAAGTTCAGGTAAAGATGGCAAACTACAAAGGTCCTGAAAAAACAAACAAAACATTGTCCGACCACGATGACCTCTGATCTCCAGGATGCTTTCCGTTTGTCTGTGTCAACCTACCTCCGGGTGCGAGGGCTGGGGTATGGGCAGGTTGGGGTGAAACCCGTTGCTGATGCTGTTCACCAGATGCCTCACCTCTGCACACCGGCAAACACACAAACACACCTCACACTCACAGGCCACAGTTTCCTCGTCCATAACGCACTGTATTCGATTGGTTTTGTGTCGGTCTTGGAGACGCCGGCCACCGACCGTCTCGACGGAGCCACCAGCCACTGACCATCCGTCCGTCTCAGATGCCGGTTAGCCGCTCATTGCATTAAGTGATGTATTATGCAGTGGTCTTTAAAATGACGGCTTTGTTGTCCATTTACATTTGTTTTGGAAATGTTACGTGGTAGGTTGTTCTGATGAATACCACTTCAGCTTTGCCCACAGTCGTCAAATATGGTTTCGATCCCATAATTATCTGCGACACAATTTCTCGTTTTTTCTCTCCTCTTGGATGCGTGTTATTTCTTACCCGAGTGACGACGTGCATGCGTCCGCAGATGATGTCCATCTGCAAATGCTTTTCCACATCCATCGTAATCACACCTGCCGGGCACAACACCACCTATGCTCACAGACGCACCGAACGGATGAAGACCATTGCGAGGACAATTTTGGCCACAGATCGTGGAAGATCGGGCATGAGGTGCAGTGGAATGATCGGCGGACGTTACCGGAACGGCCTCTCTCCCGTGTGCGTGCGGACGTGCTTGCGCAGGTCACTCCGCGTAGTGAAGAATTTCACACAGCCGAGGGTAGAACAGTTGAAGGTTTCGCCCGTGTGGAGACGGCTGTGCGCCTTCAACCTTAGAAAGGAGGTTGTGTGTGTGTGTGTGTGGGTGGGGGGGAGTGAGTGAGGGATCAATTGCGAAGCTCGTTCACCTGCCTCAAATTCTCACACCTCGAGTGCTGCCCACCTGTACAGGGTGTTGAAAGCCTTATTGCACTGCTGTGCATTGCAGGCGAAGGGCCGCTCGTGCGTGTGGCCGCGCGAGTGCACGCGCAGCGCGTAAGACGTCAGGAAGGCTTTCCCACACGTGGGACGGGCACACGTGAAAGGAAGCTCCCCGCGGTGCGAGCGCTCGTGCGTCCGTCGGTTCCCAGCGGTGCTGTAAGTGCGGGTGCACCCATCGAAGGAACAGTCAAAACGCTTAGCCTATGGAAGAGAGAGGGAAGGGCATTTGGGAGTCTGACAATGGAAGACATGTGACCACCACCTGTAGTTGAGGAAAGCGCCGCAGCAGATTGCACATCAGGAAGTACTAATACACAGAGGGAGTTGAGCCATTTGAATGTGCAAACAGCGGCCATAGTTAGTGCTACTTCAGAGAAGGGCTTCAAAAACACAAAGCGACAAGTACATGAAGAAATGGAGGATTATATGAGCCAGAGGGTATTTAAAGTGGTAACCCAAACGCTCAGACCACCTCGACGCCAATCTATCCCTCGATACCCGACAAAATAGATATGATGTGTTTTTCTGAATTATAAAACAAGTAAATTTGCGATCAAAAGTCAAAATCTTCTTCTGTACATGAGGTTTGTCCGAAATACCCGAGTGTGGATCAGGCAGAGAAAATGTTAGTTTTTGTACTCGGAATGTGTTACTGAGCACGTTATGGAACAACAGAGATGGCTCAATCTTGGGGTTATCCACCACGACTGAGAGACGATTCCATCCCCACGATTAAGTGGAAGAAACAGCCGTCGCTCGAAACTGCAACACCATCTCTACCCAACTACCGGCAAGTACATGGACACGGACAATTTGAGCGATTAATCAAACACCTGTTGCCAATGCCCGGAAGTTACCGCAAGAGCACCGGAAAAAATAATTATCCATTATCAACATGAATTTCTACAAATCAAATGAACCGCCGTCGATAGTGGAGAGAAAGTACGTACGTATCATCTACTACTCCTCCGAGAGGATTTAACCGAGGACGCAAAAGCTTTCAGGGTTCACCCCCACCTCCTACACAATCCCCACATCAACATTACAATACCTACCACCACTCCCCTAACCCCCCCCCCCCACTCCACCACAGCAGCACTCCTCCCTCCACTGGGGAGGGATATCGACACCTCACGGACATGACGGTGAGACACAGCACAGACACAAATGGCGTTCAGGCGAAGTATGAAAACGGGACGATCCCGTATCATACAAGACACTTGGTCAGCCTGCAACAGTGGGACAAAGCTTTCGTCACCCATTTTGTCCGTGATGTCAAAGTCTGCCTGGGTGGTACCCGTGCAGTTGTGGAGATGACGGGTATTTCTGCTCGAGTAATTTATGAACCGATTTATCAATTAATACAACATTCTTCCCCAATAAACCGTTGATTGAATGAAAATCAAAACCCTCCCGAGTTGTAGTATTCAGCAACCTATGATGTGATCTTTTTACCACTTCCACCTTCTTCCTCTGAATCTCTCACACAACGCTGAACGATACGGCTTCATAATTCCCCCGAAAGGGTTTCCATCACTAACTTTGTCTTCAATAGTTTCTTCAAAATCTCACTGATCAGTTTCAACATTGAGAACCTTCAGACTTGCTGATGACGGTGGAATCAGTATCGGAATCCGAGCTTGACATGCACCGTTTCTCCATGTAAAACCGCCATTTGGATCGAGGCGAGGTCATGGTGTGACGTCACTGGCCAAATCGAAAATGGACACCCTAATGCCGATTTGACACTGATTGGCAAAAAAGATTTTTTTTAAACTTCCCTTCAAATTTGACCGCGATTAATGATTTTCAATGGTTTTCAGAAAAAGAAAAAGAAAATTGCATTCAGGTTCCCCTTCAAGTCCATTCCTCGTTGACTGTTCCGCTCAGCTGTCAAGTGACTGTGTAGGTGGTTGGTCACAGATACATTCGAGCTCCTCCATAAGCCTCCATTTTGTATCCAAAGCCACAAGCCAGCCTATGTTGTTAGTGATGCATGGTTACCATAGGCTGCTTGCACAGGTTGATGGCTTGTGAAGTTGACGAAGGACGTAGCTGCTGTGGAGAGGGTTCAGCATCGAGCTATGAGACCGATTCCGGGCCTAGCTAGACTAAGCAATGAAGAGCAGCTGAAGGAGACGGGGCTTTGTACCCGAGAAAGGAGGCAGTTTCGAGGAGATATGATGGAGATGTTTCAGATAACGAAGGGTATTGACAAAATAAGTGCAGAAGAATTATTCAGCAGAGTGGACGTTGATGGCACCAGGCAACATAGCCGGAGAGTTAAGGGAGGGGTCTTTCACTCAAGAGAGTCGTTGATGCATGGAATGGTCTCCATGGATAGGTAGCGGCAGCAGATACAGTAGATTTGGACTCCTCATGCGATTACTCATTTTGTTTCATTTATTCACATTACCCTCGATGCAAAAAACCAAAACGAAAGAGCATGTAATCCAAAAAGGGCGTGTGCCCACACACCGACAGTCACAGTAGAACAAAACAAAATATTTACTCGTGAAAAAGACCTGACCAAGCAGACAGCAGCCTTTCCGGCGACTTATTATCCGCGAGTCAAAAATTTCTAAATTAAAATTAAAAAAAGCCAAATAAGTAAGGCAAATTCAAAATAAACTTTACTCGGAGAGAGATTACAGCTTTAACCGTTTCGAACTTTAAAATATTGCTGAAATCCACTTTTTCCAACTCGATAATAAATCTGTTCAAATTTGGGGAAAGAACAAGCCAGGAGTCCAAAGGATTCCAAATTGTCAAAGTTTGAATATTATTAAACACCGATTGTCTTACTCTACATGTGAGGCCTGAATGATTAAATGAAGGTATTCTGCGTGAGAACCGCCTTCGTACCGATACAATTAGTTTGATACCCTTATTAAAATGTGGTGACCAGACTTGTGATGTGTCGTACAATGTCGGTCGTACAAAAGCGTTGAAACATTTTGTTTATTTTTTTCCCCAAGAATCCCATCTCCTTGGTTACAAAGGATCCAAGCAAACAATTCATACGAATACTGTCCTTTTTAACAATCATCGTACAATGGTTAGTAAATCCCAAATCGCGACTCATAACGACCCCGGAATCCTTTATATGCAGTCAACCCTGTTAATCTTCACACTTTTTACCGCATAACTTTTTCTTTATTAGATTTAAACCTCCAAGGTGCACAACTACACATTTTTCAATTTCTAATGTCAATTGCATCTTGTTTGCCCGATAAAAAAAAAAAAGTTGCCTCAAATCCTTTTTCAAGTTTGGCTGTTTCCCCAATCTCCCTGTACGAAAACACTATCTTCGAATAATCTGCAAACACATAAAACTGAACTACTCTCAAGTACTTTTGGCAAAAAAAAAAAAAATATATATATATATATATATATATATGTATGTATGTGCCTGGTGTTGGCTTAATGGTTAGGGTGGTGGGCTTGGGATCCAAGGATCCTGAGTTCAATTCCTGCTTGGCTGTTGAATTAATACTAGGTGGGGTTGCTCTGCCTATCATCCTTCTGAGGTCGGCAAAATGAGTGCCAGCTTGTTGGTATTCTGTGTCGGAGTGGGGTCATTCCGTGTCATTTCAGCCGGGGGTTGCGGTGACCCCCTCAGATTTTTCTGAAAAAATTCTCAAAGCTACCTTAACATATATGAGGAAGGTTTGCCAAGTTATAGCTCAAAATTCCAAGTAGTGTCAGAGATATTTCCCTACAAACACCCTAGGGGTGTTTCAATTCTGGCAGTCGCGAGTTGCAGATTTGTATCTGAAGCATTTTTGGAGGGCTCTAAATTCCAGAGTTTTACAAATAGAGTTCTAAAAATTCACACAAATGGTGCCTATTAGTGAAGCTTTCAGAATCTGACTTAAAAAAATGTTCTACTTAAAATACTTTTTTAGATAAGTACTCTCAAAAGTAGTGATTTGTAACATGCAGTCAAAAAAATTGGAGTTTTCAAATTGCTGCCAACATTTAGTTTATTCATCATGAAGTATTTTGTTGCCTGATTTACATAATCTAGTGACTGGATCATTTACACAAGAAAACTGAAACGTTTTGGAGCAAAATCTTGGGTGCTATAGATATCTGAACTTTGCTCCAGACTCAACGACACTGAAATTTACCCCAAGTGTTCACCATGTTGACAGTTACACAGCTCTTTTAAATTTTTGTCACTTAGACACATACATAGGCAAACTGTGGTAGAAAATTCAAGAGTTGTTCTCAATCCCTTCTATTTTTAAACGATTTTTATAAAGGCCCACTATTTAAAAAAAACATATTTGATGAAAGATGGAGAATAAAAGCAATAGCTGTGCTTTTTGAAGTAGAAGCCATGCCAAACATTCGTAAGTTGGCACCACAATGATCAAATTGTTGTGTTTTTTGGTCAGAACAAGTACGTGGTTACTTTAATTTGGCTCACATTTTTAAAAAAGGATATTTTAGTTTAAGGCTGCCGCCAATCTCAATTACAAATTAAGACACATAATGTGATCATAATAATCACCATTATAAATATTCATTTGCATATCTAATTGTTTATATACTTCGTGTACATTGTACTAAAGTCTACATCCATTTGTAAATGTAGGTACAATATCTGATTCAACTTTTTTTTTTCATAATTTCATATCAAATTGTTTGGACAAATGTACTTGGATCCATTGTACAAAGTGAATAGTTTTATAATTGCCAGGATATAATAAAATGTAACAATGATTATTGGCAGTTTCTTCAGGGCTGTGTATTAGGTTAAAGCCTAAATAAGATGGTTGTGCTTCATGCCTAACTTTAGAAATGATTTTGGTACACTTCTTTAAGCTTTACTAAACTGATTTATATATTGTTAGATTCCACTTAAGTCACACTTCCTTACAATATCTTTATTTTTTCTATATGTTTGTTCGTAAAAAATTTATTGAAAAAAAGTAGCTTTTGGGACTGAAGAATCATTAGAAATTGATACATTTTTTGTAAATTACTTCAAAATTTCAAACCCCACATTTCTGATATTTTGCATGAATATAAAGGTTAACACAAGTATTTACTTGGTAGAAATTTGATGTTTATGTGCAAATTTAATTCTATGATATGAGATAAATAATTTCATAAAAGAAACACAGATTCTGACAATGAAACACTACTGCATGCTCATTGTGGTGTCAGCTTAGGAATTCTTGACATGGCTTCCACTTCAAAAAGCACACCTATTGCTTTTATTCTCCATCTTTCATCGAACATGTTTTTCTTTTTAAATAGTGGGCCTTTATAAAAATCGTTAAAAAATAGAAGGGATTGAGAACAACTCTTGAATTTTCTACCACAGTTTGCCTATGTATGTGTCGAAGTGACAAAAATTTAAAAGAGCTGTGTAACTGTCAACATGGTGAACACTTGGGGTAAATTTCAGTGTCGTTGAGTCTGGAGCAAAGTTCAGATATCTATAGAACCCAATATTTTGTTCCAAAAGGTTTCAGTTTTCTTGTGTAAATGATCCAGTCACTAGATTATGTAAATCAGGCAACAAAATTCTTCATGATGAATAAACTGACTGTTGGCAGCAATTTGAAAACTCCAATTTTTTTGACCGCATGTTACAAATCACTACTTTTGAGAGTACTTATCTTAAAAAGTATTTTAAGTAGAACATTTTTTATGTCAGATTCTGAAAGCCTCATATCACCAATAGACACCATTTGTGTGAATTTTCAGAACTCTGTTTGTAAAACTCTGGAATTTAGAGCCCTCCAAAAATGCTTCAGATACAAATCTGCAACTCACGACTGCCAGAATTGAAACACCCCTCGGGTGTTTGTAGGGCCATATCTCAGACACTACTTGGAATTTTGAGCTATAACTTGGCAAACCTTCCTCATATATCGAGGGTTGAGAGACATAATGTTGTAACTGCATTTTTTGCGAAATTGAATAAAATGGCTCTCATGTCTTTCAACAACATTATTTCGCGGGTTGAGAGACATAATGTTGTCACTGCATTTTTGGCGAAATTGAATAAAATGGCTCTCATGTCTTTCAACACCATTATTTAGCAATTTGCAGGAAATGGAAATTTTCAGTTACAACATTATGTGTCTCAACCCACGATATGTTAAGGTAGCTTTGAGAATTTTTACAGGAAAATCTGAGGGGGTCACCGCAGAATTTCATTTTTTTTGGCTGATTTGACATGGAATGACCCAGGGTTGTCCCGACCCGTCCAGGATTGTGTCCAACAGCCAAGGACACTGCTTCAGCAGCACCAACGCTCTGCACAGAGTATGGTCCTGATGGATGCAATATCTCAACGTTATTAATTCATCCAATTTCAGATTGTAAGACCAAATCAAGTAAATTATTCCCACGAGTCGAACTTTTAATTATCTGGTTCAAAACATTGAGGATCGAAAAATTGAAGACATCTAAATCATGTCCCTTTCCAACTACTTAATATAAATCCCAATTAATATGAGGAAAATTGAAATCTCCCATAATTAAGCAATGGGTCATTTGTTATATTTAACGAATCAAAATAATCTTTATAATGAATTGGTCGATAAACTCAGATAACTATCAAGGACTTGATTCCTTTAAAGAGTTTAATGGCCATTACTTGAAGAAATGCTTTGTTTGACATAAACTTGTCGAATTGTTAAGATGGTACTGTATAGTATGTCATTAGGAATGAAAAACATAAAACCTCCCCATGTCTATCTGCTACCTCATTTCGATACGCAACGTACGAGTTGTCGAGGTTCAATTCACACTTCAACATGTACTCATGAAGCCGTATCTCAGTTTTGGCAAAAATTAGATTTTTCTGATGAGCAATCTCAAAGAGATTGTTAACTAAACTTTGAGAAATGAACAATCAAACTGTAACCAATTCCGACATGTTTAATGAAAATTGTGCCCGGCTGGTGAGGCTGCATGACCGGGTGAAGAGGAAGAGGAAATAATGTGAAAAGACTGGACTCCCCCGTGCTGTCCGTCCGTCCCCGGGCTCCCCCGTGCTGTCCGTCCGTCGCCGGGCTCCCCCGTGCTGTCCGTCCGTCGCCGGGCTCCCCCGTGCTGTCCGTCCGTCGCCGGGCTCCCCCGTGCTGTCCGTCCGTCGCCGGGCTCCCCCGTGCTGTGCGTCCGTCCGTCGCCGGGCTCCCCCGTGCTGTCCGTCCGTCCCCGGGCTCCCCCGTGCTGTCCGTCCGTCCCCGGGCTCCCCCGTGTTGTCCGTCCATCGCCGGGCTCCCATTGTTGTCTGTCCGTCGCCGGGCTCCCCCGTGCTGTGCGTCCGTCCGTCCCCGGGCTCCCCCGTGCTGTCCGTCCGTCCCCGGGCTCCCCCGTGTTGTCCGTCCATCGCCGGGCTCCCATTGTTGTCTGTCCGTCGCCGGGCTCCCCCGTGCTGTCCGTCCGTCCGTCCCCGGGCTCCCCCGTGCTGTCCGTCCGTCCGTCCCCGGGCTCCCCCGTACTGTCCGTCCGTCCGTCCCCGGGCTCCCCCGTGCTGTCCGTCGCGGGCTCCCCCGTGCTGTCCGTCGCGGGCTCCCCCGTGCTGTCCGTCGCGGGCTCCCCCGTGCTGTCCGTCGCGGGCTCCCCCGTGCTGTCCGTCCGTCCGTCGCCGGGCTCCCCCGTACTATCCGTCCGTCCCACCCCGGACTCCCCCGTACTGTCCGTCCGTCCCACCCCGGACTCCCCGTACTGTCTGTCCGTCCGTCCCACCCCGGACTCCCCGTACTGTCCGTCCGTCCCACCCCGGACTCCCCGTACTGTCTGTCCGTCCGTCCCACCCCGGACTCCCCGTACTGTCTGTCCGTCCGTCCCACCCCGGACTCCCCGTACTGTCCGTCCGTCCCACCCCGGACTCCCCGTACTGTCCGTCCGTCCCACCCCGGACTCCCCGTACTGTCCGTCCGTCCCACCCCGGACTCCCCGTACTGTTTCCGGATCCAACGACCCATTCGGTTGATTTGTCCAAGTATATTATAACTGGGTAATGTTGAGGAGGGACAGCGAACAATAACTTCTTACCTGTTGGTGCCCAAAAAACTCGCTCTGAATGAGCCCTTTGTCCATCAGGCAGTGGAGTTTCTGTTTTGTATGAACAATAAAACCGAAAACATAAACAATAATAATAATATGATCAATTTAAAAACAATTACACGACTCGAGTGTTCATCACTTCAAACGGAAAACGACCATATTGATCCTTTCGCATCAAATCAAACCGGACTTATTCTACTTCCTGCAGTGTACACCCAACGGGCTTCACCGTGGTCACCGTCTACACCGCACGATATTGTACCACGTAAAGATTATACACCCAACGGGCTTCGCCGTCTACACCGCACGATATTGTACCACGTACAGATTATACACCCAACGGGCTTCACCGTGGTCACCGTCTACACCGCACGATATTGTACCACGTACAGATTATACACCCAACGGGCTTCGCCGTCTACACCGCACAATATTGTACCACGTGCAGATTACACTTCGCACTTCCGTACTCGCCAGGGGTGCTGCGGTTAAAATAGTGACGTCAAGACGCCATTGCGTCTTGACGTCACCATGTTTTACGTGGTACAATATTGTGCAAAACCATGGTACAAAAACCATGTTTTTTACGTTGCGTTTTATTATAAATTTATAAATTGGCGGTAAAGCAAAGAAATAGCGTATAACGTGTTAAAAAAAAATAATATGATGAGATTCCGAATTATTTTCAACCATCACTGTGTCACTCTGAAGTGGATTTGCATATTTCCAAGATGGCGGGGCTCTCTCACGAAAATGTGGTAAGCAGAAGTAGTGAATATATCGCATATTCCTTGAAAGCAGCACGTAAAAGATAAAGACTATCATAAAATTGAATACTCACCGGTCATTTTGATATCTGGTTTATAGGGGGAGGGTCAGGTCTAAGGGGAGAAAATTACGGTCCGAAATAGCATCTTTATTTAGGCCCGAAAAAAACCCAGAAATTGATCCATTCATCAAGACCAAGATGGCCGCGCACCTGTTTATTTTCGTTATTTGTTACGTAATAATCTGCTCCAATCACACATATTACAACCCATACTTTCTTTATTCGTAGTATATATTGTTGCGAATTCTGGTCCGCCTGGCGTGCGAGCGATTGCGTGACTCCAATCGCAACCGCGTCGCCCACCGGACGGACAATTCAGTCGTGACCCTCCTGGAACTACCGCCAGGAGCCAGTCACGGGTGGGGGTTTAACCCCACCACGATCGTGCCAATTGCCCACCCGCGCAGGATAGGGTTGCTCGCCAAACTCGACCGACCTTGGTACCTGCGCGAGTAGTCGACCGGGCGATCGTACCTCGCCGCAGGTTGGCCGAGGACACGAACTGCTTAAGCGGTCCGTTCCGTGCTACAGTGATGACCGAGCGGTGTTATCGCCGACCTCGACGGATGTGATTCTGTTTACCGGGTGCTTACTACCCTCCACCAATTTCTTCCGTGATGCAAGATGGCACTTTCAAAACAGGGAATAGGACGCAACGAACGGGAAACAGTTCAACAGGCACATTTATTCAAACCCACACGTATATACAGCCAACACAATGGATCATGCACGTATGTACAGTCAAAGCAAGCAGATAAAAGCATTACCACCGAATAAAGCGTTTTATTCGCACACACAGTCACTTAAACAAGTCTACTTACTAGACAATGCCACCACATGCATTTATACAAACGGCAAAGAAAAGCCACCCCCAAAGACAAGGGTGGCAGACAGGTCTGTGGACCGAATGTGACGTGGAGTCTGGATGAACGGTCAGGCCCACGAGACCGAAGGGTCTTACCCACGTCCTCGTGGCGCGATGGTGGGCAAGTCGCGACGTCGACTCCCCCACGGCCTGGCATGGCCGCGCCTGTCCTCGGGCACCCGGCTTGGTCGGTGAGCTCTCTCGGGCGTTCCCCACCCGGATGCGCAGGCTCGCGCCACACAGCAGGCACCACGGAACGGACGGGGTTACCGGCACTCTCTCAGCGCAGATGCTCGGTATGGGGGGAATTGCTGGTGCTCTCTCAGCACGTCAATGCTCTCTTAGCGAGTTGACGCTCGAATGAGCACCCTGGACCGCCTTGGCTCCGGCAAACTCTCCCTGGCTGTGGTCTCCACTTCGCCCCCTTTCCCGGCGGTGGTCTCCACGTAGCCCTCTGGTTTGGCTCCGAGCCCCTCTCCGCGTCCCTGCTCCGTTCACCAACTCTGGCAACCGACCCACTGACACTTCTCTCGACACTGCCTCGAGCTCCGTAAAACCGACTCTGGCAACCGACCCACCAACACTTCTCTCGACACTGCCTCGAGCTCCGTAAAACCGACTGGCAACCGACCGACTGGCCCTGAGCTCCATTCTGCTCGCCCTTTTATAGGGCCGGGGAAGTGAGAATCGACCCCAGACCCTTAACCTCCAACCCCGGCAAAGCGGACGTGGTAGAAATCACCAAAACACTCGCTCGACAGCGTGACCCCTGACCCCAGCAAAGCGGACGTGGTAGAAATCACCAAAACACTCGCTCGACAGCGTGACCCCTGACCCCGGCAGAGCCCATGTGTGTAATTCACCAAGGCTTCGCCTCGACAGCGCGGCTTCGACCCCGCCGAGCCGATGTGTGTAATTCACCGAGGCTTCGCCTCGACAGCGCGGCTTCGACCCCGCCGAGCCGATGTGTGTAATTCACCGAGGCTTCGCCTCGACAGCGTGGCTTCGTCCCGGCCGAGCCGATGTGTGTAATTCATCGAAGCTTCGCCTCGACAGAGCGACTCCGTCCCGGCCGAGCCGATGTGTGTAATTCACCGAAGCTTCGCCTGCCAGCGCGGCTTCGACCCCGGAAAAACGGACGTGGTAGAAATCATCGGAGTGTTCGTCCTGACAGCGTGAAGATGGCGTTGTCTCCGGGATGGAGGTGAAGCGATGTTTGCAGGGTGGCGTTGTTGATTGTCGTGAAGGGAAAAGGGCAAAGGTGGTGGTGGTTTGGTTATGGTTGTTTGGGAACGATGTTGGTGGTGGCGATTTGGTTGTTGTGGGCGTCGTTTGAGAATGGCGGTGAAGCGATGTTTGCGGGGTGGAGTTGTGGAGGTAAAGAGGCGAAGGTGGTGGTGTTTGAGTTGTAGTTGTTTGGGAATGATGTTGGTGGTGGTGATTTGGTTGTTGGAGGATGATTGGTCCAAAATAATGTTAGAGAAAAGAAAAACGGCTATCTCAAAGCGTCGCAGCCCGGTGAACACGAATAATCTCCTCTAAACAACGGTGGGGAACTATCTGCACATAAACTTACCGGCATAACTGTTGTAAGGATCTTTCTGGTGTTGTGCAAATTTCCACAGCCGTAACAATATTATTTATTTTTCACATTGGAAACAAACTGTACGAATATTTGTTGATTATTTTTTATGTCCATATTAACATATTTGTGAAGTCATGTGACCAGTTTAGATGCAATATTTGTAAACATAAGCACTTGTCACAATGTTTTTATGACACATTGAAATGTCCCGTGTTTCTGATAATCGTAATGTTACTGATTCATATTTTATAGTTGGAATGATAGTTAGAAATTATATATTACAGGCCCAACTACCAGTCTAGCTGTGTATATAGAACCAAGCTCAAGCGAGACAAAACGGTTAGAAATAAACTCGAGTCCAGAATACGTCCCTTGGTGGGTTAGACCCCAAATGAAGAACAACTGCAAGAGATGTTCACTGATATTTCTGCCGAGATGCTCGACATCATCATCCCCATTCTCCAAAATCCTGCGAGTGTTGTTAATCAGCATGTACTGCACACTTGGATGGATGAGAACAGCGTCGACGTCTGCTATCAGGGGATAGTCCAGAAGGCAAAACGTAAGGGAACAGTATTTACCATCTCATACTGGAAACCTGACGAAAGTGTGGATGACTGCGTTGATTTTGATGTTCAGGTGAAGCAGTTCATCGCAGACCTCTTGTTTAAGGACTTGGAATTTGTCTAAGGTGTTTAGTTTGTTTGACCTTGAAAAAATAGGTCAAGGTCATGCCAAGGTAATTTATTTGCCATTATTTGTATTGTTGACAATATTCCCTGCATGATGATATATGGTTGTACATATTTCTATGAGTTTTTTTGTTTTAGAATTTTGTTTTGAACCGTACTTACGCAAAATCTTAATAACTGGCAATAAGTTCACGATATCTGCGCTTTGACCGTGAAAAATTATGTCAAGGCTATGCCAAGGTCATTTGCTTCTCTTTATTGGTATTGATTGTAATATTGGAAGCATGATGATATATGGTTTTATATATTTTTTATGAGTAATACAGATACTTGATTAGCATTTTAGCTAAATATTATTACATACTATCCATACAATGTAAATTTAACGATATCTGCGCTTTAACCTTGATGAGACATTATGTAAAGGTCATGCCAAGGTCATTTGCTTCTCTTTATTTGTATTGTTCACAATATTACAAGCATGGTGATATATGGTTTTACATGTTTTTTATGAGTAATAAAGGTGTTTTATTAGCATTTTATCTTACGTTGTACCATTTTTCACATTATTACGTAATATCCATACATTGTGAATTTAACGATATCTGCACTTTGACCTTGAGAAATTATGTTGAGGTCATGCCCAAGGTCATTTATTTCTCTTTATTTGTCTTGTTTACAATATTACAAACATGGTGATATATGGTTTTACATGTTTTTTATGAGTAATACAGGTGTTTTATTGGCATTTTATCTTGCGTTCTACCATTATTACGTAATATCCATACATTTCTGATTTCACGATATCCGCGCTTTGACCTTGAGAAATAAGGTCAAGGTCATTCCCAAGGTCATTTATTTATCTTCGGTTGTATTGCTTACAATATTTCCTAAATGCTGATATATGGTTTTATATGTCTTTTCCAGTAATAAAGCACGTTATTGACATTGTATCTATTTTTGTGTTATTTTTACACAATTTCCTAATGGGTATTGGACACAACTCGTTACATAATAAATGTATTACATATTGTCCCCAAATACAGCCGATATTAGGTCAGGTCAGGTATGGGAGCATGTGCCAGAACAGCGCGTCGCTGCGTCCACTTTCCGCCGGTACTCCAGGGGCCTCCGTCTGGCCATCCCCCAGGCAGATGCCAGGCCCATCCCCATCTTCTTGAGATGATGGTCAACCTGCTGCAACCATGAGGCACGTGGTCGGCCCACTGGCCTCCTCCACTCATGAGACTCCCTCGCTGAGAGAATCTGGTGAGCAGGATCAGCGTCAGGAAAACGAGCCACATGTCCATACAGCCGCAGCTGACGCTCACGGACTATGCAGGTAACAAATCTCATCCGAGTCTCTCTCAGCAACCGCTCGTTGGACACAAAATCCGACCAGCGATAGCCAAGGATTCTCCGAAGAGACCTGGTACCAAAGGAATTAAGTCTCCGTCTCAGATCCTTGGTCAAAGTCCAAGTCTCGCACCCATAGAGCAAGACTGGAAGTACCAAGGACCTGAAGACTCGGACTTTCGTCCTCCCGCACAGGTACCGGCAGCGCCACACCCCATGATCCAGTGAATCCATGACTCCCCAGGCCCGACCCAGACGTCTATTGACCTCCGGCTCACAACCTGCGGAGACATGAATATCACTGCCAAGGTAAGTGAATCTATCCACGACCTCAACATCCTCACCACAAACAGACACAGACAGGACAGCAGCATCCAAGATGTCACCGAAAGCCTGGATCTTTGTTTTGACCCAAGAAATCCGTAATCCCAACGGCTCCGACTCCTCATTCAGCACCTCGAGGGCCCCCAAGAGGATGTCTAAAGTCTCCGCAAAGATGACTGCATCATCTGCAAAATCAAGGTCCGAGATCTTGACATTGCCAAACGATGCACCGCAACTTGATCTCTCCGACATCCTCCCAAAAATCCAGTCCATACAAGTGCTGAAAAGTGTGGGGGCAAGTACACACCCCTGACGAACTCCAGTAACAACTGGAAATAAGTCAGAGATGGTACCACCACACTTCACAGCACTCTCAGTACCAGAGTAGAGTTCAGACATCAGATCGATCAGTTTTGGTGGCACCCCACGAAGACCAAGAATCCTCCAGAGGACATCCCGATTCACTGAATCGAACGCTTTACAGAGATCAACATAGGCTGCAAGCAGCCCTTGCCGAAACTCTCGTCTGCGTTCGGTGAGGACACGAAGTGCAAGGATACGGTCAATCGTTGACCTCTTTGGTGTAAAGCCTGACTGCTCTGGACGCTGGTGCTCAAGCAGATGGTGGCGAACCCTATCAAGAATTATCCGAGCAAAGACCTTGCCCGGCACTGAGAGCAGCGTCACCCCTCGGTAGTTGTTGCAGTCTTGGCGATCACCCTTCCCTTTCCAGAGAGGGACAACAAGGCCCCTCTTCCAGTCAGTTGGGATGATGCCTGTGTTCCAGGCAGAGCACAAAACTGCATGCAACGACGCGAGTGCAGCATTTCCACCAGCCTTGAGAAGTTCGGCATGGATGCCACAGATCCCTGGAGCTTTGCCCCGTTTCAACTGGTTCACCGCAGCCCGTGTTTCCACAAGCGATGGTGGACCACAGTTGATTCGAGGGTCAGCAACAGGGATTGTAACACCCTTGACGTCCAACTCGACAGCTGGGGGATCAGCCTGGTACAACCGCTCAAAGTAACCAGCCCAGCGGGCCTTCACTTCAGACTCCTCTGTCAAGAGCCTACCACTCTCTGCTCGAACTGCAGTGCTCCGAGGGATGGGCTTGGATGAACGTAATGCGCGAATTCCCCTGTAAGCGGGACGAGAATCACCTGTCCACAGGTGATGCTCTACCCCCTCACAGATTCCTCGCACATAGGCCTCCTTGTCCACCCTCAGTGCACGTACAGTTTTACCCCTCAGCTCCCTGAACAGCTCAGCTCTGCCATTCAGCCTGGCCCTGCGACTCTGGTCAATGGTATCCAGTGTCCCTTGAGAGACAAAATTCTTCTTTGCCCTGCGGTGAACTCCAAGGCATCCACCGGCAACATCAAGGACGGTGGTCTTGAAGGTGCTCCACAACTCTTCAGGACCCCCAAAGCACCCAGACCCCCCAAGTGTCCACTCAGCCTGTTCGCAAACTCCTCAGCTACTCTCTCATCCCTGAGCTTGGCAACATCCAGCCTAGGCTGGGATGGTACCATTCTCCAGGATTTAAGGTGCAGCTTTAGAGTTGCTACAACAAGCCTGTGGTCAGTATTGAGGAACTGAGCACTCCGGTAGACCCTGCAGTTCTGGATCATCCTCCAACGACCGTCAATGAGGACATGGTCAATCTCCTTTGCCACACCGCCAGCGTTGGAATACCAAGTCCAGCGATGAGCTTGCGGGCGCTGAAACCATGAACCAGCCACCCTAAGTCCATGACTTCTTGCAAAGTCAAGGAACTTAGTGCTATTCTGGTTCATAGTTCCTGACCCATGGGGACCAACACACACCTCATAACCATCCCTATCAGTTCCAGTCGATGCATTGAAATCCCCCAAGACTAGAAGTGTATCTCGTCTGGGGCACTGATCAACCACAGACTCGAGTGTGGCGTAGAATGCGTCCTTCACGGTAAGATCACTCGCCTCAGTCGGAGCATAAATAGAGACCAGGGAAATGACACCTAAGGAGTGACGAATCCTTAATCTCATAATACGCTCGTTGACCGGTGTTACCTCAATTATCATTGGGGTCAGCTTATTGGACACAGCTACAGCAACTCCTTGGGTATGGTAACCATCAGAGCGACCAGACCAATAGTAGGTGTAACCACCCACCATTATCTCGCCGCAATCCGGTCTCCGAACCTCAGAGAGAGCTGCAATCCCGATGTCCAAACGCTTGAGCTCAGATGATAACAGAGACAGGTGATCATCCTCTCTTAGGGATAGGACATTCCAGGCACCCACCCGAAGGGACCGCCTCAGGTTAACCCAAGGAGACCGCCGTCTGGTGGACGACACCTCAGCCGATATTGAAAATTTAAAACTTGAATATCTCAAAAAATATTCAGTCATTTTTAAAAATTCCAAAAGCTACGAGTTCATATTAAACTATGCTATTAGAAAATAACATAAAATAAATATATAGGGTTTTGAAATTTTAATGATAGTGCCTACATCTACACTGCACGATATTATACCACGTACACATTATACACCGTACGGAATGGTCACCATCTACACCGCACGATATTATACCACGTACAGATTATACACCGTACGGAATGGTCACCGTCTACACCGCACGATATTATATCACGTACAGATTAGACACCGTATGGAATGAAACGACGTGGTATAAAGACAAGATATGATATATAAAATCAAAAGACCAGATCCAAATTTCCGGTTTTCCCTCCTGAGAGTTCCCTTCTGTGTCCATCTTGGCCGCCCCATGCATCCTCCCCACATCCGTTGTTTGTGCACCTCCCCATGTGTTGGCTTATTCGGCGCTGCTGTTTCCTCGTCTTGTTCTGTTCAGTGTAAAAACACAAGCTCTTCCACGAGCCTCGACTGTGTGTACAAACAAAAACAAAACATCACTTGGACACTTACACCACAATGGATGCGTTTTCAGTGTGAAACCCTCCGAAGTTCGTACATGGGTCTCAACACCCTGAATGATGGTCTTCATTCTCCTTCAGCCTGCCATGATGGTCTAGAATAGTGATTCTCAACCAGGGGTAAAAACTTACATGGCAGGGGGTAAATACATCATACCTGAAAATTAAGTATTAATTCTGTAATACACTATACCTGGTCAACCTGTTTGAAAACAAGCTCAAATGAGCTAAGATCCTCGTCCTCTTAATGATGAGGTCATAAAAACGAATATGACGTCATAGTGATGTATCAGGTTTGCGATAAATTATCTGTGCTAATGCCCGGCTTGATACCCGCAAACAAAATTCAAACAGCATGCCTAGTTTCAGAGATAATGGTATCGGCGATTTCCATTAGCGGCGATATTATGACGTCAACTTTTTTTCTGGGAAGAATTTCCAAAATCGGAGATGGCTACTGCCTGCGCTTGGGCTTTCTGCATATACGTGGTAAGTTTCACGAAGATCTGATGAAAACTCTTGGTTGTGAAACCAAAAATGTCAAAAAATAGGAATTACGTCATAAAAATTGATATGACATCATAGTGATGTATCATATGTGCGGTAATTCATCTCTGCTAATGCCCTGTTCGATTCCCACAAACAGAATTCAAAAAGCTTGCCTAGTTTCGGAGATAATTTTTTCGGCGATTTCCATTAGCGGAGATATTTTGACGTCGTAACTTTTTTTTCTCGGAGGAATTTTCAAAACCGGAGATGGTTACTGTCTGCGCAGGGTATTTTTACGTATATATGCCAAATTTCAGGAAGTTTCGATGAAAACTGTAGGCTGTGAAACAAAAAAGTCCACAAGAAGAAGATGAAGAACAACAACGTGAGTAAGACTTAGAGACCCTCCACGAGGATCTAAAAATTTTGGCTGGCATGGATTTAGATCCTGGGGGGAAAGGGGGGATGCATCCCCACCCCCCTTCATGTAGGATGGGGAGTATGAACTATCTTTCATACCCCCCTCAAATTCCTTTGTTTGTCATAATAAAATCATATATATTCAATCAAAATTTATGAATCATAACTCATTTCTAACTCGATGTCCCTATTTTTTATCATGATGATGCTGATAGTAACTTTCATTTTTTTATTTGATACATCATGTTATGACGATTTTTTTTTTAGCAACTTCAGACACAATCAATAACACCGTTATCGTTGTGATGCGAGACAGACAACACATAATACATTATAACATACAGACTCTCACATTCTATACAAATTATTCGAAACAGACTCAAAAATGAATCCCCCCCCACCGCAATTTTCTCTTTTGCTGTTTTTTTTCTTTTTTCTTATGAAAAATATTTTTGGATTTTGAGGGTCAGGAATTGAGTTTCGGCCTTATTTTTTTGTTTTAAATCAGTTTTTACCTGTTTTTTTTTTGCACCTGGCCAAAAAGAGATAATTTTTTCTGCATTAGTTTTTTGACAAAATTGTATGTATGTGTGGACAAATATATAAATATATATATATATATATATATATATATATATATATATATATATATATATATATATATATATATATATATATATATATATATATATAAACATATATATACATATACATATAAACATATATATATACAGTAGACTAGGCGTAAGTCGTCACCATCGGGACCGAGAAAAAAGTGACGACTTAGAAATGTGACGACTTATGCGTATGCGAACATTCATGATGACTGTGGGGTGAAGGATGAAGTCGCGCGTGGCCTGGACACGTATGTGTGAGAGCCGGCTATTGTACCAAAAGGAAAACACAATCCTCGGGGCATAGGTGGGGGTTCATTGGTGAGTTGGAAAGTGATCAAGCAAAGATGGAATTCATGAATCAGTTTATCAAAAGTAAAGACAATGAACAACTGCAAGACAACTCGTATACCATCGGTGATGGTATGGTGACAAATTACATGACACAGTAATCTTGGTGATGATTACCACTCAATGCCTATGTGTAAGTGAGTGCGGTAATGTACAAAACAAGCCAATATAAAACCATGATCGGACTTCAACACGAAGCTCGATCGATCCTTTACTCCTTCGCGAAGTAATCCGTTATGTTTGACTGCCTCAAACTCTTGGGCATCTGGTACATGAGAAAAGACTCAAACCGGTCATTGTATTCCATGATGTTGTCTGGGCAATCCTCCACTGAAAGACAGTATCGGCCGAATATTTGGCCGAATCGGCCGAAACTGAATATTTGGCTGAGCCGACATTTACCGAAACCAGATGATGAGCGCGTCATCGACATCTTCAAAGGACACACATTTCACACTTACCACCGGCCTCACGATCTTCTCCACTTGTCCAAATATCTTGCCCTTATTCTTCAAGATATCGTTCAATGTCTGCCGGTTGATGTCCAACTTCTCAGCTATGGCTGTTTTCTTCATCAGTGGGTTTGCCTCACAAAACTGGATAATGTCATATTTTTCTTGGTAGGTTTTAGTTGTAAGCTTACGCTTAGTCGCCATTGTCCTGCCTGCAGTGCGATCAACGTGTGTACGCAGTTATAAATAGCCTCTCACTGGCGGTGTAAACCAATGAGCGAGCATCACGATTCCATGAAATCGGGCTTCTCACGTGGCAGCAGTTCCGTGTGACGAGTTATGAGTGGTAATTTACTTAAGTTTCCATTACGCGGGAACGGACAACATCTGACGACTTAGACGAAGTGACGACTTAGAGATGACGACTTACAGAGGGATGACCCTTTATTCAAAGGGATTTAACATGAGAAAAATTCGGGACTTTTGACGCAGCCGACTTAGGCGAAGTGACGAGTTACACCCTGCCGACTTATGCCCAGTCTCCTGTATATGTATATATATATATATATGTATATATATATATGTATATGTATATGTATATGTATATATATATATGTGTGTATATGTATATGTATATGTATATGTATATGTATATATATATATATATGTATATGTATGTATATGTATATGTATGTATATATATATATATATATATATATATATATATATGTATATGTATATATTTATATATATATAATTATTTACTTAAAATTTAAGTTAGGGTGAAATACTCACTCAAATGTAAGTTAGGATTAAATACTCACTTAAATGTATTTATTTACAATTTAGGTTAGAATTAAATATTCAAAAAAGTACAAATACCTGTGTATGTATTTTGAAAATTGATGAGAGAGAAAGAAAAAGAAGAAAAAGAGAAACAAGCCAGTAGGCGACATGGGTGGTCGCAAGACTAAGGCGAATTTGAAATATGTAGATAAGAGAACACATCAGATGGCATTTTTGCCATTTGTTGTTCCATATAGGAACATGACGAGCAACTGTCCATTCATCATTTGTGTTCGATTCCATAACCCTACGTTAGGGAATCCCAACGTGAACGTTGGGGTGAAAATATATAGTAATATAATTGCATACTAGTCATACAGTTTTTGACGGATCGGGCTGAAATTTTTTGACAGAGGTTGATTATAGTGCGCATAAAAACGCAGAAGCCGATTTTTTTTATTTATTTTTATTTTTTTCAATTTCTTTTTTCGGATTTTTTCAAAAATGTCAAAGTCCCGTTGCTAAGCAACGGTGCTCAAAAGCATACAACTAGATCCTGGTATGAACCTACCAGTCAAGTTTCATCAAAATCGGTTGACTCCTCTGGCCTCCAGAGCTGTCCATTACATACAAACAAACAGACAGACATACAGACAGACGGAAAACCTGAGAATAAGGGTAGTCTAGCGACCACCCAAAAGAGAAAAAGAGAAAGATAGTCTTGATCCCGTCCAGTTTTCGTTCTGGACGTGTACACTCAGGCCTAATCAAAGGCAAAGAAACCTCACGGCATCGTCGAGAACTTGATTAAACCTTGTGCCTTAGACATGGTTGAACATGTATGTGGGAAAGAAGCAAAACAGAAGATTCAAGACATTCCCCTTTCTCATGACACAATTCATCGACGTATGAGTGAAATGTCTCAAGATATTTGTCAACAAGATGTTGAACAGATCAAATTTTTCACAACTGCTTGTTTTTGTCCGGTACATATGTGGAAAAGAACTGAAGGATGAATTTCTCTTCTGTGAAACTCTCCAACAAACCACAAAGGCTGCTGACATGATGCAGAAAATAGAAGACTTCTTTGAAAGGAACAATCTCACATGGGACATAGTTTGGTTAATTTGTACTGATGGAGCCCCAGCCATGATGAGAGTCAGATCAGGCTTCACTGCACTTGTAAAACACAAGGCACCCTATGTGATAACAACGCATTTTGTTCTTCACAGTTATGCATTAGTTGCGAAAACCCTTCCTGAAAATGGTTTTGCAGAAAGTTATTGAGGCTGTTAATTTCATTCGTGCCTGAGCACTGAATCACCGCTTGTTCAAAGCTTTTTGTGATGAGATGGGCTCTGTGCATTAAATTCCTTTGCTTCATACTGAGGTGAGGTGGCTCTCACGTGGACTTATTCTTAATAAGTAATGTTGAGTTAATGAGTTAATAAGTAATGTGTTTGAGCTCCGTACTGAGGTAGAGATTTTTCTTCGTGACCGGGATTCAAAGCTGTGGGAAAAGTTTTCTGATTCGAAGTTCATCGCCTCTTTCGGGTACCTCTCAGATATATTTACCACATCTTAACCAAGTCAACAAACAACTCCAGGGAAAATCAGTAACCATCGTTGAAGCAGGTGAAAAGAAGAAAGCATTGCAGACAAAGCTGGATTTATGGGCACGAAAAGTTCATCAAAAAATGTTTGCAAATTTTCCAAACTTGGATGAGGCTATGAGAGAAGAACCTGGTGCGTTACCTGAAATAAATGAAGACATCACAGCACATTTGAACATCTTGAAGCATCACTTCACTGGCTACTTTCCAGAAGACATGATACCGACAGAAAGATGGATATTAAGACCTTTTACCACTGATCTGTCAGAAATGAGAGATGACACCCCAACAAAAGAGGAGCTGATTGATCTTCAGTCCTCTGCTACTCTTAAAGAAGAATTTGATCAAGTTGGTGTTGATTTCTGGATGAAACTCACAGATTCATTCCCACTTCTTACTCAGCGAGCCTTCAAAGTGCTTGTTCCCTTTGTCACCGCATATCTATGTGAATCAGGTTTCTCTACTTTCGTAGCAATGGAGACGAAGGCAAGGAACCGCCTGAAAGCCGATGACGACATGAGGGTAGCGTCGTCATCAACAGCTCCTCGAATAAATAAACTGGTTGACTCAATGAATCAGCAGAGTTCCCACTGATAATGCTTCTGGTATTTTTGTTTGATCTTGTTTGATATAAGTGGACTGTTTTTTTTTTGCCTTTATCAAAGTTTATTTTGTGCAAAACCTTAATAATAAAGTTGTTCCATATTCTTTTTAGCTCACCTGTTCGAAGAACAGAGAGCTATAGCGATACCCCCGGCGTGAGCGTGAGCGTGAAAATGTTAAATTTTTTGTATTACGGAAAAACTCCTCGACGGATTTCGACGAAACTTGGTGGGGGGGGGGTTAGATATGGTCCAAGGATCATGCTATTAGATTTTGGATTTGGTCCCCCCCCCAAAAAAAATTGTTAGAGAAAAAAAATTATTTTTTTGCATTTCTACATGTTTTAAGTGATTTCCATCCCCCACCCCCCCCAAAAAAATTGTTAGAGGATAAAAAAAATTTTTGCAACTTTTTTTTTCAACAAAATTTCGATTTGTTTTTTTTTGCATTTCTACATGTTTTAAGTGATTTCCAACCCCCCCCCCCCAAAAAAAAATGGAGAAAAGAACTATAACTGTCAGCACTGTTGACATATTTAATGAATAAGATATAAGGTTCACTTGAGTGACCCAGCAGTATTGGCGGCGGAGGTTTAGCACTCTTCCGAGTGCTCCCCCCTCTAGTTTCCTTTCTAATGTTTTTATCTACCACACTATTTTTTAATATGCCATATATATATATATATATATATATATATATATATATATATATATATATATATATATATATATATATATATATATATATATATATATGTCGGGGCGTATTATGTGATACCGGTCGTCCGTCCGTCTGTCTGTCTGTCCGTCCGTTCCTGTCCGCACTCTAACTCCCAAAGTTTTCAACTTTCACGTTTCATATTTGGTACATAGTTACAGTCTGTGGAGACGGTGTGTCGTGACATACGTTTGTCATCTAAAGTGGTTGCCATGGCAACCAGGATGCTGTTTTCCATCCGTTCCTGTCCCCACTCGAACTCCCAAAGTTTTCAACTTTCACGTTTCATATTTGGTACATATGTACAGACTGGAGACGGTGTGTCATGACATACGTTCGTCATCTAAAGTGGTTGCTGTTTTCCATCCACTCCTGTCCGCACTCTAACTCCCAACACTACATATTACTTTTTCTTTTAGATGCATTTCTCATGGCAAGGCAAGTACCATAAAATTCGGACCATTGAGCGCATCGTTATATAAGCCGAATCCCCTAAATTTTTAAAAATCTGGAATTGAAACACACAAGCTGCACTGGTTTATAAGCCGCAAATGTTGCACAAAAAAAA
Organism: Eptatretus burgeri; assembly: GCF_056783735.1. Classification (NCBI taxonomy): domain Eukaryota; kingdom Metazoa; phylum Chordata; class Myxini; order Myxiniformes; family Myxinidae; genus Eptatretus; species Eptatretus burgeri. The sequence continues at coordinate 5,775,590 of NC_140971.1, read as the reverse complement.
CCAAGCGCAAAAACGTCCGAAAATTAGCCACAAAAAGTGATCGATCTTGCTTTGAGTCTAATCTGAACAGTAGAAACACCTCGACCATCCATGCCATTGGCATTTCCTACCTCTGAAAGCCTTTGTTGACTTTTTGCAGCGAGAAAGTTCACCCCTCTGAGTTTTGAATTCCCCGTGTGGACCTCTTGTTTCTTCATACATACTCTTACCAAATCAATATCTCTCTAAATATATTCTGAGGTCACAAACTCATCACTGAAGAAAGCAGGGAAACACACAAACAGCCGTGGCGATCAGGGAAGACACTTGAGTGTGGATTGAACTTTTTCTAGCTCAGTTGCGGTTTACCTCGCTCATTCTACGTTTTTCAAGTTTCGGTTAACAATGCAAGGTAATAAACGTAAATATAAATACCATATAGATAAATAACGACGTCGACCCAAGTAAGAAGAATAACCTCTCTGCAATGAGTCAGGAAAATTAATTGACTTTCTGCAGGAAGAGGACTTTTACAGTGAGTTTTTAATTCACGAAGAGTCAAAACCAGTTTTGAAACCTAATGTGAATTTAAACATAGACTGGAGACTGACGACAACAACTTGATTTGGCCTGAACGCGTCATCGGGAACACCCGCAACATCAGAAGATTTTGTCATGTTCATGTTTTCATTGTTAACCTCCACCATCTTCGAAGATGGATGGAGGTTACTGTTTTCACCCCTTTCTGTTTGTTTGTTTGTTTGTTTGTGAACAGTATTACGGAAAAACTCCTCGACGGATTTCGACGAAACTTGGTGGGGGGGGGGTGAGGTATGGTCCAAGGATCTTGCCATTAAATTTTGGACTTGGTCCCCCCCCCCAAAAAAAATTGTTCGAGAAAAATTTTTTTTTTTTGCATTTCTACATGTTTTAAGTGATTTCCAACCCCCCCCCAATTTTTTTTACCCCCCCCCCCAATTTTTTTTTTTGCATTTCTACATGTTTTAAGTGATTTCCAACCCCCCAAAAAATTGTTACCCCCCCAAAAAAATAGAGAAAAAATTTTTTTTTGCATTTCTACATGTTTTAAGTGATTTCCAACCCCCCAATTTTTCCCCCCCCCCAAAAAAGAATTTTTTTTGCATTTCTACATGTTTTAAGTGATTTCCAACCCCCCCAATTTTTTTCCCCCTCCAAAAAAAGAATTTTTTTTGCATTTCTACATGTTTTAAGTGATTTCCAACCCCCCAATTTTTCCCCCCCAAAAAAATAGAGAAATTTTTTTTGCATTTCTACATGTTTTAAGTGATTTCCAACCCCCCCCCCAATTTTTTTCCCCCCTCCAAAAAAAGAATTTTTTTTTTGCATTTCTACATGTTTTAAGTGATTTCCAACCCCTCCCAAAAAAAATTGTTAGAGAAAATTTTATTTTATTTTTTGCATTTCTACATATTTTGTCATTTCCAACCCCCCCAAAAAAAAATTGAGAAAAAATTTTTGTTGCATTTTTACATGTTTTAAGTGATTTCCAACCCCCCCCCCAAAAAAAGGGGAAACATTTTTTTTTGCATTTCTGCATGTTTTAAGTGATTTCCAACCCCCCCCCCCAAAAAAATTGTTAGAGAAAAAAAAATTTTGCAACTTTTTTTTTTCAACAAAATTTCGATGTTTTTTTTTATTTTTTGCATTTTTACATGTTTTAAGTGATTTCCAACCCCCCCCAATTTTTTTACCCTCCCCCCCAATTTTTTTTGCATTTCTACATGTTTTAAGTGATTTCCAACCCCCCAAAAAAATTGTTACCCCCCCAAAAAAAAAATAGAGAAAAACTTTTTTTTTTGCATTTCTACATGTTTTAAGTGATTTCCAACCCCTCCCCAAAAAATTGTAAGAGAAAAATTTTTTTTTTTGCATTTCTACATATTTTAAGTAATTCCCAACCCCCAAAAAAAATTTTAGAAAATTTTTTTTTTTGCATTTTTACATTTTTTAAGTGTTTTCCAACCCCCCCCCAAAAAAGGGGAAACATTTTTTTTTGTATTTCTACATGTTTTAAGTGATTTCCAACCCCCCCCCCAAAAAAAAAAAGAAAAATGGAGAAAAGAACTATAACTCTGTCAGCACTGTTGACATCATATTTAATGAATAAGATATAAGGTTCACTTGAGTGACCCAGCAGTGTTGGCGGCGGAGGTTTTGCACTCTCCCGAGTGCTCCCCCTCTAGTTGTCCTTTCTGTTTTTATCTACCACACTATTTTTGACTGATTATAATATACAAATACATATATTGCTTTAAAATTATTTGGATCAGACTTCACTGCAATGCTTTATAAAAAATATTATTAGACTAGTCTTTTAAAAACGATAAATGTAGAAACAGGCGAGCATTGGGTGGCTTTGACACCAACTCTGGTTTACTGTGCCTCTCTCCCGGCTATGCATTTTTTGCATGGGAGTAAGGGGGTAAATGGAGAAATGCATCAAGCCGAGGGGGTAAATGACAGAGGAAGGGTTGAGAATCACTGGTCTGGAAGTATACACACTCACTCAGCTTTCTCGCCTGGGTTGGAATCCCGACCCAGTTATGAACAGTCATTTTGGTGTTTTAGAATCATTACATAGACAGAGGGATTCGTCGATGTGTGTGCCATCCCTCGGATGGACGTTAAACGGCGGTTCCGTGTGCCGCGTTCGTTGGTGGACCTCAAAGATCCCCACGGTGTCCTTCGCGAAGAGTCGGCAGGCGAGTTATCGCCGGCATCATGGCCAAATTACTAATTCCTTTTCCAACCTACCGGGGGCACTGCATCAGCGGTTCAGCAGTAATGATGCAACGAGCAGCCACACGGAATAATTTATGGTTTACCCTCTTCAGTTGTGGTCATCCAGAAATGTTTAAAAAGCCATCGTTTGACCATTAGGTGTTCTGAGAGAGACACCACGACCTCTTGATAATTCATGTAGCTACATTATTTAATTTATTTATCTACAGATTCTGCACAAAGGTTCGCTCAGGGAGGAGCGAAACGATATCGGGGAACAGAGGGACAAGGACATCACACATGAGTGGATGAATCAGAGGTGGGGTGAGAAAGAGAGGAGAGGTGGGGTGGGGGAGGAGGTTTAGAAGTGGGGTGGGGGAGGAGGTTTAGAAGTGGGGTGGGGGAGGAGGTTTAGAAGTGGGGTGGGGGAGGAGGTTTAGAGGCAGGTGACCATAGGTAGCACTTTTGGGGACTGGAGGGTTTGAACATAAGCATCAAGCCTGGACCCGGTGAGGGTAACCAGGTGTGGGATATTTGAAGGATGCTCGGTACGACCATGGGGAGTACACACTGGTGTCCGTGTGAAACCCTCGACCCTCTTCCTGCCCTCGACCCTCTTCCTGCCCTCGACCCTCTTCCTGCCCTCGACCCTCTTCCTGCCCTCGACCCTCTTCCTGCCCTCGACCCTCTTCCTGCCCTCGACCCTCTTCCTGCCCTCGACCCTCTTCCTGCCCTCGATCCTCTTCCTGCCCTCGACCCTCTTCCTGCCCTCGACCCTCTTCCTGTCCTCACTGCATCCGACACAAACCCTTTCGATGAACGGGCCTCGCTCGGTAAATCAACCATTACACGAACTGCTCACCTGGCCCCCTCCACAAGCGTCTCGAGAGAGACGCCGTGTTGCGAGGTAGTACATTTTACAATAGTACATATGCTCGTGGGGCATCGGAATCGCACTGAGGTGGGGAACGTTGCACCGGTCGACGCCTCCAGGGCATCGCCTGGATGCAAAGGTGTGTACAAGTGGTGGGCGCTGGTTACCTGTCGTGAAGCCATCTTTAGGTTTGTTGTCGTGTGGGTTTTTATTTTTCTATCTTGTGCATAATTTTTAACGTCTCACTGGATGTTGTTTGTGTTCGTGTTTGTGTGTTCGTGTTCGCGCCTCAGGTGTTTTCTCTGTTCAAAATACAATCTCTTTGCCCGTAAATATCTTAAAGAATCCTTTGTTTGTCTTTTTACCTTTCGGGATTTTTTGTCCCGATCTTAGTTCCCTCAGCTTTGTCTGCGTCATCTTGGTTGTTTTACCTCCGTCTCCATTTCGGTTTCTTGGGTTCTCTGTTACACCTTGTTCGTCATATTTTCTTGTCGAACATTTTAAATACATATTTATTTGTTTACTTTTAAAAATTGTTTTAAACTCGTTTACAGGATATTAATAACACCCCATGACAACTGGTGGTGTTGTTCCAATACCTCCTCCCCACTACACCTGGTGCTGTTGTCCCAATACCTCCTCCCCTCAACACCTGGTGCTGTTGTCCCAATACCTCCTCCCCACTACACCTGGTGCTGTTGTCCCAATACCTCCTCCCCTCAACACCTGGTGCTGTTGTCCCAATACCTCCTCCCCTCAACACCTGGTGCTGTTGTCCCAATACCTCCTCCCCACTACACCTGGTGCTGTTGTCCCAATACCTCCTCCCCTCAACACCTGGTGCTGTTGTCCCAATACCTCCTCCCCTCAACACCTGGTGCTGTTGTCCCAATACCTCCTCCCCACTACACCTGGTGCTGTAGTCCCAATACCTCCTACCCATGACACCTGGTGCTGTCGTCCCAATACCTCCTCCCCATGACACCTGGTGCTGTTTTACCAATACCTCCTCCCCATGACACCTGGTGCTGTTTTACCAATACCTCCTCCCCATGACACCTGGTGCTGTTCTCCCAATACCTCCTCAACATGACACCTGGTGCTGTTTTACCTATACCTCCTCCCCATGACACCTGGTGCTGTTGTCCCAATACCTCCTCCCCATGACACCTGGTGCTGTTGTCCCAATACCTCCTCCCCATTACACCTGGTCCTGTTCTCCCAATACCTCCTCCCCATGACACCTGGTGTTGTTCTCCCAATACCTCCTCCCCTCTACACCTGGTGCTGTTCTCCAAATACCTCTTCAACATGACACCTGGTGCTTGCTATTCTCTCAATACCACTTCCCCATGACACCTGGTGCTGTTCTCCTTATAGCTCCTCCCCACTTCACCTGGTGCTGTTGTCCCAATACCTCCTCCCCTCAACACCTGGTGCTGTTGTCTCAACACCTGGTGCTGTTGTCCCAATACCTCCTCCCCTCAACACCTGGTGCTGTTGTCCCAATACCTCCTCCCCACTCCACCTGGTGCTGTTGTCCCAATACCTCCTCCCCACTACACCTGGTGGTGTTGTTCCAATACCTCCTCCCCTCTACACCTGGTGCTGTTGTCCCAATACCTCCTCCCCACTCCACCTGGTGCTGTTGTCCCAATACCTCCTCCCCACTCCACCTGGTGCTGTTGTCCCAATACCTCCTCCCCACTACACCTGGTGGTGTTGTTCCAATACCTCCTCCCCTCTACACCTGGTGCTGTTGTCCCAATACCTCCTCCCCATGACACCTGGTGCTGTTGTCCCAATACCTCCTCCCCATGACACCTGGTGCTGTTGTCTCAATACCTCCTCCCCATGACACCTGGTGGTGTTCTCCCAATACCTCCTCCCCATGACACCTGGTGCTGTTGTCCCAATACCTCCTCCCTATGACACCTGGTGTTGTTTTACCAATACCTCCTCCCCATGACACCTGGTGCTATTGTCCCAATACCTCCTCCCCATGACACTTGGTGCTGTTGTCCCAATACCTCCTCCCCATGACACCTGGTGCTGTTCTCCCAATACCTCCTCAACATGACACCTGGTGCTGTTGTCCCAATACCTCCTCCCCATGACACCTGGTGCTGTTGTCCCAATACCTCCTCCCCATGACACCTGGTGCTGTTGTCCCAATACCTCCTCCCCATGACACCTGGTGCTGTTGTCCCAATACCTCCTCCCCATTACACCTGGTCCTGTTCTCCCAATACCTCCTCCCCATTACACCTGGTGTTGTTCTCCCAATACCTCCTCCCCTCTACACCTGGTGCTGTTCTCCCAATACCTCTTCAACATGACACCTGGTGCTTGCTATTCTCTCAATACCTCCTCCCCATGACACCTGGTGCTGTTCTCCTTATAGCTCCTCCCCATGACACCTGGTGCTGTTGTTCCAATACCTCCTCCCCTCTACACCTTGTGCTGTTCTCCCAATACCTCCTCCTCACAGCACCTGGTATTGTTGTTCTCATATCTCCTCCCCTCCACACCTGGTGCTGTTGTCCCAAAAGCTCCTCCCCATGACAACTGCTGCTGGTCTCCCAGTACCTCCTCCCCATGACACGTGGTGCTGTTCTCCCAATAATGAGCTCCTGAAACTGTACTTTTTAATGCAAATGTAAGAGAGAAAGAACTGGAAGCACCCTCAACTCTGTAAGGCGGTATTAAAATTCCTGAAGGAATGAGGGAGACCCATTTAAAATGTATCGGCCTTTGAAGGGCTATGGCTGTAGGCGAGTTTGACCAGATTCTGGTGCGTGGCGTGGATCGAGCCTCCTGGCTCTGACAGCGTCATTAAACCCTCAACAAAAAAAAGAGAGAAAGGGTAGGGGTGGGGACCCTGAGGTTGTTTTCTTCGGAGCCCATGCTGGCTCCCGATGCCCCCTGCCTCCTCCCCATGATGCCTGGTGCTGTTCTCCCAATACTTCCTACCCATTTGACACCTGCTGGTGTTCCCCAATAACTCGACACCTTGTGCTGGAGGTATTCCACCCTCTCCCCTCTCTCTCTCCCCTCTCTCTCTCCCCTCTCTCTCCCCTCTCTCTCCCCTCTCTCTCCCCCTCTCTCTCCTCCTCTCTCTCCCCTCTCTCTCCCCCTCTCTCTCCCCCTCTCTCTCCCCCTCTCTCTCCCCCTCTCTCTCCCCCTCTCTCTCCCCTCTCTCTCCCCTCTCTCTTCCCCCTCTCTTCTCCCCCTCTCTTCCCCCCTCTCTTCCCCCCTCTCTTCCCCCTCTCTTCCCCCCTCTCTTCTCCCCCTCTCTTCTCCCCCTCTCTTCTCCCCCTCTCTCTCCCCCTCTCTCTCCCCCTCTCTTCTCCCCCTCTCTTCTCCCCCTCTCTTCTCCCCCTCTCTTCTCCCCCTCTCTTCTCCCCCTCTCTCTCCCCCTCCTCTCTCTCCCCCTCCTCTCTCTCCCCCCTCCTCTCTCTCCCCCTCCTCTCTCTCCCCCTCCTCTCTCCCCCTCCTCTCTCCCCCTCCTCTCTCCCCCTCCTCTCTCTCCCCCTCCTCTCTCTCCCCTTCCTCTCTCTCCCCCTTCCTCTCTCTCCCCCTCTTCTCTCTCCCCCTCTTCTCTCTCCCCCTCTTCTCTCCCCCTTCTTCTCTCCCCCTCTTCTCTCCCCCTCTTCTCTACCCCATCTTCTCTACCCCATCTTCTCTACCCCATCTTCTCTACCCCATCTTCTCTACCCCATCTTCTCTACCCCATCTTCTCTACCCCATCTTCTCTACCCCATCTTCTCTACCCCATCTTCTCTACCCCATCTTCTCTACCCCATCTTCTCTACCCCATCTTCTCTACCCCATCTTCTCTACCCCATCTTCTCTACCCCATCTTCTCTACCCCATCTTCTCTACCCCTCTTCTCTACCCCCTCTTCTCTACCCCCTCTTCTCTCCCCCTCTCTCCCCCCTCTCTCCCCCCTCTCTCCCCCCTCTCCCCCTCTCCCCCTCCTCTCCCCCTCTCGCCCCCTCTCGCCCCCTCTCTCCCCCCTCTCTCCCCCTCTCTCCCCTCCCTCTCGCCTCTATCCCCCTCCGCCTCTCCCCCCTCCGCCTCTCCCCTCCTCCGCCTCTCCCCCTCCGCCTCTCTCCTCTCTCCCCCCCTCCGCCTCTCTCCTCTCTCCCCCCTCCGCCTCTCTCCTCTCTCCCCCCCTCCGCCTCTCCCCCTCCGCCTCTCCCCCCTCCGCCTCTCTCCTCTCTCCCCCCTCCGCCTCTCTCCTCTCTCCCCTCCTCTCTCCTCTCTCCTCTCTCCCCCTCCTCTCTCTCTCTCTCTCTCTCCTCTCTCTCCCCCCTCCTCTCTCTCTCCTCTCTCCTCTTCCCCCCTCCTCTCTCTCTCTCCTCTCCCCTCTCTCCCCTCTCCTCTCTCTCCTCTCTCCTCTCTCCCCCTCCTCTCTCTCCTCTCTCTCTCCTCTCCCCCTCCTCTCTCTCCCCTCTCTCCCCTTTCTCTCCTCCTTCTCCGCTCTCTCTCTCCTCTCCTCTCTCAACTACATCTCCCTCCCTCCATCTCTCTCTCCCTCCATCTCTGTTCCCCATGTTTTCCTTGCTCCCACCCCCTCCTGGCATGTATAGCGACGTTTGTTGAGGCGTCGCTCCCTCCACCCCCCCCACCCATTCCTTGCTCCCCCTTGATCTCCCCACCCTCCTCTCCCGCTTTCTCCCCCACCACCCCCTTTTTTTCCCGTCAGCTAAGTGACTGGTTGTATTCGCTCGTATCAAATATGGAGAGACATGATGGGGATGGAATATCAAATAACACTTCCACAAGGATTCTCATCACCAGTGAAAGCACTCATTACTCAAACGATCAACCAAATGGAAGCGCTTTGAGATCTTGCTTCGAAAGCATAAGCTGTGTGTGACATATCTGATTGAAGTTTGTAGGTGATGGGCTTGCTGGGTTACCTAATGCGGTCTTTGGCACCTGGCCCATTCTAATTGTTGTTGTTTTGTTTTTTTCTCTTCCTTTTTTGTTTTAGGGTGAGATGGCTCTTGTGAAGAGTGGATGGCTCCATAGACAAAGTAAACTTTCTTCCTTTCTTCCCTCATCTCTATCTCGGGCGAGTTTTCTGTGTCACAAATGTCTAGTTTTATTATATACTCGTGTGAAGCCCATCAAAAATGATGGGGCCGAGAGCATCCAGCATCACGGCACGTTAAAGACCATGACACAGGATTGTGGATTTACTTTTGTTTCAGCAAGAAAAGTATGATTATATTCGAAATATATTGATTATCAAAGTGATAACGGAATTTCAAATGAGTGAATACAATTACTCACCCGCACACACTGCATGATCTTTTTACTGTAAATAAAAATTACTAATGTCTCACTTGTAGCAATAATTATAGTTGTGAAAACAACCGGAATGGTCATGCAATCCATCCAAATTTAGATGTGTGTGGTACAAGTTTGGGATGGAATAAATTCAGCACACCTTTCCCGAGTGGAAACAAAATGGCGAACGGTGCTAACACTGATATTGCGTGTGCTCACCTTCAGTGGTGAACATGAGGTCACTTCCTGTGTGACAGAGAAATAAATACATACACAGGGCTTTTAAACACTTAGATGGATTTTTTTTTTTTCTTGTACAAGATTGATGCTCATGGAAGAGTGAGGTGACAAAAAGGGAACAAACTGACAGCGGGGCAACAGTTGGATACTTGGAAGGGAATAAATGAGTGAAGGAAACGGAAACCTGCAAGAAAAAGTGTTGAGCTCGGTAGGGTTAATAGGGGCTAAAAACGATTGCAGGTATCAATGAGGGATGACGTAAGGTGATGGTGCTTGAAGCCGTGGAGGGAAGTGGGAAGAACAGCCTTGGGCAGAAGTTCCACAAGTCTGAGAAAGAGAAGTGGAGTAGTATGGTAGGCTCCGTCCGTATGGTTTTTAAAAAATTATTATTATTTATATATCTTTTTTTTCCCCCCCGATATCGATATATCAGTGGGCTCATACCAGTACGTATATACCGGTATTTCATTATTTTAAAAATTTAATAAAATAAAACTTTTATTAATACACGTTCCAAAGATATGCAATGGTCCATTACGTATTCATACGAGGTACACATCATTGACACAAAAATTTTCAATGTATTGTTACGAATTCTGGTCCGCCCGGCGTGCGATCGGCCACATAACTCGAATCGCGACCGCGTCGCCCACCGGAACGGACAATTCAGTCGTGACCCTCCCGGAACAACGCCGGGAGCTAGTCACGGGTGGGTCTTTCAACCTCACCACAATCGTGCCAATTGGCCACCCGTGCAGGATAGGGTTGTTCGCCAAACTCGACCTACCTAAGTACCTGTGCGAGTAATTAACCGGGCGATCGTACCTCGCCGCTGGCCGGCCTAGGACACGAACCGTTTAAGCGGTCCGTTCCGTGCTTCAGTGATAACCAAGCGGTGTTATCGCCGACCCCGACGGATGTGATTCTATTTTCTGGGTGCTTACACCCTTCTACCAATTCCTTCCGTGATGCAAGATGGAACTTTCAAACAAGGGAAAGGACGCAACGAAATGGGGAACAGTTCAACAAGCACATTTATTTCACAATCAGACAAGGCACCTATTTACAGCCATACAGTAAATCATGCACATAAGAACAGTTACACAGTGAAAGCAATTGAAGAGTTACAACCGAATATTTATTCACACATTTACTTAAACAGGTTTACTTTACAAGACGGCGCCACAACATGCACTTACACAAAAGCAAAGAAAAACCACCCTCAAAGACAAGGGTGGCAGACAGGTCTGTGGACCAAATGTACGTGGGAACTGGATGAGCGGCCAGGTCCACGAGACCGAAGGGTCTTACCCGCGCCCTCGTGGCGCGATGGCGGGCAAGCCGCAATGTCAGCGTAGCCGCGCCTGACTTCGTGCCCCTGGCGTGGCCAGTGAGCTCTCTCTGGCATTCTCCGCGCAGGCACGTTTTTCACAGTCGGCACCACGGTCGGGGAGGGGAAAGGACGGCGTTCCCGGCGGGGGGGGGGATTGTTGATGCCCGGTATGGGGAGGGTTGTTGATGCTCTTTTAGCAATGTCGATGCCCTCCTGGCGAGACGGGGGTTATCGGCGCTCTCTCAGCGCAAAGCTCGGTTTGGGAGAGGAGAACTGCTGCCGCTCCCGTCAGCGAGTTGGCGCTCTGGACCGCACTGGCTTCGGCAAAACTCCTCCTGGCTGTGGCCTCCACAACGCCCCTTCTCCGGCGATGGTCCCCACTCAACCCTCTGGCTTTCCTCTGAGCCCTTCTCCGCGTCCCTGCTCCACTCAGCAACTCGCCCTCCTCGCCCCTCAACTTTGACCTGAGCTTCGTTCCAAAGATGCTTCCTCTCCATCGACCGTCCCCCGTCTGCCACGAGCTCCGTTGTGCTCGCCCTTATATAGGCCGGGGGAGTGGAAAAATCCAACCCCCGACCTATGACCTTCGACCTCTGGAAAGCGAACCTAGTTGAAATCACCAGGGCCTTGCCCTGTCAGCGTGACCCCTGACCCCGGCAAAACAGACGTGGTAGGAATCACCAAAGCCTCGCCCTGTCAGCTTCAGCTTTACCCCTTCGAGCTGATGGTGGTGTTTAGCCCCGACCACGCGGTTTCGATCCGGCTGAGGCGGTGTGTGTGTGTGTGTGTGTGTGTGTGTGTGTGTGTGTGTGTGTGTGTGTGTGTGTGTGTGTGTGTGTGTGTGTGTGTGTGTGTGTGTGTGTGTGTGTGTGTGTGTGTGTGTGTGTGTGTGTGTGTGTGTGTGTGTGTGTTTTGCCGGGGCCTTTGTCTCGCCGAACCGATGCGTGTAATGCATCGAGTCCGTCCGCCACGCGGCTTCGTTTCGCCCGACCAGCCGATGTGTGTATGCGGGTTTCGCCGGGGCCTTTGTCCCGCCGAACCGATGCGTGTAATGCATCGAGTCCGTCCGTGAAGGAGTTCATATGCAAATTTGAGGATCACATCGTGTTTGGAGGCGGGGCTACACCACCTGATGCTCAGCCATTGGACGGATGAAAAGTGGGCGTGTACGATTCCTGATGCGACTTCTCCTTCAAAAGGATCTCATTCACAACCAATGGCACGACGTTCGGTAACGTGTTCTATTTCTCTGTTCAAATCATGTCTGGATGTGGTAAAAATCACCGAACGGGCTTTGGACAGCGCGACTTAGGTGTTGACTCTGGGACAAAGGCGACTTCTTATTTGCAGGTGGTGTTTGTTGATGGTAGTGGAGGGAAAAAGGTGAAGGTGGTGGGGGTTTGCTGTGGTGGTTTGGGGATGGTGTTGGTGGTGGAGATCTGGTTGTTGGGGGATGCTTGGTCCAAAATAATGATAGAGAAAAGAAAAACGGCTAACTCAAAGGATCACAGCGCTGTGAACACGGAAATTCTCTTTGAACAACGGTGGGGAAATCTAACTACACATATACTTATCGGTATAACTGACCTGAGGACCTTCATGCTGTCGTGCCAATTTCCACGGCCGCAACACTACCCCCTCTCCTTTTTACAGACTCGTCCCGAGTCGCCGAATTTTCGTGTGCCATCATGTGTAGTTCTCCCCTCGTACAGTTTATCTTCGGATCCCTGAGTGCGACATTCAGTGTATTCGTGTCCCCAAAATAAATAACCTACGGGCTGAGTAACTAACTAACAAACCCACACATACGGATGACTTAAATAAAATGCCGGCGCTATGACATACATGCCGGGGGTGCACTCGTATACAATACACAACTTAACAACTTACAAATTCTACACTAACCATGGCCCAGGATCGATGGACTCTGCAAAGAGAAAAGTCAGCAGGGAGCCAGGCTGCTCGCACGCAGTCTCTGGCTCATGCAATGCAGGTGACAGGAAACGTGGCCGGCTGTTCACACGCAGTCCAAGACCTCCTCCTCGGAAATGAATGCAGCTAACACAACGCCGCACGAGCTGCACAAATGCAGTCTCCGTGTCAGCTCAAGTGACACATGCAATGAACAATACACGGGCCGCCGGTGCAGGCCCGTGTTGCAGCTGCCATCAGGGCAGTCCCTGCAAATTTGCGCGGTGATCCTGGCGCACATGGCATTGAACAAAAAAGGGGGCGGGGGGAATGCAAAACAGAACGTGGCTAGTGGACATGGGCAGTAGGCATGGATGGCAAAGGTGGGCAGGCTAGGCATGGCAAAACAGGGCTGTTGTAGCAAAAAGCCGGCAGATGATCGACCTGCACAGGCCTTGAAGCAAAAACAGCCGTCAGACGATCCGACCGGCACAGGCCTTGCAGTAACAGCCAGCTGATGACGTGGCCGGCACAGGACTTGTTCAATGGAGGTTGGTGGAGGGAGTGCGGTGGTGCTGGCCACTCGGAAGGCGGGCTCGGACCTACCTACTGTCTCCCTCCCAACCTATCGCCTTTGCCTGTCTCTGTCCATACCCACCCCCTTAATTTGTAAAACCCAATTTAGCCCCAACTTATTTTTTTGTTTTTATTTTTATTTTTTACTTCCCCCCTATAAATCGTCCCCTAACCCCCTTTACAGTCTTTGTTCGGCGAACCTAGCCTGCTCACAACCCCTATGTTCCCTTCCTGGAGGGGAATAAGGGAGAGCTAGCATCCTGTGTCGAGGCGCAACTCAAGCCTCAGGATGGCCTCCTCTGACTTCAGCGGCCCACAACGAGAGCGAAGGAATGGATGGTGCGGAGGGGTACACTTCCTATCTACTCTAACCATTAACCTTTAAACTACCCTGGGGCTTTCAACAAGCGCCTCTCGCTTAATCTATCGGTTCTACCATCCAAGATTCCTGTCGCCTGTGTTGGTGTCCTCTCAAATTTCGGGCGATGCCCCCCCAATTTTCTTTCCGTGCCCTCACACGGTCTCACGGCTGAGACGTGTGGCTCCCTTGGCAGGAACTACCCTCTGCTGATTCCCCAACAATGGCATCCCCGGGCACTACACTGCCTCCGAGTCTGCCAGCTCCCTAAAAACTGGGGAGTGCCCTCCTCGGCTACTCCCCCTCGATGCCCACGTGGCGTGTTGGCGCCCCGGGTCCCTTTCCGAGGGTCGCCCGTGCCCAGTACACTGCCCTCGTGACATATGGCGCCCCGGGCCCCGCATCATGCGGGCCACCCGTGCCCACTACACTATCCCGGCCCCCACTGGACCCTTGGCCTACCCCGGCCGACTAGCCCGGTGCCTGGGGTACCCACTCAGCGAAACTCACCGTTCGTGGCCATGCTCCCAACCCGTCAACAGGACTCCTGCACCCCTCCAAATGGATCTTGAGCCTACATTCCCACCAACAGCAAAACGACCTCCATTTTGTCAATTTGACTAACCCACTAACTCACATTATTCTGACCCCGGGGTCCCTTGGGTGGGAATCACTCCTCCCCCCAATCACTCGTCGCACCATGCATTCCACATTCACTCCATACACACAGGCTCGCTGGCCTCACTCTCTCAACATGTCTCCTTCCCACACTTCTCAACTCACACATCGCTGATTTCTGCCATCCTGCTCACTACTTCCCCTAACTAACTCGTGCTCCCATGTCGTCCCTTAAACTACAGCACGTTCCATTTAACCTACGTAGCTGAGCTACGTCCCCTCTACACACTCACAGTCTGTCACTGTCCTCAAATCTCTAAAAATCATTTCCCCTCCGAAGTCTCAACTAAAATCCCTCTATCTAATCCATACAACGGGCTCCATGAGGACTTACCCCTGCCCCATGAAGCCGGTCTAACTAACACTAACCCTTCCTCCGAACTAGTGTTGTCCTGTGCCCTGGCCAAGGGGGTCTTCAACCCCTTGCTCAGGGAATCTTGTTCACCCAAAGCGAGGCTTGCCTTTCTTTTTTTTTAATTTTTTATTCGCACAGCACGAGCGCGGCAACTCGCAACCTGCGCTCCCTTACGTGACGTCATGGCAGCTGTTCACGCACCTTGTACCTCGTCTCTCCTGGACGGCACCATCCGGCAGGGATTCACCCTCCTGCCAGATTCCAACCACACGTGCAGCCATGACGTCACCCTGCGCATCAAAAAAAAACAAGCCTCGCGTTTTGAGGGGTTCCCCACGTGAACACGTGCTCTGCCCATCGGAGCTTCACACACGCTCGCGTGGAGAACCCATCCGGTCCAAATCCGTTGTCCAGCCTACCTTTTGTCCGTCCGTGGGATCGGCAACATCCACCGCTGGCGTTTCCAGACCGGGTTTCACTCCCGCAGACACGCACGCGCCGGTCTCGTGCGAAGCACGGCCCGAACCTCACGCTCGCTGCTGGGGAAACCCGGCGCGGTCCCCAATACAGCTACGGCCGCTGCCCGGCCTTTGTCCCTCTGTCGCCGTCTCCATCGCCATTCCACGCACTCACTCCTGTGTGATACGACGCTCACACACCACTCCATGACATTCACACTCGAAGACGCGGCTGCGTGCTCCCGCATGCCAACCGTCATCTCCCTTACGTACAGCGACCTCACACACGCTGTCCCTCTCACACTCTGCCGTTCACTCACGCATGCCATTTCCCTCGCACACGTGGTTCCATTCACACACGGTGCCTCATCCACACATGGCGTGCTGGGAGGCCCCCACCTCGGCTCACTCGCAACCTCGCACACCACTCCACTCACATACGCGGTCCCTTTCACACAACGCGTTTCACCCACGCTTTGCGCGCGTTTCAGCACACATTTCGCCACACTCGTAAACACACACACACACACACACACACACACACACACCGGGACAATCGCACTGGGGATTAGTGCCACCACAAGGGGTTCCAGGGTTTCCATACCCCCCAAGGTCCTCGTGCACCCGTCCGCAGCACTCGCCCCCTCAAATTAGCGAAGCTCGACCGGACCCACCTGGTCACAATCCGCTTCAAGGGGGCATACTCCCTCCCCTCGTTCCTGGAGGAGGCTATCCAGCTGCTCGCACTGGGTCCCAACTCGTTCTGCCAGCTCGCCCCCATTGTCCTCCATTACCTCCGTGTGTGTGTGTGTGTGTGTGCTCGTTTTTAACCCCGTCTTCATCGTGCAGTTTCTCCTTTACCGTTCCCATCTCCCTTGTCTCTGTTATTTCCGTCTCTTCCCTTGTTATCCCCCTCGTCTCTACGTGTCTCTTGCACGTCTCCGTAACCTCGTTTGGTTTTTCCCTCCCGGTCACCGTCACTTTCTCCGTCACCTTCACGCTTCTCGCCCAATACGTCCCCTGAATTAATTCGCCCTCACCCGCCTCCATTGCGGGCCTGACAGCCGTTTGCACTCCCCCTAAGCTCGTTCGTTCTAGCCTGTGGTGCCGCCGTCATGAGCTCCACCGTCCGCGTTTCGCTGCACACAATTGCCTCTTTGCCTGCCTGCAGGCCTCGGCCCATTTGCTGCATCTCTTCCCGCAGCGCTTGCGTCATGCCATTTATTTCGCTGTTTATTCCGTTTATTTTGTTTCCCATCTGTTGTGCCATTCCATCCATTTTGTTGTTTAATCCTGCCAGCATGGCACATAGATGGGCCATGTCAGGTGCACTCGGCCAGGATCGGGGGGTTTTGGCGGAGAGGGGGAGGTGAGGTGGCATACACTGAGGCCGCTGCCGCACCCATTTCGGGCTCTGGGTTTGGTTGGGGGAGTTCGTCCTGCACCACAAGCATTTCCTGCTCGGGGATTTCATCCTGAGCCATGGATTCTACACATTTTAAATCCATATCTACCCCCGGCTCCCGCTCGCCTTGAAACTCCATCATATTTCTCGGAAAGGAATTTATTTGGCTTGCTCGTAATTTGGGGGGAACGGGGGGGGGGGGGTTACCTCACCTTGTCGTGACTTCACACACCCCTGGTCCGATCCCCGTAAATTTAGTTGGAGACCAAGCTGTTGATCCTTCAAAAGGATCTCCTTCAAAAGGAGGTGGATTTGAATCCCACACTCCTGTACACCAGTGTTACGAATTCATGTCCGCCCGGCGTGCAATCTGCCACGTAACTCGAATCGCGACCATGTCTCCCCCCGGAACGGACAATTCTGTCGTGACCCTCCCGGAACAACGACGGGAGCTAGTCACGGTTGGGTCTTTCGACCTCACCACAATCGTGCCAATTGGCCACCCGCGGACCGCGCAGGATTGGGTTGTTCGCCTAACTCGACCTACCTAAGTACCTGCGCGAGTAGTTAACCGGGCGATCATACCTCGCCGCTGGCCGGCCTTGGACACGAACCGTTTAAGCGGTCCGTTCCTTGCTTCAGTGATAACCAAGCGGTGTTATCGCCGACCCCGACGGATGTGATTCTATTTACTGGGTGCTTACACCCTTCTACCAATTCCTTCCATGATGCAAGATGGAACTTTCAAACAAGGGAACTGACGCAACAAAACGGGGAACAGTTCAACAAGCACATTTATTTCACACTCAGACAAGGCACGTATTTACAGCCATACAGTAAATCATGCACGTAAGAACAGTAACACAGTGAAAGCAATTGAAGAGTTCCAACCGAATATTTATTCACACATTTACTTAAACAGGTTTACTTTACAAGATGGTGCCACCACATGCACTTACACAAAAGCAAAGAAAAGCCACCCTCAAAGACAAGGGTGACAGACAGGTCTGTGGACCAAATGTACGGCGAACCTGGATGAGCGGCCAGGTCCACGAGACCGAAGGGTCTTACCCGCACCCTCGTGGCGCGATGGTGGGCAAGCCGCGATGTCAGCGTAGCCGCGCCTGACTTCGTGCCCTTGCCGTGGCCGGTGAACTCTCTCCGGCATTCTCCACGCAGGCACGTGTTTCACAGTCGGCACCACGGTTGGGGAGGGGAACGGACGGGGTTACCGGCACTCTCTCAGCGCGGATGGGGGGGGGGATTGTTGATGCCCGGTATGGGGAGGGTTGTTGATGCTCTTTTAGCAATGTCGATGCCCTCCTGGCGAGACAGGGGTTATCGGCGCTCTCTCAGCGCAAAGCTCGGTTTGGGAGAGGGGAACTGCTGCTGCTCCCGTCAGCGAGTTGGCGCTCTGGACCGCACTGGCTCCGGCAAAACTCCTCCTGGCTGTGGCCTCCACAACGCCCCTTCTCTGGCGGTGGTCCCCACTCAGCCCTCTGGCTTGCCTCTGAGCCCTTCTCCGCATCCCTGCTCCACTCAGCAACTCGCCATCCTCGCCCCTCAACTTCGACCTGAGCTTCGTTCCGAAGATGCTTCCTCTCCATCGACGTCCCCCGTCTGCCCCCGTCTGCCGCGAGCTCCGTTGTGCTCGCCCTTATATAGGCCGGGGGAGTGGAAAAATCCAACCCCCGACCTATGACCTTCGACCTCTGGAAAGCGTACATGGTTGAAATCACCAGGGCCTTGCCCTGTCAGCGTGACCCCTGACCCCGGCATAGCCGACGTGGTAGGAATCACCAAAGCCTCACCCTGTCAGCTTCAGCTTTACCCCTTCGAGCTGATGGTGGTGTTTAGCCCCGACCGCACGCTTTCGATCCGGCTGAGGAAATGTGTGTGTGTGAGTGTTTTGCCGGGGCTTTTGTCCCACCGAACCGATGCGTGCAATGCATCGAGTCCGTCCGCCACGCGGCTTCGTTTTGCCTGACCAGCCGATGTGTGTATGCGGGTTTCGCTGGGGCCTTTGTCCCGCCAAACCGATGCGTGTAATGCATCGAGTCCGTCTGTGAAGGAGTTCATATGCAAATTTGAGAATCACATCGGGTTTGGAGGTGGGGCTACACCACCTGATGCTCAGCCATTGGATGGATGAAAAGTCGGCGTGTATGATTCCTGATCCGACTTCTCCTTCAAAAGGATCTCATTCACAACCAATGGCACGACGTTCGGTAACGTGTTCTATTTCTCTGTTCAAATCATGTCTGGACGTGGTAAAAATCACCGAACGGGCTTTGGACAGCGCGACTTCGGTGTTGACTCTGGGACGAAGGCGACTTCTTGTTTGCGGGTGGTGTTTGTTGATGGTCGTGGAGGGAAAAAGGCGAAGGTGGTGGGGGTTTGCTGTGGTGGTTTGGGGATGGTGTTGGTGGTGGCGATCTGGTTGTTGGGGGATGCTTGGTCCAAAATAATGATAGAGAAAAGAAAAACGGCTAACTCAAAGGATCACAGCCCTGTGAACACGGAAATTCCCTTTAAACAACCGTGGGGAAATCTAACTACACATATACTTATCGGTATAACTGACCTGCGGACCCTCATGGTGTAGTGTCAATTTCCACGGCCGCAACAGTATTCTCACACGGGGCTTCCCCCCACCCCCTATAATGAGACGAGTTATTTTACTTCCAACTTCAACTTGAATTAAAAAATGATTTTTTTTTTGTTTTAAAGCAAGATCAATTTTGGAAATCCGTACAGGCCAGTATCGCTATCGTGGATCACGATAGTCATATCAGCACAGGCTTGTGTGACTATCGTGGATCGCCGTACCTATAATCGGCACAGGCTGGTATGATGATCGCGGATCGCCGTACCGATATTCGGCACAGGCTGGTATGATCGTGGATCGCCGTACCGATAATTGGCACAGGCTGGTATGATCGTGGATCGCCGTACCGATAATTGGCACAGGCTGGTATGATGATCATGGATCGCCGTACTGATAATCGGCACAGGCTTTCTAAAGCACACCCGATTTATATAAAATAACCAATTGGCAATTGCTTTAAAAAAACAGCCATGAGGGCAAAGAAAAACATAATTGCTTGCAGGTGTTCGGTGCTGAGGGTTAAAAGTGAACACCCAAAGCCCCTGTCACACCTTGACGATTTAGCCTGCGTATGGCAACGTATCAAAATTTATCTAAAACGCTGGCCTACGCTGAACTAATGATGTTTTTTTTTCAGTTTTGGGCGTATCATAGTGTATTCATAACGAGTTGGACGTATGCATAACGTATTAGTAATGTACACAGAACGTTTCGATAACTTAAGCCAAGCTGTCACACCTTGACGTTTTCGCCAGCGTATGCCGACGTATGAAAAATTTGGCGAATATGCTGGCACACGTCGAATACGTTATGGGTAAGTTTTGTATACATTAAGAGCATGCTGAAGCACGCTGGCATACGTCGTAGTACGCCGAGCTCGTCGACAAATTTTGTGCACAGCAAATGTGCGCATATCTCAATCGTCTCCGTCAATGGTACATTCGTGAACAAACTTTTAATATCAAAGGATGCCATGATGTTGTGCTCACTTGTCGGTGTTTTAGCTCCAATGGATTCTGCAAATGTGAAGGAATCCTTAACCACGAAATGAGAAAGTGAATCCAATACTGGTTGCAGTACCTCTCCCAACCACTTGGCAAGTTCATGTTGTGCTGATCACACCATGGACAGTATCGGTCTGGGAGGGATATTCTCCTTGTGAATCTTTGGCAGGCCGTACATTCTTGGACGTTGGGCTCCAACAGGTTTAATGCTGTCGTACACCTCCTTTGATAGTTCTCCACGTTTGAGAAGCTCTAACAGTCGTTTGACGATCTGACCTTCCACCTGAGGCATGCGATCATGTTCCGTTACACCGCCCAGATGTTTAAATTTCGTTTCGTCTTTCAGGATGTCCATCATCTTGTCAATGCAATCAATCTTATTCATGATTACCACTCCGGTACCTTGATCCGGTTTGCATATGTGAATGGCAGCATTCCTCCTCAATCCTTGTATTGCCTCAATCTTTGTTGGTTGATAGATCCAGCCTTGGTTTCACAACATCCATCTACCGGAAGCCCACTTTCACAGGGCAGTATACTCGGTGGGACTCCTACAGCTCCACGAGAAACAAAATTGCCTTGATCAATATCCTGGTTAACAGAGCACAGGATTTGTTCACCTTGTAATCTTCCTGCTGAAATTGACAAAATCATGAATATACTTGGTGAGAATGGTTATCCTGAGCATATAGGTAAGAGATACATACACAAGTTTTTCAACACGACAAAAGATCGGAAGATTGGTCCAGACAAATGTCCATTCTATATCAGGATGCTCTGGAAAGGGCAATCATCACGAAGGTTTGAAGTACAAATCAAACGTATTGTGTCCAACACGTTTCCGGCTGTGCAACCCCGAGTAATCTTTACCTCTCGCCGTTTGCTGACGTCGCTCAACAAGGATGTGCTACCCACCTCACAAACAAGCAATGTAATTTATGAGTTTAAGTGCCAATGTGAAGCTCGGTACGTGGGCCGCACAACACTAAGATTGGCTGATCGGATCAAACAACACGTCCCCTTGGCGATTCGAAGAAAGATTGTGAGGGTTAGAACACAACCAGTGCGAGCATGTAGAAACATCCAGCAACCACCCACCACTGTATCTGCTTCATCTGCCATTGCACAGCACTGGTTGCCAACCCTATCTGTGCAGACCAGTACAATGCAGATATGTTCAGGATATTGAGCCGAGGTCGGAGCTCGTTTCATTTACGTATGTTATATTAGGAGCAACCTTCATCCTTAGCACCGATCCAATATTACGTCGTCAAAAGGAATTTGTACGATCTCTGTGTCTCTTTCAGCATGGAAAGATCAAGGGAAGTACGTTAACAAATGGTGAATGGACTTTAGGGGAAACCCATCCCCCCTCTCTCCAGGATGAGGTTGCAAACGTCAATCATCGACGAACTCTGCTCCAGCCAATGGGAGCTCGAGGTGAAGATGATGAGCCGACCAATGGGCGTTTGGATTAACCGAGACGTCATTACGGTTGAACCAATCAGCATCTACCTTTATTGAGACCTGCGTATAAAGCACGCGCCTTCACGTCCTCCTTCACTTGCTGCGATTTTTACCCTGAAGAGTGCAGCACGAAAAGCTTCGGTCACTATTATGTCGTGTTTGTTTGTATCCATATGAATCTTTGTACATGCAATCAACATTGGGGGGACGTATGAAATATGTAATATTTTAATTTTTAAAAATTGGGTTGGACCCCCGGTTCATGCCCCAATGGGTGTGGACTCGTGGTCACAGAGGTCAAAACAGAAGATTGTTGATTTGTTTTTTTTAACTCAACATTTGATATGGGGTTATTCCTGTTGGAACTTTATGTCATCTTTCAACTTTGCTTTCGGTGGGAAGCGTGGGGATTTGCGATTGCAGGCCATCAACTTCGCTCTCGTTACTTTTTTCTTGTTGTCTCTAAAAATGAATCCAGTCAACACCATCGATCTGAATGTCCAGGAATTGTCCGTGAATGATTGTTGTTTGTGTAAGCCGATTCCCTTTTGCGCCGAGAGTTGACTTGTGATTCCAGCTTCGATCCATCCTCTCTCTCTTTCTCTCTTTCTCTCTTTCTCTCTTTCTCTCTTTCTCTCTTTCTCTCTTTCTCTCTTTCTCTCTTTCTCTCTTTCTCTCTTTCTCTCTTTCTCTCTTTCTCTCTTTCTCTCTTTCTCTCTTTCTCTCTTTCTCTCTTTCTCTCTTTCTCTCTTTCTCTCTTCTCTCTTTCTCTCTTTCTCTCTTTCTCTCTTTCTCTCTTTCTCTCTTTCTCTCTTTCTCTCTTCTCTCTTTCTCTCTTTCTTTCTCTCTTTCTCTCTTTCTCTCTCTCTCTCTCTTTCTCTCTTTCTCTCTTTCTTTCTCTCTTTCTTTCTCTCTTTCTCTCTTTCTCTCTTTCTCTCTCTCTTTCTCTCTCTCTTTCTCTCTCTCTTTCTCTCTCTCTTTCTCTCTCTCTTTCTCTCTCTCTTTCTCTCTCTCTTTCTCTCTCTCTTTCTCTCTCTCTTTCTCTCTCTCTTTCTCTCTCTCTTTCTCTCTCTCGTTGCCTTTTTTTAGCCTCGGTGTTGAGGAGATGGCGGCGAGCTTGGTTCGATTTGTTTCTAGACGGCCGGCTTTGCTTCTCCACCGATCCGAGCCGCTCGGACCTCGAGCTTGCCCTTTTGCTGTCGGACACGCACACGCTACACACCGGCTTCGAATGTTGTGGTGAGTGTCTCGTGGATGAGACCGGGGATTTTAGCTGAATCTCCGGGGTCATGGTTATTTCAGTGGTTTCGTCCCGGATTTAAGGAATTTTGTTTAATTGCGTTCTTGTCTTTTCTTCTGTCAGGTTTGAATCCACCAGAAGACAAGCCAAGAGAATCACTGTTGTCTATAATTCTGATCAACAACTCGTCGGTGAATCTGTGCGCAGAGACGGAAGATGATGCCATGTACGTTCTCCTGGGTCGTCGTTTATCTTTTTAATTTCTCTATTTCCACCTTTTCTGTTCGCCTCTCCTTCCTCATTGCGTGATGCTCTGTTTCATTAACATTTTCAATCTGCAGCTTGTTATTAGACACGAGGGAGTTACATCGCCTCACGACTAGAATAGGAGTCTTTGTATCATTTCTCGTGTTTGTTTTTACGTGTGATGTCATGCAACTGAACTAACTTCCTCAGCATACAGAACCTTCACCCTCATAGACATGTTTTCATATCGAGTAAAACTTTGCCTCCGAAACGTGGAGCTTGTTAAGAATCCACCATAGTGTTCCGTTGAGTGTGAAGTATAGGTGAGTGTGATCCATTTATTTTCCTATGACCTCTGTGTGTGTTGGGCCCGATCATCTGTATGGGTACGGCCGCGATGCTTTGGCATGTCCAATGTTCTTGCGATTCGCTGAAGAACTGTGTAACTGCAATGGGCAATCAAAAGACGTTGTCGGTGGGTCCAAATCCGGTTACTCCTTTAATACCAAATAACCTAGAGTCCTAGACCATCATATGGATGGCCCTGAAAGGACAAGGTACACCATTGGAGTCTGGTTCGGTGTCGGAATCTTTTGGAAGTCGAGCGTATCGTCGTGCGGTGAATATGCATGATGGAATGGCTTGACAATGTGGACAAGTCTGAGAGTTCTCATTCTCGATGTAGACAACCTATAGATTCAGTCCAGACGTGAAGGCTCATGGAAGGTCATTTTGTCATGTACTTACTCCTGATGCACCTGGCTTATAAAATATAGAATGCAGAGCTTGGACCACGGTGTTGACGTACACCTTTTTTGTATACATAGTCAAGGCTTGTGGAAGAGCCAGTACACTGAATGGATCGGGACGTAACAGACACAAACAGGACACAAAACACGCATGCATTGGGTGGATACGATGGACAAAGAAGGAAACTCCAAGGAGGGAAAACCGGAAATTTGGAAGGAGGAGGGATTTGGGTGGGGTTTACGAGAGTAGAAAAGATCATGGTTTTGGATTGGAGACAATTTGAGATGGTGGTGAACAGTCTTGAAGACCTGGAGGGAGGAATGAGATTGAAGGGAATGTGGAAGTTGATTCCACAGGGAAGGTGGAAAAAACAAAAAAACAACAGGAACAAATGAGTGGAGGTGAGCAGTGATCCTGGATTCAGGTAGTTTCCCCCCTACCCCCTGACCTGTCTGCGAAGGCGAAATTTTAGACCAATGGATTAAGCTTCAGCTTCAGCACGGGAGATTCCAATGATCTTTGAAGGCCTTGGTTTCCATGGCGTCGAGCTGAGCAAGGCGTGAGACAGGGGAGCCAGCCCAGAAGGGAGAGCAGTACTCCATCAAGCTGAGGATGAAAGCCTTGTAGGTGGATAGGTGTTCAGGTGTGCCAAGGAAGGACTTCGTATGATGGAGGATGCCCAATCGACGACGGGCTTTGGAAGCCAAATTTGAAATGTGGTTTACCCAAGAAAGATCATGGCTGATTTGGCCTACAATGTGGTAAAATTTGATTCAGCCCATAAATGTCTGTTTGCTAGAAAATAGAAAAGTAATTTAAATGAAATCTCAAACCAATGATGCATAATGTGAATTGCAAATACAACGAGCATCGCGTTTCCAAATGCAAGACCTTCTCGAGGAGCTTGCACTCGGTGCCTTGCGGAATGCTTGGTATTGCCATTCGTTGTCTGTTATAACACGAAAGATTGTTCACTCTCACTTTATCCAACCCGTGTGTTTGTAAATGATGTTCGGAGGCAGTTGTAGCCACCTTCGAGGCTCTTTGTTCCGGTGATGTGAAAATGAACTTTAATTTCTGGTGACTTTAAGCAGTACTATTGTGACTGCCATCTCTGTGTGATTAAATTATTATTATTATTATTATTATTGACCAGAAGTATTAGGAAAACCTATCCTTATGGCTTGGACTGCAAATCACTTTTAGGATGAGATCCATATCGGTTATTTGCTGGCCAAGTTATCAACGGAATGCAGGACCTTGGTTTGTAATTTTGATACCTTGGTTAGCACAGGTGATTAGAACAGGGGAACTGGAAGAAAATGCAGTTCGAGTTGTTGAGAGTTCAGACATGAATACAGACAAATGCTCCTATATGTGAGTGTACACGAGGCTGGCGAGACGACAGTGGGCCTGAGTGGGAGTGGGAGTAGGAGCTTCTGCTCCTCGCTGACGAGAGCCAACAATCCCAAAACACGTGTCCGTGGATGTTCCCTCTCCGGGGTGGACTGGTCTATAAAACTGAGATTTAAATTCTCTTTCTAGTATTGGCTGCGGTACAATCGTACTGGGAGTTAGGGGGCTGTAGCTCTGCCAAGATCGGGCCTTATAGGTGGGGTGGAGCCGGTGCAACTGTTTATCCAGAAGAGCCTTTTTAAGGTTTCAATTGTTCCTGGCGAACCCCACAACTGTTTTCTGTCCCACAGACAGGTTAACGTGTGGAAGGCATTTCCTGTTGGTCAAGATACGTGTGGCAATACCTGGTGTGGCTCTTGCTTCCCAGTACCCACGACAGTAATATAGTCTGATATTGATGTACCATATATACACACGCACAACGTGTACCACCCACAACTAACTACAACAACATATGCAATATCTTATCTTTTGTTTCGATTCAAATAAGGAACAGAGGAGGTTGAAAAGGCTCACTCGTGCAGAGACGGGGCCTCGGGCTCGCTCTCGTCGGCTTGTCAGTTACACGTGTATGTACGTACGTACGGGTTTATTCGTGTGTTTATCAATTTATTTGCAGCTGATGTTGAAATATTTCTTGGGAGCTTCACAATGTCGTAGGTTTCCCGTGCGAAGTCGTTGCACGTGATGTTCGATGTTTACTGTTGTCGGTTTGTTTTGTTTACCGTCCTCATTTCCTCTTGCAGAGCTTGGGCATTTGCACTGAGGGAAGGAACGGCAGCAGTGGTACGTACCACATTGCTGTGCACGTTATTGTTTCGCCGCTGCTTCTTCGCACATATTTCATAACGACATCATGCATGTACAAACAACCCTAATCGCCAAGTTGCACATTGTAACTCTGCTTGACTGTCCCACTCTGGTGTGCATTCCACTTCCTTTTCCCACTCTCGTGTTCACTCACTCACTCACTCACTCACTCACTCACTCACTCACTCACTCGCACAGCTCGGCTGTACGGTTGTCTAAATATCTCTCTCTCTCACTCTCTCTCTCTCCCTTGTGCAGATGTCAGCCCTCGCTGCCCCTCCACCATATGACGAGGGACTGGCAGCACCAATGCCCTACGCCTATCCCCATTATCCTTATCCCCACCATCACTACCCCCCTCCACACCCTTACCAATATCCATATCCCTATGAAGGTACGTCCATCGTTTCCTCATTGGCTCTTGGTACATTTTCTATGCATCATGAAAGCAACATTGACTCCCGAATATTTATTCTTTTCCTGTTTACATTGCTCATTATTCCATTGTCTCACTTTCGGTACGTTGTCTTTATATCGTTCGTCACTGAACCCTTTCATGACCCGAGATTTTTGCACATAGAGAACCCCCCCACCCTCCCCCCCCAAAAAAAATCCACATCGTACTCTCGTCGACATCCATTCAGATTCTCTTCGAATGAAGCATTCCTTTGTTTTTTTTTTTTAATCCACCTTTGTTCTGAACATGCCATCTTTGCATATGTAATAAATAGATAGTCTTGGGTCGATGCTTCAGGATAAAGCAGAGCATCATGCTCTCAGCAGCCAGCCCTTTAGTTTTCCTCTCCTGGGTACCAAGCGCTCCTCAACTGTGTCCGTGCGCCGATGGTGCGGCCACTCGTGTTACCGACTATTGCAAACTTTATTTATTAACATGAAGCACTGAACCCCATCGGGTCAACATTCCAAAGGCTCAACTAATTTCCCTAAACACTGATTTCCCCTCTTTGACCGAGACATTCCCGGTATGATCCTTGTCTCGCGCATCTGAAAGTGTGAAAGGAGAATTCTTCAAACGAGTGCCGATGCCGCATCGTGCACTGTTCATGGCACGTAGCGTGTTTGGAACAAAGGGCTTCTGTTGGTGACATCACCTTGTGTTGCAAGTACTACATGTATAGTCCATTTTATTTAGTATGCTGTGTTCATAAGGTGGAAGAACAGGTTCAGGTTAGTGTGGGCTCCATCGAGGAAGAGCACAGGAAGATTGGTTCGAGATGAAAGTGAGATGGCAGGATTATTAAATAATTATTTTGCTTCAATGATGTTCACACGATAACAGTCAGGGGATTGTCAATAGCTGAGAGAAGTGATACAAGGAGTGAGGAAGCGCTTTTACAGAAGATGCAGGTCGGAGTGTCGGAAGTAAAGTAACAGGAAGTTAAGAGAAGATTGTGTTTACACATTACAGGAATTTAGTGAGATGTCTTCTCAAATGTTATGCGCAGTTTTGGTCTCCACATCTGACATAACCACCATAGAGAGGGTTCATCATTGAGCGACTCGATTGAATCTGGCCATAGATAGGCTATGCTATGATGAGCGGCTGAAGGAGACGGAACTTTATTCGTGAGGAAGGAGGTGACGAGACAGAGATGTTGAAGATGATGAAGGGTTGAGAAGGAACAAGTGCAGAAGAGTTTCTCTGCAGAATGAACAGTCGTAGGCCCAGGGTCTTAGCCTGAGAATGAAGAGGAGAGTTAGGAAGGTCGTAAAGGCAGGGTTCTTTCACTCAGAGTAGTTACCCGACGTGCAAAGTGGGTTTAAGTAATCTGTTGAGCACAAATCACCTTGCTGGCACTTCCAAAATATTGTGCCGTTTCAAACCATCTCGACCAATCAAATTTGCCGCTCGCGCTTTCGGCGTTCATTGGGAATATTGAGTTCAGACAAAATCGCGACTCGTCAGAAATGTAGATCGTGCTCGGAAACACAAAGCAAGAGTTTGAAAGGCCCTTCCCACGTCCTTTTTCTCAACACTGCACGGAGTAAGGTGTTCTATGTATGAACTCTCGAGTTAACGTATGGAGTGGTCGGTCTCCCTGTAAAAGGTAGTGGAAGCAGAACCAGTAGATAGGTTTAAACGTGAATTTGATAGGTACCTCGAAGCATTGGAGATAGAAGCGTACATGGATATTGACAAGAATGGTAGGTACCTTGGGTATGGATTGGTTATTGTACACCTATGTAGTTAGTGATTGTGAGGTCTCGTCAAAAGGTGACTATCTTGCCGGTGTTGTTCATTCCTCTCCGTACAACTCCCCTAACCACCACCAGTGAAATTAACTAGATAACCTGATGGAATTAGTTAATGTGGTGTTGATAGAATGCAGGTATGATGGGACAAATGGTCTCCTGTGTCATAGCTCCTTTTACTTTCGATATGCCCTCCTATGGAAACAAAAAATATTGGTTCTAATTAATTGCTGGTAAATTCTGGTTAAGATGTTTTGTCCTTTAACGGATTACCCATAAAACCCAGGTGTGAGAGCTGTCCTTGTGCTGCAGATCCTGCGTTGGGGATGTTCGCAGGCGCCATGACGGGTGCCGTCCTGAGCTCTCTGCTTTTTTTCCCATTTGGATGGTGTTAGCACCTGTACACTTGCAGGTAAATGTTGCACGCACGGTTACCTGACCTGACATCTTTATTTGGTGGTGACTCCGCGTGCCTTTTTCGTAGTCATTTGCATTTTTGTACTTGTCCAATCGATGAACCTGCCATCTTATGTTCATGTCATCAGCCTTGGTGTCGATGATCTTCCAAGCCTTAAGGAAATTGTTCAATGGGCGTCGAGGCTGGGCCACGTTGAACATGACTGGTTGTTAGTTTGGGATGTTAATCCAACATACCCATCACAAATTTGGGCGGGCAGGATTGCCTCGTCTCGAGGTACGCACACTTGTCTCCGAGCTATCCAGACCGAGTTACAAACTGTCGTCCCGGTGTTTCACAGGCAGAGTGATTCATCCATGCATGTGCGGTCGTTCGGATGGACATTAAACGGGTGTCCTGTCTGCCGGCATTAATTGGTGGACGTTAAATATCCCATGGTGTCCTTCACAAAGACCTATCGTCGGCACCTTGAACAAATTACAAATTCTTTCTATAACCTACAGGGGGCAGCATATGAGCAGCACAACCGCACTCTCGAGACTGATAAAAACCTTAAGCCACATGCTGCATGTGAAATGATGACGGTGATGACTCTACTTTCACTGGAAGTTGAAACTGAACAGCTGAACTGCTGTCCTTCCTCCGTCTTATTTATTGCTGGCCTATCCAGTTTCCCATTAACTGACTGCATGGTACGTTACATGGGAATATAGCTTTACGTGCACGTGTACAGCCGTTACCACTTACACTGCATTACGATAACAGGGACTTTGTCAGTCTCCCCAATCCCATTGCTTGTTACCTCTCGGTTCGTCTGACACTTGCAGATTTGCGCCCGGTTTGCTTTCGACCCATGGTTCTTGAGAGATGATCCCATCATTGCCAAGGATTACCCTTTCAGGAGAGTTGAGTGCCAGGGATTCCCTCGCGAGGAGAGTGGTTTATCTGGTTTCAATGCGTGGGTTTCACGGCTGCTTGATGCGGTTTGAATTTCTCATTGTGGGTGTATCTGCCTCTTCAAGAAACTAGACAACAGGGTGACCCCCCCCCCCCCAAAAAAGTGGGTCCTGGGAAAAGTTTAAATTACGTTCGTATTATCTAATCAAATGCAACGAAATTTTCAGATCACAAATTTTTTTTTAGTTGTCCACAAAGAGATTTGACAATTTTACAATGAAATCACTGACTATGTCGATGTTTGATATGCTCTAAATGGGCACAATTTCTCTTGATGCAGAGGGCCAAGCCTGGTGTTAGATCTGAGGGTTCTGAGTTTGAGCCCTGTCAGCTGTTGAATCAACACCAGGTGGGGTTGACTCAGCTTGTCATCCTTCCGAGGTCGGCGCAATGAGCACCAGAGTACTGGTAATAGGGGCTACTCTATGAGTAGCAGCATAGCCGCATCCCTAACCAATGATGCAGCCAGGAGTCACAGGCAGCACACGAGAGTGTGTAATGCAGAGGACCACACGTCGAGGGAACTTATCGTTTCCTTTTATGCACTGTTATCATAATTCTGCTCGAGCTTTCTTTGCTGATGTTAAGCTCTTGATGGCTGTGCCGAAGAGATTTCTCGGGACTGCAGATGACCAAGTCAGCGACGGCACCAATATTCTAAGGTTACCTTCCTGATTTTAGTCGGCCAGTGGCCTCTTCTGTTTGGTGAATCCATACTCAAGACTGTGCCATGCTGTCGACATCTTTTCACAAACCGAAAATGACTTTTCTTCAGGTGTCCATGACATGGTTTGTGAATGTCACAGATTCAAGAAACTTGGCAGATACGCTCTTCCTTAACTCAGTTCTGACGTCCTGAAAAATGAAAGGGATTGAGTAAAAATTGTGGAGGTTATTAAACTTTCCCAGGACCCACTTTTTTGGGGTCACGCTCCATATTTGAAGGTTAGTGTGTACCTTGAGTCTGTGTGCTCCATAATGCAGCTCCTCTGGTAGTGTGGAGGAGAGGGGGAACCCCAAAGTCTCTACAGGTGATATGTGTGTGATTGTTGATGTTTTAATCTTCCTTATTGCTGGGGAGTGGTAGGGATGGGGTGGGGGGGAGGGGGGCGGTGTTCTACAGAGCGACAAATCGAGACATTTATTTGGTACCATATCGTAACCAGTCGTCATTTACCTCCTTTGTATCTCCATTCCAAGGACTTCCTGGTTTCTGAACCACTTTCATTTTGTCTTGTCGATGCCTCATTTGTGAACAATTTGTCCATTTCTCTTTCATTATTTTTATTTATTTATTTATCATTATTATTTAACTCGCCGGAGTTACCGGCGCTACCCGGAGGGGGATACCCGGTGCTGCCCGGCTGGGTGAACTTTTCCTGATGGGAGTTTCGGGACGAGTTGGATATCGAAAACCTATGGAGTTATTGGCCTCGTGGCGATTACCTTGTGCCTGCAGCCTGGCGACAGTACTGCCTGACCCCACATCCCAATATAAAATTAATGTAGCAGCCTTTGGTGGCCTCAAAATGGACGTCACGACCAATGTGCGGTCGCTTAAAACCTTACCCAGATTCTGAAGTGCCGAGACCCAAAATTTGAGGCTTGAAGGTGCTATGGTTTGGCTGTGAAAGAACACACACACACACACACACACACACACACACACACACACACACACACACACACACACACACACACACACACACACACACACACACACACACACACACACACACACACACACACACACACACACACACACAGACACACACACTCTTGAGAGTATTTATAAAACGATGTGGATCCTCGAGCTTGTGCTTTAACTTGATACGTGTATCGTTTGTAACTATCCAGTCATTTAAAGCAATACACATTGGTTTAACTGTAATGATTGTAAATGATGACAAGTCTGAAGACGACGATGGTTCACGAGCGGTATTTGACGATGTAGATTGTTTCAGAAGTCAAGGATGAGACAATGTGATAATGTTTGACCAAGTTATAAAAATGATCAACATGATGTGGTACGAGTGACAGGTTATGACCTGCAAAATGTCGAAAACTCGGTTTCGTTCAACAAGTTTCAAAATTTGACCTTTGCAAAACCTTTAAAGGTCACAAAACAATGTTGTGGACATTAAAATAAGGAAACGGGATACGTGCTATAGCTTATTGGAGTTAGTTCGTCGAAGAAGGTCGAAAACTCGGTTCGATTCCCACAACTTTGAAAATTTGACCTTTGTGAATTTTAAAGGTCAAAGGTCAAGGATTATGACCTTTGGTGCAAAACTTCCTCTGGAACATTCCAGGAACAATATAACGTCATATAGGCTATATGGCATTTCGCACTCCTCGGATTATCCATACTTTGATGAAATCGGCATAAAAACAAACTTGAAGGGGGCGCCACGGGCAAGGTGTTTGAGATAGAGCAAAAGGGTTTCAAAACTTTAGGTGGGGAATGACCTCAAGATTATGCATAAAAAATATTGTCATCCTTGCTCTCAAAGTTTGGGCAATCGTATGATTTTTATGTCAAAATTCGAAATTTTCTGAGTTCGTGACCTTGTGACGAAAATGAAAAATCGAGCTCTGTGGAGCTATGCAGGCGCCATTGGGCTAACCAAATACCGAAACCCCTGCCAGATTCGACAAACCCCTCGGAGAAGATGGATTTTATGTCAAAATTCGCAATTTTCTAAGTTCGTGACCTTGTGACCTTGACCTTGGGACGAAAATGAAAAATCGAGCTCCGTGGGGCTATGCAGGTGCCATTGGGCTAACCAAATACTGAAACCCCTGTCAGATTCGACAAACCTCCTCTGAGAAGATGCAAATTGAAATCGGCTAACCCCTATATACACATGATTTTTGGGCGTGGCTCCGCCCATAATGGGCGCACCACGCCCATTTTCAGGAAACTACAACTAGATCATGATATAAACCTCCCACCAAAATTTTATCAGGATCGGATCAAAACCCACGGAGCTATGCTCGGGACAGACAGACACACACACACACACACACACACACACACACACACACACACACACACACACACACACACACACACACAACAATAACGAATATAGTGGTCACTTATTTTTTCAAGAAAATATTATTTCGTGAACCAATGATAATACTTTGTGTGTTCCTGTTTGTCTCCCTCTGTAGCTCTCTCAATCCATCCTTGGTGGACGGACGAGTCGTTCTTGCAGAACACCCTTCTTTCGGACAGCGTGTTTGTGTACCTTGCGCTGTCGGATACACTCCTAATTTCTTATTCTTTTGTCATTCTTCATCCTTTACTTTCATTGTATTTTGGGTTTGTTTGTTTTTTTTCCTCCTCTTCTTCCTCGATATTGTCCTCCCCATCCATTCCTCCAACGCCACTTGCAAATAACGCATCGATCACAGCACACACAGCAAAGAATATTAATTTATATGATGTCATGTTGGTGTATGTCAGTCTCCATAACTTATACCATGCAACATTGCATTTATAGATAATAATATTAATAATAATAATAATATATTTTTCTCTGGCAATCAGCTGCTCGGACATGTGATTTGCAATCTTAATTATTTGCCTTTAAATAAAACCTTTGCCCTTCTGCCTTTTTATGCTTTGTAGCACACTTATGCGGGTGTCGTCCACAGCATGGCCTCGTTGCCCTTCGTTTGTCCCCCCTTGGCGTTGTGCTCGGAGGAAGAGTTCAACTCGTTTCAGGCTAAGTACGGAGAGGGGTCTTCAAATAAAATGCATTCTTTTATAAGTTCTAGAAAATTCAAACTTCCTACTTTCATGAGCGATGCATCATCGTTGGTTTCACGAGCTGAACAAAATGCCGTACGTTCGGAGCTGCACACGGAGCGGTATGTTTAATCCTGGTCTATAAACCTTATTGACGTATTAACAGTTTATTTGAGATGATAATTGTACATTAGACACACGAGCAAGTTTTCCGTTCACGCACAGGATTTGAGACGGGGTTGGGATAGAGGCGGTAAAAACGCAAATGGCATGTTCTCTCATCGAGCCGCCAAGCTGGGAGCAACAATTCACATTTATTGCCACATCTGATGCAATTTAAATACTCTAATGGCGATGAGGTGCTCCATTTGAAACTGTTCAATCTATGTCGCTTTTTGATGGCTAGGGTCTGTCATAAACATATTTGTATTGGTGTCAAAGCCAGTGACCAATTGCCAATTAATAGTAGGATTGATGTGATCGGAGGACGTGCAACACAAGCGTTCTTTATTTTTAATTTATTTTCAGTCTCTTTGTAATAATATGATAGGATAGCCAAAATGTATTCACACTTAACCTTGAGCCGTCTCGCTTGGGTTTGAATCCCGACCCAGCTGTAAACAGTCATCTTGCTGTTTCGCAGGCAGTTGATTCATCAATGTGTGCCCACCCTGGGATGGACAAACGGGTGTCCTGTCTGCTGGTATTTGTGGGTGGACGTTAAAGATCCCAGAAGAGGGGGGTCATTGCTGGGACCCTGCACAAATTGCTGCCACTTTTAGTCGAGTGTCTGTGACAGAGCGACAATCTGTCCAACATTGGTTCTCGTCTTGCAACGTTTCTTAACTTGCCATGAATACCCCAAAGCTGTGACAAGAGTGAGACTAACTAGCAGATATACCTGTCATGGACAAATGATGATATGTTGCTGTTTCATATGCAGCCTGTGGCTGCTGGTTGTATCATTTTCTAGGAGCGCGGCTGTGCCGCTGATTCAGTGTCCCTGTTACGAGTAAGCTGGTGCTCATTTTGCAGACAATGGAAGGATGACAAGCCGAGTTAACCCACCTGGTGTTATTTAAATGCAATAACAGGGGCTAAAACTTAAGACCCTAAGATCTTAAACCATGCACCTTAATCTTCAAGCCAACACCAGCCTTAATGATGATATGGAACCGTATCTGAGAGAAACATGAAATAACATCAACAACAACAATCCTGTGACTGTGCTGCTGGAAGCGTTGCCTACCACAATGGTGTGATGTCATCAGCTGGGCGACCACTTTGAAAAACCATTTACTATTGACTTGTCTGAACGGAATCAAAGTTGTGAGTAAAGTAAGATGCCGTAAGTAGAATTGTAAGGTGTAATTAAGCTCAGAGGTTGGTGGCAATGCATAAAGATGTGAGAGGACAAAAAGAAACCAGATAGACAAAGGGACAGGCATTGGTACTATTGTTGTGGGCCGGGGATCGGTGGCGAGGAACGGCCGCCAGGTGGAGCAGTGGAGCCGTCTCTCACCGAACACCCGGAATTGCAAGTCATAACCTTCGGACAACTCCGAAAGTCACGGGTCACTTAAGGACTGTGCTCGCCAATTCGCTGATGGCGTGGGGTTGGGTTAATAGCCAAATTTCAATATACCTAAGTACCCACGTCGTCAAATTACCAGGGAAGTCACACCCCTCAAAGGACTCTGTCGAACCGCGTCGCTCTAGTGACCTCGGTCCGGTGTAACAGAGCGGAATTACCAAAGTCCGTCGGTCCAAACGACAACTTACAGCCCAATCGGCTTACTGGTTCTCAAGCACGAACCGTGCTGGGCCAATAATAGAAAGCACAACAACGAGCTGGTACATTGAACAATTGGGGTTTATAATGGGGAGGGGAGCACAGAGAGCAGAGTTATCACGACTATAAGAAGGAATGCAAGTAATGTACAAGGCACTTAAACAATTGCTACTTATAGACTGGCGACACACACACACACACACACACACACACACACACACACATACACACACACACACACACACACACACACACACACACACACGAAATGGTGGCCGCGGCCTTTATTTGGCCCTTCAGCTCGGGAGGGAAGGCGAGCTGAGGGCAAGAGCCTGCACTTGCACCTGTCCGCCTCGTGCGGTCTGGTTGAGCTTGTCCGGTGGTGGGACTCTAACTCAATGCAGCACCAAGGACTAGGGATAGAGCGACGGACGCCAGCCAGCATGAAGGCGGACGAGGCGACAGGCGATCAAGGCCGAAAAATCCTCCACGGATCAGACGACACCAGGCGAGGCAGACCCAGACAGCCTGACAGAACGTGCCGATTTCTATACCTCTCGTGAGGTGGGGGGGATTTCTTCCCTGGCCACTCGCCTCCTGATTGGACGGTTGCGTCGCGATTCGCTGGCTGTCCCTCATTGGACAGGCCCACGGTAGGCGGGGCAACTCCCACCCTTCTGGGTGGAGTCCCAATCTGAGGCGATGAGCCTCCTGATTGGACGAAGGGTGTGTGGCCCTTGCCCTCGTGGGCGGAGTCGGCTCTGAGGCGATGAGCCTCCTGATTGGACGAAGGTCGCGCCCTTGCCCTCGTGGGCGGAGTCGACTCTGAAACGAGGGGTCCCACCCACATCCGCAGCCAGAAGCACGTGCGTTATGGCGTCGGTGGGGCGAGGTGACGGTGCCGCTGTTGTTGTTGTTGTAAAAAACCCTGACGAAAAATAAACCCGCAGCGCACACATGAAATTCCCATTAGACTTAAGGGACGGGACCCTAACTATAAACACATACTTACCGAGATAACTGATCTACGGGGACTCTGGCTGTTGTGTGCGATGGCTTCCAGATTCGTAACATTATTACCCCACACGCACGAAGCAAAAATCGGGGTTTACCAATTGGTTCCCTTTGTCTGTCGACAAAAGTTAATTTATGATCAAGGAACAACTTGGTTTAAATTGAATATGTTATAGTTTGAACATGAATTGGAAAACGAACCGGTAATTTAACAATACCTTTGCTCTCAATTTGGTCTGATCATGCATTCACAGAGAGGAGTCTGCCTGTCTGGCAGTCAAACAACATTGAAAATCATTCCAAACAGGAAACTTAGTGTTTTTTAAGGATGTTATAAAGGACACAAACCACAGGTACGACACACTAATTTAAGTTAAATAAGGTGCTGTATAAGACAATGGTGCTAAACCTCTGAAAAAAAAAAAAAAAGTTTTTTTTTCACCAACCTTTTATATCTTTATTACCTCCACCACTGAAGGTGAAGGAGGTTATGTTTTTACCCCTTTCTGTCTGTTTGTTTGTCTGGTTGTGGACGGATCCAGATGAAATTTTGTGGACAGGTTGAGTGTGTGATGATGAATTGATTTGATTTTGGTGAAGATCCGCATCAGGATCTGGATTTGAGAATTGTTTAATTTTTAAAGTGATTTTTCACCATTGAGAGATAGGGCCAAAAACGATATATTGTTGCGGGGCCGGGTATCGGCTGTGATCACGACCGCTATATGAAGCAGCAGAGTCGTCTCGACCGATCACCCAGAATTTAGATCGTACCTTTTCGGAAAACTCCGGAAAAGTACGGGTCCCTTATCGGACCGTGAAGTGTCAATATTTCTGCCACGTGGTACAGGGTTATTCGCCAATTTTCAAAATACCTAGATTTCCACGTGGTGATTTACCGAGTCTTCACACCCTCGGCCCCTGTACGGAACGAGCCGCTTAGCGTACTCCAACCGTGTGCGACCCGAGCGGTTTGATCGCCGAGATCAGTCGGTCCCAAATATCCTGTTACAACGGCAACAGCCTGGCTAATTTCCCAACACACAGCACGCTAAGCCAATGGAGGAAAGGACACGAACGAGCTGAAACATTTTACAATCGGGGTATTTATTCACAATGAGGGGAGCACATAAGGGGAGAGTTAAACCGATTAAACGAAATGCACGTATGTGCAAGCAAAAAGCACTTATACCATTCACTACTTCGAGACTGGCGCCACAAACACACATACAAACACACCCAAAAGAATTGGACCAAAATGGTCTTTATTGAGGCCTGTCTCGGACCTGTCCGCCTTGTACGGTCTTCAAGAACCAGGTCCTCGGGGCAGAAATAGACCCCCAGCACGATCCAGACGCCCTCACAACCGGGCTCCAGGCGAACGAAATCGGCAGGGTGAAAGCTGGCAGGAGAAGACCCTCCGTGGCACCGACCACTCCGTGCGCAGATGCTTTTCCACTCCACCACCTTGCACGCAAATGTTCACTACTTGCCAGAACTCTCAGAACCCCTCAAACGTGCAGACCGCACCTATAATTATACCCCCCTCTTCAGAGGAGGTGGGGGGGGCGCCTCCTCGCGACCCTCCCTCTCTCACTGGCTGGTTTTTGTTCGCAACTCGCTCTTCGTCTCTCTCACTGGCCAGTTTTGGCGCGCAAATCGCTCTTCGTCTCTCCCACTGGCCAAAACAGGTGGCAAGCTCCTTGATTGGCCCGGGGTCGTGGTGACATCACGCGGAGCCCTTTCCTCCTGTTGCGGGATCTGATTGGCCGGGCGACGGTCACCCCACTCGTTGCACGCTGATTGGTCGAGGGCCTCCGCGCAGCTCCTCTTTGAACTCCGCCCACCATGACGTCGGCCAGAGTGAGGTGAAGGTGAGGGTGATGCGGTGTCGTCGGCGTTTATGTTGGTGGTGTAAAAATAAACGAAAAGAAAACCTGACTATTAAAATAACTCCACAGCGCAGGAACATTTGATTACCCATTAGACTAGGGTCGGGACCTTAACTGGCAACATGTACTTACCGATATAACTGATCTATAGGACCTGTATGTTGTGTGCTCATGGCTTCCAGATTTGCAACACTACCCCCTCCCCTTTTTACAGACTCGTCCCGAGTCGTCAAATTTTCGTGTGACCAGCATGTGTAAGTTTTCCCCTTGTACATTTTACCTTTGGATCCCTGAGTGCGACATTTTTGTTATACATGTTGCAAAAATAAATAACCTAATGCGCTGCGTAACTAACACTCATTCAGACGACTTAACTAAAATTGCCGGCGCTACGACAAACATGCAGGCGGGTCAAATAACTTATTTACAACCTTAACTTATCTATTTACACTAACCATGGCCCAGGACTTGGCACCTGTGGGAAAGAAGGCATGGCAAAGTTCGTCAACAGTTTGTGTGTGGGTGAGTGCTCCGCAGCTGAGGTCAGTTGTCCTCGGGGCCTGATCAAAAGGTCTCCCTTGAGTGTTCTTTCTTTCTTTCCTACCCCCAGCTGCTGGAGGCAACTCACCCTAACACGGCATGCCATATGCCGTCCCACAGGCCATTTGAAGAGGTAGCCAGGCTGCCCAATGCAGTCTCTGGCTCATTTGTGCAAGAACAGGGAGGTAGCCGGCTGCCCAATGCAGTCCCTGGCTCCTCCCTGAAATGAACTGGATGGAACTGGACTGGATGCAAAAAACGGTGCATGGGCTGCTCAATGCAGTCCCCGTGGTGTGGCTGCCTGCAGGGCAGTGCTTGCAAAACACTGAATGATGCTGGTGCACATGGTTGAGGATGACACGGGGGCAATGCAAATAAGGGCTAGGAGGCATGGGGCCATGGCAGAGGCAGGCGAATAAGTCATGGTAAGGCAAGGCCATGCGGAACAGGCGATGCAGCACAATGGGCTGGCAGGTGAAGCTGGCCGGCCTCTGGTCTCGTTCCGTGTTGGTCTGGAGGGAGTGTGGTGGTGCCAGCGCTCCGAAAATGGGCTCGGACCTAACCTATGGTCTCCCCCCAACCTATCGCCTTTGCCTGTCTCTGTCCATACCCACTCCCTTAATTTGCAACACAAAACAAATTTAGCCCCTTTAGTTTTATTTATTTATTTCTCTATAATCTCGTCTCCCTTAACCCCCTTTCTGTCTTTGTCCGGCTCACCTATCCTGTTCACCTCGCCTACTCCCAACCCCTACGTTCCTTTTTGGAGGGGAATAAGGAGAGACGCGTCCTGTCTCGCCCAACAAAGCCTCAGAATGGCCTCCTACAGAGTTCAGCAATCTAACCCAAGGTGGGTCCAGTGGCCTACTGAGAGCGAAGGGATGGATGGTGTGAAGGGGTACATCTCCTGACTATCCTACTTTTTCTTAACTTTAAACTACCCCGGGGCTTTCCAAAATGCCTGTCACTTAAACTATCGGTTATAAAAACCATGATTCCCGTCGCCTGTGTTGGTGTCCATTATAAATTTGGGCCGAGCCCTCAAGTTTTCCTTTGTGCCCTTGCACAATTTCGTGGCTGGGCAGCGTGGCTCACTTGGCAGGGATTCTCCCTCTGCCGAATCTCAAACTATGGCACCCCCGGGCCCTGAGGCTGTCTCCGAGCCTACCTGCTCCCTATGAACAAGGGGGTTGCCCTCTCTGGCATTGCCCCCCTTCCATGCCCACGTGGCATCTTTGGTGTTCCAGGTCCCGTTCCGCGGGTCGTCCGTGCCCAGTACACTATCCCGGTCCCTTGGACCCTTGGCCTACTCTGGCCGACTACTTCGGTGCCCGGGGTGCCCACTACTCGGTACTCACCTTCCCAAGCCACGCTCCCAGCCGGTCAATTTTACTCCTGCACCCTCCAAATGGGTATCGTGCCTTCAATCAACACCAAAACGACCTCCTTTTAGTAAATTTAACTAACCCCCTAACTAACATTAAACTGACCCCGGGGTCACTTGGGTGGGAATCACTCCTCTGCCCACTCAGTCATTCGCACCATGCATTCTACATTCACTCCATACACATTCAGGCCCGCTGGCACATTATCATTCATCACACATTTCAATTTTTCCTTTTAACCTCACTCATACACTCCAACACTGCCATTCTCCTAACTAAATCCCCCTAACTATCTTGTGCTTCCTCGTCGTCCCTTATTCTAATGCACGTTCCTTTTAATCTACGTAGTTAAGCTACGTCCCCACTACACATTCCGTGTCTGTCCATGTCTCCCGGAAAATCCATTTTCCACACGAAATCTAACCTAAATTCCCACTAACTAACCCATTCCACGGGCTCCATGAGGAACAACCCTTGTCCCCATGAAGCCGGTCTAACTATCGCTAACCCATCCCACTAACTAGTGCTTCCTTTGCCCAATCACTGGGCTGTGCACTTGGAGTGAGGCTTTTTTTTCTGCAGCACCATGGTGGCGGTTTACGGCATGCCCGTTCGTCCCTATGGGCGATACTAACGTCCCCTCCGATGGCTGATCCGTGCAGCCATGACGTCACCCTGCACATCCCAACAAGCACTCGCTTTCGCGGGATTCCCTACGCGGGATTACGTGCGCTGTTTCCCCGGCATTCGTGCCATGAGGTTCCCACCGATGATGTCACCCGCATGCCGAGCCTGCACGGTTTCCCGTGCAGGCCAGCATGCGCGTGTCATCCCGGAAACCCGCTCCGCGCGTTCCGCAAACAGAACACGGGGAATGCAGCACGTGATGCCCCGGACACGCGCCCATGTGGGAACCACTGTTTGCCGAATTCACCCGACCCGCCTACATTTTCGCCGTCCATGCGGCCGGCTCGTATCCGTCGTGGAACGTTTCCAGGCCGGATCGCGAAGACTCGCACGTGCCGGCCATGCTCGAAGTGCGCCACGGGCCCCGTACGAGCCGTTGCGCAAACCCGGCGTGGTTACCAAATCAACTCTACACGGTGCAGAAGGCTCGCCACACCCGTCTCCCCTCCGAATCCGTCTGTCCATTTCCGTGCACGCCATGACACTCACACTATACTCACCTTTACCACTCATACTCTCTACCACACACACTGGGACAATCACGCTGGGGATTCGCGCTACCACAAGCAATTCCAGGGTTTCCATACCCCCCAAGCTGCACGTGTACCCCTTAACAACACTCATCCACTCCACCTCGTTCGGCTTGACCGGATCCACCTCGTCACGAGCGGCTTCAAGGGGGCATACCGTCTCCCTTCGTCCCTGAAGGAGGCCATTCTGCTGCTCGCACCGGGTCACGAGACATTCCCCATGCTCGACCCCATTGTCCCTCACTATCCCTACCTGTGTGTGTTCGTCAATTTCATTTAATTTGACCCCCTCTATTGATTTCTCCGTCTCCGTCACCTCGTTTATTATTTCCGTTTCTTCCTGGCTCTTCGTCTCTGTTAACTCCTGTGTTTGTCTCCTCGTTTAATTTCTCCTTCACTTCGTGTTCATTAATTTCCGTCTCCCCAATTACCATGACGGCGTCTCTCGTCACCGTTAATTTCTCCATCACCTCCTTTGTTTCTTCCGTCATCCCCTCGTGTCTCACCCTCCACGTTTCGGTCTCCCCAATTACCATGACGGCGTCTCTCGTCCTGACCTTACCCGCCTCCATCGCGGGCCGGACACAACTTACACTCCCTGTTGGTTCGGTCCCTCTGCCACGTGGTGCCGCCATGATGCCTTTTACGCCTGTCCTCATGGCCCTTTGCCCTGCCTGGAGGTTCAACCCCATGCTCTGCATCTCACCCCGCTGCGTTTGCATATCACCCCTCAGTGCCTGTGTATTCGCATCCATATCGCTCCTCATTCCTGCCAGCATTGCCATCAACTGACCCATGTCAAATGCACTCGGCAGAGCCGATTCCGCAAGGATCGGGGGGGAGAGGGGAATTTGACGGAGGGGGGGGGTGTCATACGCCGCCCCTGTGGCCATTACGGACTCTGAGTTTGGTTGTGGGGGATGGTCAACCTACATGGGGGTGTCCTGTACGGTGGTTTGGTCCTGGGCCATAGATTCGTCTTCCACTACACTACCACTACCCACCTACCTCAGCTCGTCTTGGTTCAACATGTTGCCTGCTGGCAATAATTTAAAAACGCTCGCAATTTGGGGGAACGGGGGGGGGGGAGGGGGGAGTCGCTCTGTACACCCCTGATCCGACCCGTGAATTTCTCCACGGAGGCCGAGGGGCCGAATTGCACTCCTGAACACCAATGTTGTGGGGCCGGGTATCAGCAGCGAGCACGACCTCTATATGGAGCAGCAGAGTCTGCTCGACCGATCACCCGGAATTTAGATCGTACCTTTTCGGAAAAGTACGGGTCCCTTCTCGGACCATGTAGCGTCAATATTTCTGCCACATGGTACAGGGTTGTTCGCCAATTTTCAAAATACCTAAAGACTACGTGGCGATTTACCGAGTCTCCACACCCTCGACGGCACCCGTACAGAATGAACCGCTTCGCGTACTCGAACCGTGTGTGATCCGAGTGGTTTATCGCCGAGGTCCGTCGGTCCCAAATGGCCCGTTACAAAGGCAACAGCCTGGCTAATTTCCCAACACGCAGCACGATAAGCCAATGGAGGAAAGGACACGAATGAGCTGAAACATTTAACAATCGGGGTATTTATTCACAATGGGGGAATGAGGGGAGCACATAAGGGCAGAGTTAAACTGATAAAAAGAAATGCACATATGTACAAGCAAAAAGCACTTATACCATTCACTACTTAGAGACTGGCACCACAAACACACATACGCACACACCCAAAATAATCGGACCAAAATGGTCTTTATTGAGGCCTGTCTCGGACCTGTCCGCCACGTAGGTCTTCAAGGACCAGGTCCTCGGGGCAGAACTGGACCCCCAGCATGATTCAGACGATCCAGACGCCCTCACGACCGGGCTCCAGGCGAACGAAATCTGCAGGGCGAAAGCTGGCAGGAGAAGACCCTCCGTGGCACCGACCACTCCGTGCGCAGATGCTTTTCCACTCCACCACCTTGCGCACAGATGTTCACTTCTTGCCAGAACTCTCAGAACACCCCGAACGCGCAGACCGCGCCTGAAATTATACCCCCCTCCTCGTGACCCTCCCTCTCTCACTGGCTGGTTTTAGCGCGCAAATCGTTCTTCGTCTCTCCCACTGGCCAAAACGGGCCGCAAGCTCCTTGATTGGCCCGGGGTCGTGGTGACATCACGCGGAGCCCTTTCCTCCTGTCGCGGGATCTGATTGGCCGAGCAACAGTCACCTCACTCGTTGCACGCCGATTGGTCGAGGGCCGCCGTGCGGCTCCTCCTTGAACTCCGCCCACCATGACGTCGGCCAGAGCGAGGTGAAGGTGAGGGTGAGGGTGATGCGGTGTCGTCGGTGTTGATGTTGGTGGTGTAAAAATAAACGAAAAGAAAACCTGACTTAAAATAACTCCACAGCGCAGGCACATTTAATTACCCATTACACTAGTGTCGGGACCCTAACTGGCAACATGTACTTACCGATATCACTGATCTATAGGACCTGTATGTTGTGTGCTCATGGCTTCCAGATTCGCAACAATATAGCATGATATTTCAAAAATGTATTGGGCCCGATGAGTTCTCATGGATCAGGCGTTGTGTGGTGGAGGTATGTGCTCTACCGAGTGCCCTTCTAGTTTATATATGTTTAATTAAATACTTGAACACTGAAGAACACAAATCACTTTTTTGTCACTTTCAAAAACCTCCAGTTTCACAGGATTTGGACAAAATATCACAACATTGTACATCATCTCGACTCATCAAATTTGTCGCTCACAGACACCGCCCATGTCCTTTTTTTAATCTCAAGACTCCGCAAGGAATGTGTTTTATGAACTCTCTCGTTGATGATCCACGCACACGTTACTAACAGACCAGACCGCATAAATTTTTCTAATCTGGAGATCGTTTCATTTGGTTCCATCTAATGGCTCGGCCATAAAGTCAGGTGACCTGATTCCAAAAACAAGTTAAATGGACATGACCATTTTTAGACAAACACACTTGCTGAGAATGTTCAGAGGAAGTTGTCTCCCCAGCTTAC
Source organism: Eptatretus burgeri (assembly GCF_056783735.1). Classification (NCBI taxonomy): domain Eukaryota; kingdom Metazoa; phylum Chordata; class Myxini; order Myxiniformes; family Myxinidae; genus Eptatretus; species Eptatretus burgeri. The sequence continues at coordinate 5,731,606 of NC_140971.1, read as the reverse complement.
AGAAAACATCATTACATTCCATTGAGCAAATGGGACACATCCTGCCCTTTCTTCCTCTGGGGGGGGAGCGAAGCGGTTGGACGTGCTGGTGTCCGTCCGCGGAGGGGGCCGTGACCATGGTGGTTGGGATCGAGGTAAAGGCCGTGCCGAACGTTGGCCGATGGCGTATTTTAATAGAAAATGTACGTGGATGTCCAGAGACTCCAGACCTTCACAGTAATCCGTTACACTCGAGATTAAGGCAAATATCAAAAATAGGGAAACGGGGATGAATATGAATATTGGGAGTATGACCTGGTCCTTTGTAACGGTATTTTGGTGTCACATACAAAGATTCAGGTGGAGAACAACAACAATCCTGAATTCATGACATCATATTGCAACCTTGAAAGTAAAGTTGTGAGCTCTCAAGTTAAAATTGGATCAACTACTAAGCTGAAGAAACGAGTTGTTGGAGTAAAGAACTTCCTCTAAGCGTGGCCTTTCTGCCCTGTTTATTTCCTGTTTGTCCAGACATGGAGTCATGTTGGGGGGGGGGGGGGAGATGGCTACAATCGTCCATGTTCCACTTGTTTCCCAAAATGGTCTGATTGGCTGTTTCGGTCTCGGTTACCCTTGTGGAGTTGTGCATTGTTAGCTCTGAGCTGGACAGGTGTATCCTTGTTCGAGTCGGAGTCACTCTCAGTGTCAGCATAACAGATCCCCTCCCCTCCTCTACCCTCCATCTCCATTCCCTTCCCACAATGGCGCGAGATTGTTGTACCGTACTTGCAATCATAGCAAACACTTCGAGAATGGAACAGTACACATTATCTTCATGCTTACTGGCCATTCGGTAGACGAGAACATTTGGCTTGGCTGAGTGTAATAACCCAAACAGCTTAGACCCTTCAGAGACTTACCTCCGCATGAACCAGGTCGTGTGTACGAACCAGGTTGTGTGTATGAGTTGTATTACCCTGTGTTCGCGAAGCAAAAAGCGGGGTTAAGTGATCAGTAGCGTATGTACGTACGTCGTAAGTGTCTACATTTCTTAAGAGCGTTCATCGAAAACCGTTCAGTGGAGGAAATTAAAACTTAACCACTTGTTACATGACCATGTGATCTAGCTGTGTCTCTTTTTGAGGTCAACGTCGGCCAATTTCCTAAAATCCTCAATTTTCATCCGATCTACGAGAAATTTGAACAGGATTTGCATATCAAGTCACTAAATTCAACCTTCAACTATTTTTGAGGTCAAAATGGACCAAAAGGTCAACAGAGGCCTGATTTCTAAAAGTGAGAGATGGTTAAAAACTATATATCATATCTCAGAAGGTTGTGGACGAGTTATGAGAAAACTAGGTGGGGTTGAGTTGGTTCTTGGACAAACGAGTTGGCTCACACCAAGTCCTTCTCAAGACTGCACAGGGTACGTATTCTATGAATACCATGTAGCTGCCAACACTTCCATGCACAGTACCTATCTGAAGGATGGATACCTGGATGAATTAGAAAATGCATAATCAAACCCAAGAAAAGAAAATCTGGCAAGACAAACTTTCTTTGTTTATATCAAGTCGTGCATGTCAACGTACCTTTGGTTACTCCACACGAACTCCACCACGAATATGCAAATGCTTTTGATTGAAAGGGTCTCTTTAACCACCAAGTCTATTTCGGAACAACACCCCGACCTGGATATGTTTACCATCATTTGGTCATGTGGCTTGCTAACTTGATATCGAATCGTTCAGTGGTTGACGAGTTACCGGGTGGATGCCAAAATGGACCCGGTTGTTTGTATACGTCGCTAACCCCACACTACCCGTATTTGGTCCCTGTGGTTGTGGACCCTGAAATGGCCTTGATGTGCATTTATCATCTTTTTACTAGAGAAGTGGAATTTATGGCTGAGATATGGTCATGTAGTCAGCCACTATTACTCAGCAGGTTGCAGGTGTTGTACTCTCGAGAAACTCAAGAACGAAATTCCATTTCTATGATTCACTCCTTCCTTCCTTCCTCTCGTCGTCCAACATCGTGAATTGCTGTTCGGATAACAAGCTGATGCCCTCACTCTTCCCCAAGAAACCAGCTCTTCTCCTCCTCTCTCGACTCGATCCTTCCACACTGACATCCTCTCCATGTAACATGATTTATACCCAAATAACTGAACGAAACAAACGACCTTGCGACACAATGCTGCACCTCTCCCGAGCACTGCACCAGGACGGCAGTTTAACCGTGCAATCGCCTTATCCAGGAGTGCGAGTCCGAAGCGGATGGCTGGAGAGGCGTGCTGAGCTCTTGTGTAGTTGAGGGAAGAACTGAGAGTGAAAAACGTTGGGTTCAAAAGGTCGAGCCATAAACAATGATTGGAAATCACATGAGAGCAGCCATGAAGTGCGTTGCAAACACTAGGCCACAAGGTGAACGACCTTGGAAAAAGCTCTATTAATCACAGAGAAGGGCAGAGAAGAGCCTCTGCTGGGATGGCTAATGGATTTTAAAGGAGAGAGAGGGGGAGAGAGAGGGTGGGGGGAGAGAGAGAGAGAGAGAGAGAGAGAGAGAACAAGGCCTGTTGGGCAGGATCAGATGGCTTACACAAGACAATATCACCTCGGCTGATTGATGTATGGTTGGCTATAAGTAGGCCTCATGGCCACGCACGGTACCGTACATGATCATTGATCTTGTACACTCCGACTCGCAAACACCTGGTTGGAGTTGGACCTCACCTGAACCTCACATGTTTGGCAACTATAAACTAGTCGGTGTGCCTTGAATGTTCAATATGGATCATGTGACTCATCGGATTCATGGGAATCATGGCCACCTCACGGTCATCGATTGGGGCCACTGAAGGACTGGATGAAATGACTACTAATTGTCGACAAACCCTGATCGGAAAAGATCAGAGTTTGACATATAGAATGAAAATAAGGACTGACATAAGTTGACAAGATGATTGATTAATTGAGAGATACGGTAGTTGAGTAGATGATTGATTCATTGAGGGATACGGTAGTTGAGTAGATGATTGATTAATTGAGAGTTACGGGAGTTGAGTAGATCATTGATTAATTGAGAGGTACGGTAGTTGAGTAGATGATTGATTAATTGAGAGATTTGTTTTAATTAATTGAGATTCATGATTGCTTGAAAACTGTGGCCAAAAATCGTGTCACAAATGGACAGACAGACCTTCAGACAAACAAACAAACACTCCAGACCAACATACCTGGCAAAAAGTTTTTTTTGTCAAATAACAGACGGACAGGGGTGAAAACAACCCCCTTCCACCTTACAGAGGTGGCCGAGGTAACTCATGGAGAAGATGACTGATTAATTCAGAACTAGTTGAGAAAATGACTGATTAATTGAGATATTGTGGAGAAGATGGCTGATTGAGTAGAACTAGTTGAGAACATGGCTGATTGAGTGGAACAAGTTGAGGAAATGACTGATTAATTCAGGACTAGTTGAGAAAATGACTGATTAATTGAGATCTTGTGGAGAAGAAGGCTGATTGAGTAGAACGAGTTGAGAAGATGGCTGATTGAGTTGATCTTGTGGAGAAGATGGCTGATTAAGTTGAACTAGTTGAGAAGATGGCTGATTAATTGAGATCTTGTTGAGAAGATGGCTGATTCAGTGGAACTTGTGGAGAAGATGGCTGATTGAGTTGAACTAGTTGAGAAGATGGCTGATTGAGTAGATCTTGTGGAGAAGATGGCTGATTCAGTGGAACTAGTTGAGGAAATGACTGATTCATTGAGATCTTGTTGAGAAGATGGCTGATTCAGTGGAACTTGTGGAGAAGATGGCTGATTGAGTTTAACTAGTTGAGAAGCAGGCTGATTGAGTGGAACTAGTTGAGAAGATGGCAGATTGAGTGGAACTAGTTGAGAAAATGACTGATTAATTGAGATCTTGTTGAGAAGATGGCTGATTCAGTAGAACTTGTGGAGAAAATGGCTGATTGAGTTTAACTAGTTGAGAAGATGGCTGATTGAGTAGATCTTGTGGAGAAGATGGCTTATTGAGTTGAACTAGTTGAGAAGATGGCTGATTGAGTGGAACTAGTTGAGAAGATGGCTGATTGAGTGGATCTAGTTGAGGAAATGACTAATTGAGATCTTGTGGAGAAGATGGCTGATTCAGTTGAGCTAGTTGAGAAAAATGACTGATTAATTGAGATCTTGTTGAGAAGAGGGCTGATTGAGTAGAACGAGTTGAGAAGATGGCTGATTGAGTGGAACTAGTTGAGAAGATGGCTGATTGAGTGGAACTAGTTGAGGAAATGACTGATTAATTGAGATCTTGTTGAGAAGATGGCTGATTGAGTCGAACGAGTTGAGAAGATGGCTGATTGAGTGGAACTAGTTGAGAAGATGGCTGATTGAGTGGATCTAGTTGAGGAAATGACTAATTGAGATCTTGTGGAGAAGATGGCTGATTCAGTTGAACTAGTTGAGAAAAATGACTGATTAATTGAGATCTTGTTGAGAAGATGGCTGATTGAGTAGAACGAGTTGAGAAGATGGCTGATTGAGTGGAACGAGTTGAGAAGATGGCTGATTGAGTGGAACTAGTTGAGAAGATGGCTGATTGAGTGGAACTAGTTGAGGAAATGACTGATTAATTGAGATCTTGTTGAGAAGATGGCTGATTCAGTGGAACTTGTGGAGAAGATGGCTGATTGAGTTGAACTAGTTGAGAAAATGACTGATTAATTGAGATCTTGTTAAGAAGATGGCTGGTTGAGTCGATCTTGTGGAGAAGATGGCTGATTGAGTGGAACTAGTTGAGAAAATGACTGATTAATTGAGATCTTGTTGAGAAGATGGCTGATTCAGTAGAACTTGTGGAGAAGATGGCTGATTGAGTTTAACTAGTTGAGAAGATGGCTGATTGAGTAGATCTTGTGGAGAAGATGGCTTATTGAGTTGAACTAGTTGAGAAGATGGCTGATTGAGTAGATCTTATGGAGAAGATGGCTTATTGAGTTGAACTAGTTGAGAAAATGACTGATTAATTGATATCTTGTTGAGAAGATGGCTGATTGATTGACGACTAGTTGAGAAAATGGCTGATTGATTGAGAACGAGTTGAAAAGATGGCTGATTGAGGAGCTAGCCTATCATCCATACTACAAAAAGTCATTCATGTCTGTGTGTGTCAGTGGAAAAGGTTACATGCGAGTCTGTCTATTAATTACGTACTGTGAACATGTCATGGACTGTGCCGACTGTACGTTTATTCATTCTGTTACATACTATTGGAATGTAACTTTTAGACCTTTATAAAACATAGACCCTTTTGACCCCTTACATTCTTTACAGACCCTTCAAAGACCCTTTAGATCCTTAGGACTCTTCAGCCCTTTTAAAGACCATTTAGATTCCTTTGACACTTTTAAGACCCTTTAGACCCCTTAAGACCCTTCGGCCCTTTAATGACCATTTAGACTCCTTCGACCCCTTCAACCCTTAAAAGACCCTTTAGACCCTTTACTCCCCTTATACCCTTTACACCCCTTAGACCCTTCCAAGACCATTTACACCCTTAAATCCCTTAGATATTTACACCCTTTAGACCCCTTCATACCCATTTAGACCTTTTAGAGACCTATAGACCTTCTTCAACCATTTAGACACTTTTCAGACCTATGGACATTTTTGGACACTTTAGACTCCTTTTGTTCTTTCACCCTTAGACCCCTTTAGACCCTTTACACTCTGTAGACCCATTCGACCCATTTAGATCCCTTGAATCCACATACAAAGCTTTTGTCCGCAGCCTGATGGAGTACTGCTCTCTCCTCTGGGCTGGTGCTCCTGCCTCTCACCTTTCTCGGCTTCACGCTGTGGAAACAAAGGCATTTCAGATCATTGGTGTCTCCCTCAATGAGGCTGAGTCTTTGGGCCTCTCACTCTCTCACTGCAGGCAGGTCGGTGGTCTTTCTGTCTTCTACCGTCTCCTCTCCGGTCTCACCCCCCCCCCCCGCTGTGTCTGCGATTTGTCCCCACCATATTTCCGCAGGGCGCTCAAGGTTCGCCAACAAACCCTTCTGGTAAAACTACCAAAATCACGAATCACTGCTCACCTTCACTCTTACATTCCTCTTTTTTTTCCCCACCTTTGGAATAAACTCCCTTCCTCTGTTCAATCCCATTCTTCCTTCCAGGCCTTCAAAATCTGTTTCCCACCACCTCTTATCATCCCCCATCCAAAACCTTGATCTTTCCTATCCCCGTCAATCCACCCCAAACCTACCTCCTTCAAATTCCCTGCTTTCCTTCCTTAAAGTCCCTGTAATGTCCAACTTGTATTCCCCGTGTTCCCCGCCCCATCCCTCTCCCTTCCACAGATCTCCTCATGTCTCTGTTCCCCACTGTTTTGTCCTTCCCTCTCCTGCCCCTCTTGTTTCATGACCCCTTGCTGTGCGTTGTGTGTTAGCTCTCATACGAGCCTCTACAAGGTATACAAAAATAAAAACACCCTTTAAATCCCTTTTACGACCATTTAGACCCATTCGACACTTTAGACCCTTAGACCCCTTAATATACATTAGACCCCTTTAAAGACCACTTATACCCTGGAGACATTTACATCCATAGACCTTTTTAAAGACCATTTAGACCCTTTAAACCACTTAGACCCCTTCTTACCCATTTGGACTGTTTTAAGACCCTTTCGACCCCTTAGTCCTTTCACCCTTTAAATCCCTTCACACCCATTTCGACCCTTCATACACTTTTCAGACTTTTCCCTTTTAAGACCCTTTGGACACTTTAGACCCCTTTTGCTCTTTCACCCTTAGACTCCTTTATATCCTTTACACTCGTTAGACCCATTATACCGACTTGGACTACTTAGACCAATTTAGACCCTTTAAGCACCTTAAACCCCTTCAGGACACGAAAGACATTTTAAACCTATGAGACCTGTACACACTTTTTAGACTCTTTCGACCCTTTTTAGACCTTTTCAGACCCTCAATACAAGATACTTTAGAGTTTAGACCCCTTAGAAAATCAACAACAAATTCCATGAAAATAGTTTTTGAAGACCTTTTTCATGCCCCATTTGCATGGGATCACAGGTTGCAATGACCAATCAGAACTGATATCCAAAAGTGAAACTGATGTTGGAAAGTGAAACTGAAACTACTGATCTACCTGTCACTTGAAAGGGAAACTAGAATGATATGCTGTGAGAAATACAAAGCGGAAATTGCCAAGAGCCAAAATAAGTGGAAAGGGGGGGGGGAGAGGGAGGGGGATATATATATATATATATATATATATATATATATATATATATATATTGTTGTGGTTGACGAAATTCGCAAACCACCATTCAGGTCCCTTAGGTGAGATATCTCTGTAAGTATATGTGTAGTTAGGCCCAAACCCGTTGTTTAGAGGGAATAAATGTCATTCATGCGGGCTGCGACCCTTTTAGATATCCGTTTTTCTTTTACTATCTTTATTTTGGACCAGCCGCCATTACTACCACCACCAACCACGTCTCAACAGCCATCACACAACAACCACCAACCGCAACGCCGCTTCACAACAACAGCCACGACCTTTACCGTCACAACTCGCCCTCGCAACCATCGCATCACCGCCATTTCCGCGCCGCTTGTGGGCACCGATACTGGACTCGTGCAGGGCGCGCACCGAGCAGCGTGTGCAGAAACATCACAGCCTTTCCGAAGAAAACGGATCAAAAACGACTCACGCCCACTTCTGCTCCGTCCTATCGGCGAGCGTGGGGCGATTTGGCCCCGCCTCCAGGTGCGTTGGAGTAATATCGCTATATGCAAATTCCTGGATCAAAAAGCATTCACGCCCACTTTTCCTCGGTCCAATGGGGAGCCAGTTAGAGGTGAAGGGTCGGAGGTAAAGGGTCGAAGGTGAAGGAGCGAGGCCACGGGGCATATAAGGGGCTGCGTTCGTCAGTCAAGGCAGTTAAGAGTTCGCAGTCGGTGGAGTTGGGAAGAAGAAGCAGTAGTAGTCAGTTAAGAGTTCGCAGTCGGTGGAGTTGGGAAGAAGAAGCAGTAGTAGTCAGTTAAGAGTTCGCAGTCGGTGGAGTTGGGAAGAAGAAGCAGTAGTAGTCAGTTAAGAGTTCGGAGGGGAGAGAGTTAAGAGTTCGGAGCCAGTGAAGAGTTGGGACGAGTCAAGAGAGGAGTCGGAGCGGGCGGTTGGACGGAGCTGTGGAGAGGTGGCGGCGGCGAAGGCGGTCGAGGGGGTGCTCGTGTCGGAGTCGGGGAGCTGCGGAGGGAGAGGCCGGCGGCGCGACCGAGGTCGTGGTGGAGACGCTCGTCGCGGGACCCGAGACAGGGAGATATCCTCCTTCCCCCGAGCATCAACAACCCCCTCCTGTTTCCCCCCGCGCTGAGATAGTGCGAGAAAGGGGCCCCGTTCCCACCCCCTACCAGACACTGTCCGCGAGGCCCGCGGAGTCGGGGCGCCACCGCCATCTTGCGGCTCATCATCAGACGGGTAGGCCCGACGCGGTCTCGGCCCCAGACCCGCCTACCCCCCTCATCCTTGAGGGTGGTCCTTTTCTTTTGTTTTGAGTGTATGTGTTGTCGGCGCCGTCTGTGAAGTAAAACTGTATGTGTTGCCGTGTGCTCGGTAGTCGGTTAGATCTGCATTGTTGCATTTGCTTTTTGTGTATTATTGTGTTTCTTCTTCTTTTACATTTGCTTTTGGTGTAATTGTATATGTGTGCTTTCCGTTCATCGCGAAATAAATGTGCTTCATGTTGAACTGTTTTCCCGTTTCGCTTCGTCCTTTCCTTTATTGAATCTCCATCTTACTTCACGTAAAGGGTTGGTCGTGGGCTAAAACGCCCGATAATTAATCGAACCGTCGAGGCCGACGATAACACCGCTCGGTTATCCCGATAGTACGGAACGGGTCGCTTAAAGTGGCCCGTGTCCGAAGTCGACCTGCGGCGAGGTGCGATCGCCCGGTCTACCCTCCGTGTGGGTACTTAGGTAGGTCGAATTTGGCGAGCAACCCTATCCCACGCGGGGGGGGGGGGGGCGGTTGGCACGATCGTGGTGAGGCCGAAAGGTCCACCCGTGACTAGTTCCCGGCGTTAGTCCGAGAGGGTCACAACGGGATTGTCCGTCCGGTGGGCGACGTGCCGCGATTCGAGTTACGTGGCCGTTCGCACGCCGGCGGGCGCGAATCCGCAACACTGGTGTCAGGTCGTGCGATATAAACTCATCGCCCTCCTCGCGGCACTGGTATCGGAGAACGGGAAAATGGGCTCTCCTGTCTCCAACTAAATTCACGGGAATCGGTCCAGGGGTGAGAGGAGCGACCCCCGATTCCCTCCAAATTACGAGCGAGCTAAATTAACCCTTTACGAGAAGCAAGATGGCGTCTCAAGGCGAGCGGGAGCCGGGGGTATTAGAAATGGATGTAGAATGTGTAGAATCCATGGCTCAGGATGAAATCCCCGTGCAGGAAATGTTGGTTGTGCAGGAACATGAACTCCCCCAACTGAACCCAGAGCCCGAAATAGGTGCGGCGGCGGCCGCGGTGTATGACACCTCCCCTCCCCCTCTCCACCAAAACCCTTCCCCGATCCCTGCCGAAACGGCTCACCCAAGCGCACCCGACATGGCCCAGCTATTCACCATGCTGGCAAAGATGAATGCGGATGCGCAACAAATGAATGCGGAAATGAAAACGAAAATGGATGCAAACACAAATGAAATGAAAAACGAAATGAAAGGCATGAACGAAAAGATGGATGCGAATACACAGCAAATGAACGGAATGAACAAGCAAATGAAGGAAGAAACTAAAAAGCTGCGGGGTGAGACGCAGAACATGGGCCGAAGCCTGCAGGCGGGCACGAAGGCAGTGACCAGGGAGCTCAAAATGGCGACGCCATGTGTGGGAGCGAACGAGCTGGGAGGGGGTGCAACGGCTGTCGGGCCCGTGGTGGAGGCGGGTGAGAAAATAATTCGGGGGGCGTGTTGGGCGAGGGTCGTGACAGAAAAAGTGACGGTAACCGAGAGGGACAAACTAATTGGGGTGACGGAGACGTGCACGAGGGAGATAACAAGGGAAGAGACGGAAATAATAGTTGAGACAAGGGAGATAAAGGGTGAAGAGGTGACTGAGTTGGCAGAGACACGGGAGATGGGAACGATAGAGGGAAGACTACACGATGAAGACGGGGTAAGTGACGCACACACACACACACACGGAGGTAGTGGAGGACAATGGGGGTGAGCTGGTGGACTGGGTGGAGGCCCGGTGCGAGCAGCTGGATGGCCTCCTCCAGGAACGAGGGGAGGGAGTATGCCCCCTTGAGGCGAGTCACGACCAGGTGGGTTCAGTCGTGCTTTGCGAGGTTGAGAGGAGGAGTGCTGCGAACGGGTGCACGGAGAGCTTGGGGGGTATAGAGGCCCCGGAGACCCTTGTGGGGACACAAATCCCCAGTGTGGTTGTCCCTGTGTGTGTGGTGCAAGGTGTGAGTGCGTCCCCGTGTGTGGAAGCGACCCCGTGTGTGAGTGGTGTGGTGGCGATTGTGCCGGAGTCCGTGCTTCCCAGCACGCCGTGTGTAAAAGGGGCACCGCAAGTGGAAGAGGCCGTGTGTGTGAGTGAAACGGCCAGTATGAGTGAGGCACCGCGGATGAGTGCCCCCGCGTGTGTGAGTGAGGCACGGTGTGTGGATGAGGCACCGCGGGCGAGTGCCCCCGCGTGTGTGAGTGGTATGGTTTGTGTGAGGGAAATGGCACGAGTGAGTGGAACGCCGCGAGTGAGTGGAGCCACGTGTGCGAGGGAGATGGCATGCGTGAGTGAACGGCCGAGTGCAAGGGAGACCGTGTGTGTGAGAGAGCGGTATGTAAGGGAGATGTCGGTGGGCATGTGTGAACATGCAGCCGCGTCTCCCGGTGTGAGTTTAATGGTGAGGTGTGTTAGCGTCGTAACACGCGGGAGTGCGTGTGTCGAATGGCGGCGACGACGGCGACATGAGAAGAAAGAAAGCCGGGTAGCGGCTGTAGTTGTTTCGGGGACCGTGCCGGGTTCACCCAACATTGATCACGAAGTCCGTGCTGTGCAACGCACGAGGCCCCCACGTGCTCGCTTGCGAGAGTGAAGTCCCGGTCCGGAAACGCACGCGGTGGATTTGCCGATCCCGCGGACGGACAAAGTTTAGGCAGGATTATGGATTTGGACCGGACGGGTTCTCCACGCGATCGTGTGTGTTAAGCTCCAATGGGCAAAGCACATGTGTTCGCGTGGGGAACCCCTCGAGACGTGGGGCTTGTGTTTTTTTTATGCGCACGGTGACGTCATGGCTTCACGCGGGGTTGGAATCCGGCAGGAGGGGTATCCCTGCCGGATGGTACCGTCCAAGGAGGGACGAGGTACACGTGCAGCTGCATGACGTCACAGGCATGTGCAAAGTGCGCGAGCTGTGAGTTGCCACGCTGGTGCTGCGCATGTGGGAAAAAAATAAATAAATAAATAAAAAAACAGCAAGCCTCGCTTTCGGGTGAACAAGATTCCTGGGCAAGGGGTGGAAGACCCCCTTGACCAGGGCACAGGATGGAAACTAGTTAGGGGGAAGGGTTAGCTTAGCTAGACCGACTTCATGGGGCAGGGGTAAGTCCTCATGGGGCCCGTGGAATGGATTAGTTAGAGGGATTTAGATGAGCTTTAGGTGGGGAAATAAAAGTTATTTTAGAGATTTGGAGACAGTGACTGACAGTGGATGTTTAGAGTTGACGTAGTTTAGCTACGTAGTGTTAAAAGGAACGTGCTGTAGTTTAAGGGACGACGTGGGAGCACGAGTTAGTTAGGGGAGGTAGTTAGAAGGATGGCAGAGTTCAGCGGTGTGTGTGTTGAAGAGTTGTGAGGTGAGTACATGATGAGTGAGTGAGGCCAGCGGGTCTGTGTGAGTGGAGCGAATGGGGAATGCATGGTGCGATGAGTGATTGGGGGGAGGAGTGACTCCCGCCCAAGGGACCCCGGGGTCAGTATAGAGTGAGTTAGCTGGGTTAGTCAAATTTACAAAATGGAGGTCGTTTTGTTGTTGGTGGGAATGTAGGCTCGAAACCCGTTTGGAGAGGTGCAGGAGCCCTGTTAACGGGCTGGGAGCGTGGCTGCGAAAGGTGAGTATCGCTGAGTGGGTACCCCGGGCACCAGGCTAGTCGGCCGTAGTAGGCCAAGGGCCCATGGGGGGCCGGGATAGCGTAGTGGGCACGGGTGCGCCTGCTTGGTGCGGGGGCCCGGGGCGCCATTAGCCGCGTGGGCAGTGTTGTGGGCACGGGTGACCCTCGGAAAGGGGCCTGGGAAGCCAGCCTGCCACGTGTGCGTTTCAGGGGAGGTGCCATGGGGGGCACTCCCCGGTGTTTAGGGAGCTGGTAGGCTCGGAGGCAGTGTAGTGCCCGGGGGTGCCATAGCGGGAGATTCGGCAGTGGGTCGTGCCTGCCAAAGGGAGCCACGTGTCCCAGCCATGAGACCGTGTGAGGGCACGGAGAGAAAATTGGGGGGGACGAGGCCCGAAATTGTGAGGACACCAACACAGGCGACGGGAATCTGGGTTGTTAGAACCAATAGTTTAAGCGAGAGGCGCTTGTTGAAAGCCCCGGGGTAGTTTAACAGTTAAATGGTTAGGGTAGATTAGGAAGTGTACCTCTCCGCACCATCCATCCCCTCGCTCTCGTTGTGGGCCACTGGACCGACTTTGTGTTAAGATCGCTGAACTCTGGGGAGGCCATTCTGAGGCTTGAATTGGGCCTCGACACAGGACGTTAGCTCTCCCTTATTCCCCTCCGGGAAGGGAACGTAGGGGTTGGGAGTAGGCTAGGTGACAGGATAGGTTAGCCGAACAAGGACGATAAAGGGGGTTAGGGGACGATTTATAGTGGGGAAGTAAAAAAAAAAAAAAAGTTGGGGCTAAATTGGGGTTTGACAAATTAAGGGAGTGGGTATAGACAATGACAGGCAAAGGCGATAGGTTGGGAGGGAGACCGTAGGGTAGGTCCGAGCCCGCCTTCCGAGTGGCCAGCACCACCGCACTCCCTCCACCAACCTCCACTGAACGGCGAAGGCTGGCCAGCTTCATCGGCAGCTGTTGTTTTGCTGCAAGGCCTGTGCCAGCCGGATCGTCTGCAGCTGTTTTCTGCAAGGCCTGTGCCGGCCAGTTCGTCTGTCGGCTGTGTTTGCCTGCAGCGGCCTTCTTCTGCGGGCTGTGTTTGCCTGATCACCTTTGCCATGCCATGCCCACTGCCCCTGTTCACCAGCCCCGTTCAATTTTTGCTTTGCCCCCCCCCCCTGTTCATTGCCATATGCGCCAGGATCAGAAAGCAACAGTTTGCAAGCTGCGAGAACTGCCCTGTTGGCAGCTACAACACGGGCCTGCAGTGGCGGCCTGTGCACCGTGTTTGCGTGCATCCATTCATCCATCCATTCGTTGTGCTCATTGCGAGTGCCACTTGAGCTGGCACGGAGACTGCGTTTGTGCAGCCCATGCACCGTTGTGGTTCACTGCGTTCAGTTCAAAAGGGAAGGCCTTGGACTGCGTGTGAGCAGCCGGCCACGTTCCCTGTCACCTGCATTGTTTGAGTCAGAGACTGCATGCGAGCAGCCTGGCTCCCTGCTAACTGCTTTCTTTTTGCAGAGTTCATTGATCCTGGGCCATGGTTTGGTGTAAAATTTGTAAGTTAAGGTTAAGATGTACTGTAAATATGAGTGCGCCCCCGGCATGTCTGTCTTAGCGCCGGCAATTTTATTTAAGTCGTCCGTGTGAGTGGGTTTGTTTAGGTAGTTACTCAGCCCTCAGGTTATTTATTTTGGGGACACGAATACCATGAATGTCGCACTCAGGGATCCGTAGGTAAAATGTACTAGGGGAAAACTACACATGATGGCACACGAAAATTTGACGACTCTGGACGAGTCTGTAAAAAGGGGAGGGGGTAGTGTTGTGGTTGACGAAATTCGCAAACCACCATTCAGGTCCCTTGGGTGAGATATCTCTGTAAGTATATGTGTCGTTAGGCCCAAACCCGTTGTTTAGAGGGAATAAATGTCATTCATGCGGGCTGCGACCCTTCTAGATAGCCGTTTTTCTTTTACTATCTTTATTTTGGACCAGCCGCCATTACTACCACCACCAACCACGTCTCAACAGCCATCACACAACAACCACCAACCGCAACGCCGCTTCACAACAACAGCCACGACCTTTACCGTCACAACTCGCCCTCGCAACCATCGCATCACCGCCATTTCTGCGCCGCTTGTGGGCACCGATACTGGACTCGTGCAGGGCGCGCACCGAGCAGCGTGTGCAGAAACATCACAGCCTTTCCGAAGAAAACGGATCAAAAATGACTCACGCCCACTTCTGTTCCGTCCTATCGGCGAGCGTGGGGCGATTTGGCCCCGCCTCCAGGTGCGTTGGAGTAATATCGCTATATGCAAATTCATGGATCAAAAAGCATTCACGCCCACTTTTCCTCGGTCCAATGGGGAGCCAGTTAGAGGTGAAGGGTCGGAGGTAAAGGGTCGAAGGTGAAGGAGCGAGGCCACGGGGCATATAAGGGGCTGCGTTCGTCAGTCAAGGCAGTTAAGAGTTCGCAGTCGGTGGAGTTGGGAAGAAGAAGCAGTAGTAGTCAGTTAAGAGTTCGGAGGGGAGAGAGTTAAGAGTTCGGAGCCAGTGAAGAGTTGGGACGAGTCAAGAGAGGAGTCGGAGCGGGCGGTTGGACGGAGCTGTGGAGAGGTGGCGGCGGCGAAGGCGGTCGAGGGGGTGCTCGTGTCGGAGTCGGGGAGCTGCGGAGGGAGAGGCCGGCGGCGCGACCGAGGTCGTGGTGGAGACGCTCGTCGCGGGACCCGAGACAGGGAGATATCCTCCTTCCCCCGAGCATCAACAACCCCCTCCTGTTTCCCCCCGCGCTGAGATAGTGCGAGAAGGGGGCCCCGTTCCCACCCCTACCAGACACTGTCCGCGAGGCCCGCGGAGTCGGGGCGCCACCGCCATCTTGCGGCTCATCATCAGACGGGTAGGCCCGACGCGGTCTCGGCCCCAGGCCCGCCTACCCCCTCATCCTTGAGGGTGGTCCTTTTCTTTTGCTTTGAGTGTATGTGTTGTCGGCGCCGTCTGTGAAGTAAAACTGTATAAGTGTTGCCGTGTGCTCGGTAGTCGGTTAGATCTGCATTGTTGCATTTGCTTTTTGTGTATTATTGTGTTTCTTCTTCTTTTACATTTGCTTTTGGTGTAATTGTATATGTGTGCTTTCCGTTCATCGCGAAATAAATGTGCTTCATGTTGAACTGTTTTCCCGTTTCGCTTCGTCCTTTCCTTTATTGAATCTCCATCTTACTTCACGTAAAGGGTTGGTCGTGGGCTAAAACGCCCGATAATTAATCGAACCGTCGAGGCCGACGATAACACCGCTCGGTTATCCCGATAGTACGGAACGGGTCGCTTAAAGTGGCCCGTGTCCGAAGTCGACCTGCGGCGAGGTGCGATCGCCCGGTCTACCCTCCGTGTGGGTACTTAGGTAGGTCGAATTTGGCGAGCAACCCTATCCCACGCGGGGGGCCGGTTGGCACGATCGTGGTGAGGCCGAAAGGTCCACCCGTGACTAGTTCCCGGCGTTAGTCCGAGAGGGTCACGACGGGATTGTCCGTCCGGTGGGCGACGTGCCGCGATTCAAGTTACGTGGGGCGCGAATCCGCAACAACATATATATATATATATATATATATATATATATATATATATATATATATATATATATATATATATATATATATATATATATATATATATATATATATATATATATATATATATATATATATATATATATGGTTGAAGAAGCCCCATTGTGAGGGATAGGTGCCTGTCCTGAAAAATACGTCCAATGGAACTTGAGGATATTCCAGACAACTGTTCTTTAGAAATCCATGGGGGGGGGGGGGACAATACGTGACAATGGAATATAAATTACAAGACAACACACAAACATATTCCTTACAAGACTTTACATTTGAAAAAATATTCCTCAC
Organism: Eptatretus burgeri; assembly: GCF_056783735.1. Lineage (NCBI taxonomy): Eukaryota > Metazoa > Chordata > Myxini > Myxiniformes > Myxinidae > Eptatretus > Eptatretus burgeri. The sequence goes on along the minus strand of NC_140971.1, from coordinate 5,715,557 downwards.
TTATAAAAAGGAATACAACACCCCCCCCCCCACCCCCAGTCAATTTCTATAAAACAGTTGTCAAGAATGTCCTAAAGTTCCATAGAAGTTCTGGTGGTGTTTGTGTATTGTCTGGAAGTGTTTGGCTGGTGGTGTTTGTGTGTTGTCTTGAGGTGTTTGTGTGTTGTCTGGTGGTGTTTGTATGTGTGTTGGCTGGTGATGTTTGTATGTTGTGTGGTGGTGTTTGTGTGTTGTCTTGGGGTGTTTGTGTGTTGTATGATGTGTGTTGGCTGGTGATGTTTGCATGTTGTGTGGTGGTGTTTGTGCGTTGTCTTGTGGTGTTTGTATGTGTGTTGGCTGGAGATATTTGTATGTTGTGTGGTGGTGTTTGTGCGTTGTCTTGGGGTGTTCGTGTGTTGTTTGTATGTGTGTTGGCTGGTGATGTTTGCATGTTGTGTGGTGGAGTTTGTGCATTGTCTTGTGGTGTTTGTGTGTTGTTTGTATGTGTGTTGGCTGGTGATGTTTGTATGTTGTGTGGTGGTTTGTGTGTTGTTTGTATGTGTGGTGGCTGGGGATGTTTGTATGTTGTGTGGTGGTGTTTGTGCATTGTCTTATGGTCTTTGTGTGTTGACTGGTGGTGTTTGTTTGTGCGTTCGCTGGTGATGTTTGCGTATTGTGTGGTGGTGTTTTGCGTTGTCTTGTGGTGTTTGTGTGTTGATTGTATGTGTGTTGGCTGGTGATGTTTGTATGTTGTGTGGTGGTATTTGAGCATTGTCTTGTGGTGTTGTGTGTTGTCTGGTGTTGTTTGTATGTGTGTTGGCTGGTGATGTTTGTGTATTCTGTGGTGGTGTTTGTGCATTGTCTTGTGGTGTTTGTGTGTTGTCTTGTGGTGTTTGTGTGTTGCTTGTATGTGTGTTGGCTGGTGATGTTTGTATGTTGTGTGGTGGTGTTTGTGTGTTGTCTTGTGGTGTTTGTGTGTTGTCTGGTGGTGTTTGTATGTGTGTTGGCTGGTGATGTTTGTATGTTGTATGGTGGTGTTTGTGTGTTGTTTGTATGTGTGTTGGCTGGTGGTTTGTATGTTGTGTTTGGGTGTTTGTGCATTGTCCTGTGGTGTTTGTGTGTTGTTTGTGTGTGTCTTGGCTGGTGATGTTTGTATGTTGTGTGGTGGTGTTTGTGCGTTGTTTGTATGTGTGTTGGCTGGTGATGTTTGTATGTTGTGTGGTGGTGTTTGTTCATTGTCTTGTGGTGTTTGTGTGTTGTCTGGTGGTGTTTGTATGTGTGTTGGCTGGTGATGTTTGTGTATTGTGTGGTGGTGTTTGTGCGTTGTCTTGTGGTGTTTGTGTGTTGTTTGTATGTGTGTTGGCTGGTGATGTTTGTATGTTGTGTGGTGGTGTTTGTGCGTTGTCTTGTGGTGTTTGTGTGTTGTCTTGTGGTGTTTGTGTGTTGTTTGCATGTGTTGGCTGGTGATGTTTGTATGTTGTGTGGTGGTGTTTGTGTGTTGGCTGTTGATGTTTGAATGTTGTGTGGTGGTGTTTGTGCATTGTCTTGTGGTGTTGTGTGTTGTCTGGTGTTGTTTGTAGGTGTGTTGGCTGGTGATGTTTGTATGTTGTGTGGTGGTGTCTGTGCGTTGTCTTGTGGTGTTTGTGTGTTGTCTTGTGGTGTTTGCATGTTGTTTGTATGTGTGTTGGCTGGTGATGTTTGTATGTGTGTGGTGGTGTTTGTGCGTTGTTTGTATGTGTGTTGGCTGGTGATGTTTGTACGTTGTGTAGTGGTGTTTGTGCATTGTCTTGTGGTGTTTTGTGTTGTCTGGTGGTGTTTGTATGTGTGTTGGCATGTGATGTTTGTGTATTGTGTGGTGGTGTTTGTGCGTTGTCTTGTGGTGTTTGTGTGTTGTTTGTATGTGTGTTGGCTGGTGATGTTTGTATGTTGTGTGGTGGTGTTTGTTTGTTGTGTGGTGGTTGTGTGTTGTTTGTGTGTTGGTGGTGATGTTTGTATGTTGTTTGGTGGTGTTTGTGTGTTGTCTGGTGGTGTTTGTATGTGTGTTGGCTGGTGATGTTTGTGTGTTGGCTGGTGATGTTTGTGTGTTGTGTGGTGGTGTTTGTGTGTTGGCTGGTGATGTTTGTGTGTTATGTGGTGGTGTTTGTGTGTTGGCTGGTGATGTTTGTATGTTGTGTGGTGGTGTTTGTGTGTTGTCTTGTGGTGTTTGTGTGTTGTTTGGTGGTGTTTGTATGTGTGTTGGCTGGTGATGTTTGTATGTTGTGTGGTGGTGTTTGTGTGTTGTTTGTATGTGTGTTGGCTGGTGGTTTGTATGTTGTGTGTTGTTTGTGTGTTGGTGGTGATGTTTGTATGTTGTTTGGTGGTGTTTGTGTGTTGTTTGGTGGTGTTTGTATGTGTGTTGGCTGGTGATGTTTGTGTGTTGGCTGGTGATGTTTGTGTGTTGTGTGGTGGTGTTTGTGTGTTGGCTGGTGATGTTTGTGTGTTACGTGGTGGTGTTTGTGTGTTGGCTGGTGATGTTTGTATGTTGTGTGGTGGTGTTTGTGTGTTGTCTTGTGGTGTTTGTGTGTTGTTTGGTGGTGTTTGTATGTGTGTTGGCTGGTGGTTTGTATGTTGTGTGTTGTTTGTGTGTTGGTGGTGATGTTTGTATGTTGTTTGGTGGTGTTTGTGTGTTGTCTGGTGGTGTTTGTATGTGTGTTGGCTGGTGATGTTTGTGTGTTGGCTGGTGATGTTTGTGTGTTGTGTGGTGGTGTTTGTGTGTTGTTTGTATGTGTGTTGGCTGGTGATGTTTGTGTGTTGTCTGGTGGTGTTTGTATGTGTGTTGGCTGGTGATGTTTGTATGTTGTGTGGTGGTGTTTCTGCGTTGTCTTGTGGTGTTTGTTTGTTGTCTGGTGGTGTTTGTATGTGTGTTGGCTGGTGATGTTTGTGTGTTGTTTGTATGTGTGTTGGCTGGTGGTTTGTATGTTGTGTTTGGGTGTTTGTGCGTTGTCTTGTGGTGTTTGTGTGTTGACTGGTGTTGTTTGTATGTGTGTTGGCTGGTGATGTTTGCATGTTGTGTGGTGGAGTTTGTGCATTGTCTTGTGATGTTTGTGTGTTGTTTGTATGTGCGTTGGCTGGTGATGTCTGTATGTTGTGTGGTGGTGTTTGTGCGTTGTCTTGTGGCGTTTGTGTGTTGTCTGGTGATGTTTGTGTATTGTATTGGTGGTGTTTGTGCATTGACTTGTGTTTGTGTGTTGTCTGGTGGTGTTTGTGTGTTGTTTGTATGTGTCTGGTGGTGTTTGTGTGTTGTCTGGTGATGTTTGTTGTTTGTGTACCACAGTCGGGTTGCACTTGGTCCCATGAAAGACACACTTTTCGTTTGTATTCCTTGTGTGAGCAACAACGATATTCCCTCAGATTTGAGATGCATAATGGCGACGGGCCAAGTGTTGAAATCCTTACGATGTAAGTCTATTCGTGTGAGGAAGACTCGGTCAGTGGTGCGTGTTTGGATGTGACACGGTTCAGGGTGGACAGAGACAAAGGAGTGTGTCGGGTATTCGGGGGGGGGGACGGGACGAGGGGGACGAGACAATGTCACGTATTGTCTATGAAGACACATCCGAGTGAGCAAGTCTGCTGGGGAGCGGAGAGTTGAGTGCGAGGGTTAAGAGGGCGGGGGTTGTGTTGCCTGCTGGTCGTGTCGGTGGGGCCGGTGGGGCCTTGCCAAGAGGAAAGAGAGCGGAAGGGAGTTGGCCCCGTCATTGTTGGTTGTTTACAGGAGAGAGAGAGTGTGGGGTTTGGGGGAGGGGCGCAGATTGGCCAACAGGGAGTAGTACACTGCAGGAGGGAGTAGTACACGGCAGCGCGATTCGCACGACAGGGGGAAAAGGTGGAGAATGAAAACGATGACATGGAGAGTCATGTCGCGGAGATCCACCCAAGATCGTGACCTCAAAACATGGCACGTAATGATCACGTGGAACCACCAAAAAAAGCTTAAACCAACAATCGGTCATGGGAATGAACCACGAGATGTACTTATACCACAGACCCCCCCAACACGGTGATGAAGGAACAAAAGCTGAAAGCAACAAGCGGTCGTGTCCCGCGGTGTGTGTATGTGCGGGACGGCTGTGTAGACCCCGCGTGGACCCTCAAAGGGACACGGGTCACACCGCGACTCGCCCAATGAATTGACGGAAATGTCCGCACGTCGCGCCCGTCGAAACGTGACGTCACGACAGCGATAACATTATGACGTCAGTCACACCTACATCTTCTGAAACACACGGACGTCGCATTGGACGAAGTGTATTTAACACCGTCGAACAGTAAATAATAATTAACGGCGCCATGCAAGAGCGTCAAATGGACACGAACAAGCGAACAATGTGACGTGTGCTCTATTAAATACGTCACACAATCGTCCGTCACACACACACACACACACACACACACACACACACACACACACACACACACACACACACACACACACAATTAAATAAATATTTTCACTGATTATGAAAACTTTGCTTTGTTTCGTAAACACACTCGATCCATCCCGTGGCGGTGTCACGTGTTCTCGTTTGTACGTCATTTGTCGATCAGCGCTGATGTATGTATTTCTTTGTGCATGTTGTTTCTAAAGGGCATACATTGTACACGGCGTTGTATTTTGTGCATATATATATATATATATAATACGTACAATGTGTGGAGTTGGAAGCGCGATCACAGGAGGGTTGAACTTACCGTAATTAATACAGGGTGGTCTTTCTACCCACAATCCCCTCCTTTACACCCCGAGCCCCCCAATCTACACTCCGTATCCCGCTCTTCACTCGGGCAGACACCCTTCCCTCCATCCTTCGACCCCATCCTCCCTCTCCCCTCCCCTCTGTCGCCCCCCGGGATGTCTTTACCTCCCCCTCCTCCCCGACCCCTCCCCTAATCTTTGCCCACAAACAGCGTCGTGATCTCTCAGCTCTCCGCACCGTTTGTGTCTGACCGGGTCGACTCGACCCCTCCCCTCCTCCCCTCCCCTCCTCCCCTCCTCCCCTCCCTGCACAATCCAGCACCTCCCCTTGTCCAATTCAAAATGCTTCGGCGCTTCCTCCGTCCCTCCCGACCTGGGAGTCCTTTCTCTAGTCCAGCTTGTCCTCCCTGTACGTGTCTGTCCCCGTTTCTTGTCTAACTGTGCGACTGTGTGTGTATGTGTGAGTGTACGCGTCTGTCCGCCGTCGCCGCACGCACCGAGGAGACATGGACACGGGACACTGTGTGGCTCTTGTTCACCTACTTTATCTCATCACCACCGGTGGGTTTGTCCGCACGTGTGTCCCGTTTGTCCGCACGTGTGTCCCGTTTGTCCGCACGTGTGTCTCAGTTGAAGGATGTGGGTGCGTGACGTCACTTCGTCTTCGCGTCTGCACATCTGTCTGAACCGACAAAGTGTTTCACATCGACACTTTTACTCTTTTTATCATCGACAATCCCTCGATGTCCTCTCCGGACACCCGCCCAGCTCCCTGATCGATATGACCGCTTGTCGTTTTGAGCTTTTGCCGAAATACTCGACTCTTATACTTGTACTTGCTTTTACTACGTTGCTATTTATTAATTAATTTATGATTTATATATTTTTTTCGAATCGTGTAATTTATTTATTTGTTTATTCGTTCGTCCCTCATTGTTTTTCATTCACTGTCCCGATCCGATCCTTCACCTTTCCTCGACTTCCACCTCATTTTCTCAGCAGGTACACTTGCCAGTTGTCTGCCAGCGGAACGTATGACGTCAATACGTAATTTATAGACGATGTGACGTGAGTTCATCTCGGAGCCTCTGTTGCGCCGTCTGTCCTTGAACCCTGAGATTAACGTGAGCGCCGTTGCGTTCTGACGTCACGTGGATTCTGACGTGGTATGACGTATATGGGTTGAGATTTATTGTGTGTATGTGTGTATGTTTGTGTGTGTGTGTGTGTGTGTGTGTGTGTGTGTGTGTGTGTGTGTGTGTGTGTGTGTGTGTGTGTGTGTGTGTGTGTGTGTGTGCGCAATGCAAGATACTGATGACGTAAAAGTGACAATTTTGGTTTTTATAAAATTTCGATTTTATAAAATTATCTCGTTGATTTGGAAACTACAACCTCAGGTAGTCACAACTACAAACCCCATCCTCAGAGTGAAAATGGCAAAAATGATACTACAACAGGTACACACGTCATTCCACTACAACAGGTACACACGTCATTCCACTACAACAGGTACACACGTCATTCCACTACAACAGGTACACACGTCATTCCACTACAACAGGTACACACGTCATTCCACTACAACAGGTACACACGTCATTCCACTACAACAGGTACACACGTCATTCCACTACAACAGGTACACACGTCATTCCACTACAACAGGTACACACGTCATTCCACTACAACAGGTACACACGTCATTCCACTACAACAGGTACACACGTCATTCCACTACAACAGGTACACACGTCATTCCACTACAACAGGTACACACGTCATTCCACTACAACAGGTACACACGTCATTCCACTACAACAGGTACACACGTCATTCCACTACAACAGGTACACACGTCATTCCACTACAACAGGTACACACGTCATTCCACTACAACAGGTACACACTTCATTCCACTACAACAGGTACACACGTCATTCCACTACAACAGGTACACACTTCATTCCACGACAACAGGTACACACGTCATTCCACGACAACAGGTACACACGTCATTCCACGACAACAGGTACACACATCATTCCACTACAACAGGTACACATGTCATTCCACTACAACGGGTACACACGTCATTCCACTACAACAGGTACACACTTCATTCCATGACAACAGGTACACACGTCATTCCACTACAACAGGTACACACGTCATTCCACTACAACAGGTACACACATCATTCCACGACAACAGGTACACACATCATTCCACGACAACAGGTACACACGTCATTCCACTACAACAGGTACACACGTCATTCCACGACAACAGGTACACACGTCATTCCACTACAACAGGTACACACGTCATTCCACTACAACAGGTACACACGTCATTCCACTACAACAGGTACACACGTCATTCCACTACAACAGGTACACACGTCATTCCACTACAACAGGTACACACGTCATTCCACTACAACAGGTACACACGTCATTCCACGACAACAGGTACACACGTCATTCCACGACAACAGGTACACACGTCATTCCACTACAACAGGTACACACGTCATTCCACGACAACAGGTACACACGTCATTCCACGACAACAGGTACACACGTCATTCCACGACAACAGGTACACACGTCATTCCACGACAACAGGTACACACGTCATTCCACGACAACAGGTACACACGTCATTCCACGACAACAGGTACACACGTCATTCCACGACAACAGGTACACACCTCATTCCACGACAACAGGTACACACGTCATTCCACGACAACAGGTACACACGTCATTCCACTACAACAGATACACACGTCATTCCACGACAACAGGTACACACGTCATTCCACGACGACAGGTACACACGTCATTCCACGACAACATGTGCACACGTCATTCCACTACAACATGTGCATACGTCATTCCACTACAACAGGTACACACGTCATTCCACGACAACAGGTACACACGTCATTCCACTACAACAGATACACACGTCATTCCACGACAACAGGTACACACGTCATTCCACGACGACAGGTACACACGTCATTCCACGACAACATGTGCACACGTCATTCCACTACAACATGTGCATACGTCATTCCACTACAACAGGTACACACGTCATTCCACGACAACAGGTACACACGTCATTCCACTACAACAGATACACACGTCATTCCACGACAACAGGTACACACGTCATTCCACGACGACAGGTACACACGTCATTCCACGACAACATGTGCACACGTCATTCCACGACAACAGGTACACACGTCATTCCACGACAACAGGTACACACGTCATTCCACGACGACAGGTACACACGTCATTCCACGACAACATGTGCACACGTCATTCCACGACAACAGGTACACACGTCATTCCACGACGACAGGTACACACGTCATTCCACGACAACATGTGCACACGTCATTCCACTACAACATGTGCATACGTCATTCCACTACAACATGTGCATACGTCATTCCACTACAACAGGTACACACGTCATTCCACTACAACAGGTACACACGTCATTCCACGATAACAGGTGCACACGTCATTCCACGGCAACAGCTATGTACATCATTCCACTACAACAGATACGCACGTCATTCCACTACAACAGGTACGCACGTCATTCCACTACAACAGGTACGCACGTCATTCCACTACAACAGGTACGCACGTCATTCCACTACAACAGGTACGCACGTCATTCCACGACAACAGGTACGTACGTCATTCCACTACAACAGGTACGCACATCATTCCACGACAACAGGTACGCACATCATTCCACGGCAACAGCTACGTACATCATTCCACTACAACAGATACGCACGTCATTCCACGACAATAGGTACGCACGTCATTCCACGACAACAGGTACACACGTCATTCCACGACAACAGGTACATACGTCATTCCACGACAACAGGTACACACGTCATTCCACGACAACAGGTACACACGTCATTCCACGACAACAGGTAAGCACGTCATTCCACGACAACAGGTACGCACGTCATTCCACGACAACAGGTACGCACGTCATTCCACGGCAACAGGTATTTACATCATTCCACTACAACAGGTACGCACGTCATTCCACGACAACAGGTACGCACGTCATTCCATGGCAACAGCTATTTACATCATTCCACTACAACAGGTACGCACGTCATTCCACTACAACAGGTACTCACGTCATTCCACTACAACAGGTACATACGTGTTTACCCCACATCACTTGCACCGCTGCTTCCCCCTCATCACCTACTCCCGGTGCTTTTCACTCATTACCTCCCCCCCCCCCCCCCCCCCGGTGCTTTGTACATATCACCTGCCCCATAGGTTTTATTTTTTGATGTTTGTTCTCCTCATTCCCCATATGTGTGAATGGCTGCCTGTCAGGTGAGCTACCTATCGGACATCAGGGCAGCACGTCATTGAGGAATGAACAACATGGCACGATGGTAGAACAGGAGCATGAGAGAGCATCTTTGTCACAGCGTGTCTTTGTCTTTATAATACAAGATGTTTCAAAAGTCCAGAATCATAGGAAGTTTTAATATTTTTGTGTCGATGTCCTTGAGATGGACAGGATGTCGTGGACAGACAGAATGGCTGCCAGGTAGTCCAGATTTAACACCACTCAACTTTCCTTCTTTGGGGACACCTGAAATCGGTGGTTTCTAGCACAAGACCACAAACTATTGAAAACTTAGAGAATTAAATCAGGAACAAATTTGATAAAATTGGTGTCGATGTTAAGAAACGTTCAAACAAACCTCCGTACAAGAACCGATCCATGTATGTATATCAGTGGCTCACAATTATTTAATTTGTAATTATATCATAAATATCCCGAAGATTCGGGACTTTTGAAACACCCTGTACGTTATGTGTCACCTTCGATGTATGCATGTACATGTTATGTGCAAGCACAAGGACATACAACCGTAACACTCCTCTTCCTCACTCTCAGGCTGTGTGGCTCCTGGTCCGGTCGCTCTCCGTTTTGCTGAAAACCCTCCTCTGTGCGTATTACTTCTCTGTCCTTCCTTATCTAAAACATCTCTGTTGTATCACCTCGTAATCACCTCCTTTCTAACGTATAAAGTCCTGTCTCCTTCAGCCGCTCCTCATAGCTTAGTCTAGCTCGGCCTGGAATCATTTTAGCCATTCTACGCTGAGCCGTGCCGACGGCAGCTACGTCCTTCCTCAGATGTTTTCAGTTTTCCAGGATTGAGAGCTTAGGCTTTTTATCCACGGGAAATCTCACAGCATCTCCCAGCTACGGAAGGATCATAAAACGAATGGACCGATCAATTTCTTTGGTCGTCCACTGGAAGATGTTCAGTCTCTTGAACTTCTCGGCCTCACCATCCACCCTGACCCTTCATGGGTCAACCACGTAGCAAAGTCGGTCTCCAAAGCCAGCCGTGGACTGGGCATCCTCCGTCGTTCCAAGTAACCCCTTGAAAAATCACAACGATTCACAGTCTACATACATCTGCAAGACCTTTTATCCATAGCTCCATGGAGTAGTGCTCTCCCCTATGGGCTGGAACTCCAGCATCACATCTGTATCTCCTGGATTCTGTGGAATCTAAAAACTCTCAGAATTATTGTAATCACCAGCTATGAGGCCGAAGCACAAGAAATGTTGCTCTCACATCGCGGGTAGATCGGTGGTCTCTTTGTTTTCTACCGTCTGTTTTGCAACGTCGTTTCCTCTGCTCTCTCTCAGTCCTCCGACCCTCTTCATGTTCTCCAGGATGCACGTGTTCTTCTGTTAACCACCAACTGGTGGTTTCCTTTGTTCTCCCAAAGTCCAGGCTTTCCTTTGTTCTCTTTTCTCCCCTTCGAGGAATCTCCTTCCTGAGGTTGTTCATATGTACGCTTCCCTCCAGGGTTTTAAAGGAGGTAGTGCACCACCATCTCACATCACCCTTCCTCCCCCAAATCACTACCCGTGACCCTTTATACCCCCTATCAACTCCGCCTAACCAAACTCTCTACGAGCAGGTTACTGTGCTTCCTCCGCCCTTCTCTCTCCTCTCTCCAGCTGTAACACAGGTGTTCACGACTGGTTGTTCATTAAACCCTTTGCAATGCAATGCCCGTTGGAGATATGGATCGCGATCCTCCTCACCAACACACCCGTTCCTGTGATTATTGAATGGTATGTTTGTAATCAAGACCGACCTGAGACGACCTTTCTGTGATTAATACGCAGTTGCAAGCATGACGTTGACAGCGGTGTTTCTTGTTGAGTTTTTTTTCGCAAAATTATTTTCCTTCTTCCCCAGATTTGAACTTGATTTGCATAATGCCTGTCTGGGTTAAAGGTCAAGGTCAAGGTCAAGGTCAAATGGCAGTCTGAAAAAAAAAAAAAAACCAACAAACAAATTTCAAAGACCGCTGGGCCTTCCAAGATGTTCTTGCATCGTAATAGTGTACCTGCACTGAAAGTGTGTACCTGCAATATCGTAATAGTGTACCTGCACTGAAAGTTGTGCACCTCATATTTGTTTCGTGTCCTTGACCGACTTTTTCATTTTTATTTTTCGGATTGTGACCTGATGAACAAAAACACACCTTTTTTTGATCATAACTCGAATAATTTTCCTCTGATTTTCATTATGTTGAGTTTTATGGATGGATTGTAGATGGGGACACATTTTCTTAATTTACACTTTATCCCTAAATGTTGAAGGTCAAGGTCTTATGGTGGTCTGAAAAAAATCTGGCCATCATTGGATTGCGGACCAAGGTTAAGTCGCGGCCATTCGGCGGCGAGGGGAAGCCTCCCCCGGCAGGGCGATTTCTCTGTCGTCACAGATATCTATCTCAACTTTTGATAATTTTGGTGAAGTTTGTCCGAAGCACCATTCGTGACAAAACTCTCTGGTCTGCGTTTGATAATAATCCGTAATTTATGGCGAAAATCTCGTGCTTTTACTGAGAACAGCGAGTGCGTTCGTTACTGGCTTTGATTTTTTTTTTTTTACAGTTCTTCTTCTTTCTTATGCAGCGCACAGCTACGAGTCGCATCATTGGCCGAGGTGGCACGGCTGTTCCACTGATGCAGTGCCCCCCCCTGTAGGTTTGAGTTGGAATTTGGAGTGGCCAAGGTGCCGGCGATAACTCGGCTTCTCCTCGTGAAGGACACCGGTGGGACCATGAACGCCCAGTTTAACGTCCATCGGAGGGATGGCACACGTATTGATGAACCACCCTGCCTGTGAGACATACCTCTAGGTCTAGGCCATCCCTCCAACCTGATTATTACAGCACTGTATTTCCTCCGTATTATAGTCGGGGCTGCAAAACGAAACTTTCACCTCCATACTGCACGATGTACCGGTCAGGCTGGCGGTGTATAAGTGAGAGAGAGCAAATGGAGCAGCTGTTGCATAGTGCTTCCCAATGAGATTACCTGAATTACATGATATCACAAATAAAATAGGATTTAAGTTCATTTGGTGTTAATGTAGTTTGGATTTTCGATGCGATTCGCCAAAAAATGATGTTTCATATGGAAACCTGGCGTTCTGATAAATGTCTGCCATGATCTGCAGACATTTTGCAAATGGAATTGAAATCATGTGAATGACTTCCTTCGACTGTTTTTGCTAGGAGGATGAACAGAACAAGATAAAATAATCTTTTAATTCCAGAAACGTTCCAAAGTCGACTTGATTAAACCCATCGAGTACTCGGTGTATTGCAATTTGTGTCTCCAAGCGCACCAAATTGTTGGCCATGTCGCGTCTCATGGGACATCACGAAATTCCCCAACTGAATGTCTCGTGGCAGGCACACTCATGGGTCACGTGCACTGGGTCACACGGTGGCCCAAACGCATCCTTACAACGCAATCCTCAATTTGTATTCCCAAACTAGAACGGCACTCGCTGGAGCGCACACCTCCGCCACGCTGAACGGTTCACATTATGTATCCCACTGACTGGTCTGATCTGAATTTGGACCTGAACTCAAATCGAATCGATTCGTCCTTGTCACACACCCAACTCATTCATCCACCAAGTTTTGTTCGGATCCGTCCACAACTTTTTCAGATACCATGCTATATATCGTTTTTGGCCCGATCTCTCAATGGTGAAGAATCCCTTTTTTTTTAATTAAATAATTCTCGTATCCGGATTCATATCTTCACCAAAAATCGAACCAATTCGCCCTTGTCACACACCGAACGTGTCCACCAAGTTTCGTCCGAGTCCGTGTGCAACTTTTTGATATGTCGTGCTCACAGGCAAAACAAGCAGGCAGACAGACAAGCAGGGGCAAAAACAGAAGCTCCGCGTCCCACCTTCGGTGGCGGAGGTAATAATTTTAATTTAAGAAAGATTTGTCCCATTGCGTCCCGACGGTACAAAATTCCTGAATTTGAATCGAAACTTTAAAATAGGCAACGACTGACTTTCCGGCGATTCATCAGCGGAACATCCGTGCAACACTCCGTCCACTAAGGAAGAGTTTGAAACATGAAAATGTGTACACTTGCAAACTTCTCGGAAATTGATTCCATAAAAAGTAAAGTTGTGAGTTTCATGATGAAAGCACAATAGCCGTCTGCTCTCCGATAACAATCCTTTCTTCACCACTCACGCACCTCCCCAACCCCCTCCCCCTGGTCACACTACCCAGCTTTCACAGTAAACATCAAATTGTCATCGTGCTCCAGCATTCCCTACATTTCATCAATTCATCGTGCCGTAGTGAGCCTTCATTTTTCCCACAGTGACTGTTACAACAATTTTGGCCTTGCTTTGCCCACTGCACGAGCTGCTTGCAGACTGGAGTAGGTCCAACTGCCATCGAAGCTTGTCCGTAATTTTTTTTTGGGGGGTGGTAATTTTGGTGTATCTCCTCGCACGACATCGATCCGGGTCTTGAAGGGGCCTTCCCGTCCTGATAGATGGATCCGTTTGCAAATCTTCAGTTGCAAAGTCAAAGCTCTGATTCCTCCATCCTGGTTTGGTCTCATGTTTGGTGGGACAGAGTCATGGGTGGTGTGTGTTCGAAGCCTTACTGCTCAGCACATCTGTTCATAATCCACACAATCACAGCCATACGTCGATGCTCTAACATCCACATATAGCAGTGGAGGAAGGGAACGTGGAACCCTCATTTTTATTCACCATTAAACCTTCTCTGTTTAGTTATTTGACATACTGAGAAAGTTGAGGCAAAGTGAACTGTTTCCAAGTTTCATGCTTATGAATGTGTGATATTATTTAGTAAACACGTGAAGGCATACAGCGGTTGTTTAGAAAACATGGCATGAGGTCACGGCTCCAGTGTCATGGCATTTTATTTCCACCATGAAGTATGTCTTTGAAAAAACCTCAAGCACCGATACCATAATGCAGTGTGTCTGTAAACCTGCGCTCGATTACCCGACACCTCAGGAGATCTGGGAGTGGGATTGTGTTTAAGAGAACGTGTAAGGAGTCTGAGTATAATACGAGAGTGGTGAAAGATATCGATTCACATAGTGGATATTATTAGATTTAAACACACTATTTGCATTAGGCGTTGGCACTAGGTAAGTTCCATCAGCATTACTGGTCACGGACATGTCTGTTGCATTTTGTCTGATGTGCATCGAGGTTCGGTCTGATATGCGTCATCTACTGTGCATTGAGGTTCGGTATGATGTGTGTCAAGGTTCGGTCTGATATGCGTCGTCTGCTGTGCATTGACGTTCGGTATGATGTGCGTCAAGGTTCAGTATGATGTGTCTAAAGGTTCGGTCTGATGTGCATCAAGGTTCGTTCTGATATGCGTCGAGGTTCGGTCTGATGTGTGTCGAGGTTCTGTCCAATGTGCATCAAGTTCGGTCTGATGTGCGTCAAGGTTCTGTCTGATATGCATCGAGGTTCTGTGTGATGTGCGTCGAGGTTCTGTCTGTGCATCGAGGTTCTGTCTGATGTGCATCGAGGTTCTGTCTGATGTGCGTCGAGGTTCTGTCCAATGTGCATCAAGTTCGATCTGATATGCGTCGAGGTTCGGTCTGATGTGCGTCGAGGTTCGGTCTGATGTGCATCGAGGTTCTGTCTGAAGTGCGTCGAGGTTCTGTCCAATGTGCATCAAGTTCGATCTGATATACGTCGAGGTTCGGTCTGATGTGCGTCAAGGTTCTGTCTGATGTGTGTCGAGGTTCTGTCTGATGTGCATCGAGGTTCTGTCTGATGTGCATCGAGGTTCTGTCTGATGTGCGTCGAGGTTCTGTCTGATGTGCGTCGAGGTTCTGTCTGATGTGCGTCTGGTTCGGTCTGATGTGCGTCGAGGTTTGGTCTGATGTGTGTCGAGGTTTGGTCTGATGTGTGTCGAGGTTTGGTCTGATGTGTGTCGAGGTTCGGTCTGATGTGCATCAAAGTTCGGTCTGATGTGTGTCAAGGTTCGGTCTGATGTGTGTCGAGGTTCTGTCTGATATGCGTCAAGGTTCGGTCTGATGTGTGTCGAGGTTCGGTACGATATGCGTCGAGGTTCGGTCTGATGTGTGTCGAGGTTCTGTCTGATATGCGTCGAGGTTCGGTCTGATGTGTGTCGAGGTTCGGTACGATATGCGTCGGGGTTCGGTACGATATGCGTCGAGGTTCGGTCTGATGTGTGTCGAGGTTCGGTACGATATGCGTCGAGGTTCGGTCTGATGTGTGTCGAGGTTCTGTCTGATATGCGTCAAGGTTCGGTCTGATGTGTGTCGAGGTTCTGTCTGATATGCGTCGAGGTTCGGTCTGATGTGTGTCGAGGTTCGGTACGATATGCGTCGGGGTTCGGTACGATATGCGTCGAGGTTCGGTCTGATGTGTGTCGAGGTTCGGTACGATATGCGTCGAGGTTCGGTCTGATGTGTGTCGAGGTTCTGTCTGATATGCGTCGAGGTTCGGTCTGATGTGTGTCGAGGTTCGGTACGATATGCGTCGGGGTTCGGTACGATATGCGTCGAGGTTCGGTCTGATGTGTGTCGAGGTTCGGTACGATATGCGTCGAGGTTCGGTCTGATGTGTGTCGAGGTTCTGTCTGATATGCGTCAAGGTTCGGTCTGATGTGTGTCGAGGTTCGGTACGATATGCGTCGAGGTTCGGTCTGATGTGTGTCGAGGTTCTGTCTGATATGCGTCAAGGTTCGGTCTGATGTGTGTCGAGGTTCGGTACGATATGCGTCGATGTTCGGTCTGATGTGTGTCGAGGTTCTGTCTGACATGCGTCGAGGTTCGGTCTGATGTGTGTCGAGGTTCGGTACGATATGCGTCGGGGTTCGGTACGATATGCGTCGAGGTTCGGTCTGATGTGTGTCGAGGTTCTGTCTGATATGCGTCGAGGTTCGGTCTGATATGTGTCGAGGTTCGGTACGATATGCGTCGGGGTTCGGTACGATATGCGTCGAGGTTCGGTCTGATGTGTGTCGAGGTTCGGTCTGATGTGTGTCGAGGTTCGGTACGATATGCGTCGAGGTTCGGTCTGATGTGTGTCGAGGTTCGGTACGATATGCGTCGAGGTTCGGTCTGATGTGCGTCGATGCTCGATCCGATGTGCGTTGAGGTTCTGTCTGAAGTGCGTCGAAGCCGAGGTTGACAGAATGGGAATCCTCCTTCAATTCAGGTGTTTCCTTGTAAAATCAGAGCAACGCAGTCCACAAGGCCTCTGTATTTGGCTCAATGGAGTACTGCTCTCTGCTATTGCTTTGCTCCCCAGCATCACATTTGTTTCTCTTGGATTCTGTGGAATGTAAAACGCTGTGAAAATTATTGGAATCTCCTGTGATTAGGAGGAAGCACAAGCTCTGTTTCTCTCACATCGCACGTAGATCAGCAGTGTCTGTTGTCTACCGTCTATTCTCCAACATTGCTCCCTCCACTCTCTCAGTCTTCCGACCCTCCCGGTTCCCCCAGGATGAATGCACTGTTCTTCCATTAACCCCTTCCTGGTCAAATCCCCCAAATCCTAGCTTACCGCACACCTGTACTGTTTTCACCTGTTTGTCGAACTCCCTTCAATGTTCAACCAATCCCACTCATCTCTCGAGGGCTTCAAGCAGGTCGTGCACCATCATCTCAGTTCATCTCCCATCCCTGCCCATGATCTTTTCTACCCACATTAACCATTCCTAACCCTCCAAAATGCAACTCTTTGATTTCAAGGTTAATGTTTCCTCCCATCCTCTTTCTCCTCTTTTCCTGTTCATCCGATCCAATTTTAATGATACTCTGTCGGAATTTGGTCCTGCTGTCCCCCGATCCGTGCTTTGGCTTCTTACTGTCCATCACCTCGTTTTTTTTCCCTGAATGTAGATCTGTTATAAAAAGTGGGATAATGATCGATATGATCAACAAGGTGAGATGTATTCCTCAACCCTACCTTCCCCCATGTTGAGGAAAGACCAATGGGATGGTGTCCTCTGTATGGTGGTGTGTATGCGTGGTGCATTGATTGTTGTTCAATTTATTTTCCACCTGCATGCGTCTCTTTATGCAAAGCACATCCTTTTTTTTAACAATGCCCTTTGTGACGTTTCACCCTCTTGCGGAATATGACCTGCAGCCAAATGTAGCTCCTGTCATCGAGAGGACTAGCACGCGGTTCAACTGCCTCATGGGCCCGGCCAACAACATTTCTCATCAGTCATCGCCAAACTACACGCAACTCACCTTTGTTGTGAAGTTTGGACACCTGGTGATGTAAAAAAAAAAAACATTCTAATATTCTCGACTTCCATGAGGGTAGTCATCATCGATATCTTCCGGCCTCCTTGGCCAATGTCAGAACGCCCTTTGAGTCACCCGAGACAACCAAGAGGACCTGCCAACAAATGGCAGAATACACCCTGTCGTGGGTGGGACAACCGGTGGATGGAATAATCGTCACAACACGATGTGTAATCAACTGCAAACAATGGTAAATGACATCCGCTGAGTCTTAATACCTTTTCCCCAGGAGGACCGAGTTGAATCGGAAAGATGGGGTCGTTGTGGGCAGGTGTTGATGCTATGGTCTCATGAGTGAGTCCAAGTCACATAACACGACCACATTGACGGTTCTACATTGTGGATCAGGCTCGAGTAGATGTGCGGATTTGATTCTTGTGAACAATGAAGGGGTTTTGTGAATGGCTTTCCGACAATGAAATGCAATAATTAGCATTGTCTGGTTTCATGATTATCCTGAATAATAATTGGAAGTGATCTGGTTCACTGTGGAATGTTTCCATGATTCGTGTAAATTGAACAAACCCTGGAAAACAAAGCCTCAGAGGTTCTGCTTTCGGGTTCGGGTTATGGAGCTCGCCTCGCTGCTCGATGTGTTTATCGCTATTTCCATTGTGATTGAACCTGAGAGGTCAAGTCGTTGTGATTGAACCCGAGAGGTGAACTTGTTGCGATGGAACCTGAGAGGTCAAGTCGTTGTGATTGAACCTGAGAGGTCAACTTGTTGCGATTGAACCTGAGACGTCATCTCGTTGTACTCTTTCATTGCTGCATTCACTTCGTTGAAAAAGGGGGAGCGGGGCTACAGAACCTCCCACTCGGAAATACATCAAACCAGTTTATTAAAGTCTACTGTGGGACAAAGACTCCCCTCAAGTCGTGTTGACGGGTATTTGTCATAATCGTTATGCTCGCCAAGTGTGCGTTGGGAAGAGTGAGTAGTGTTGGGAATGAAGTGGTGGAGAAGGAAACAAATCTTTTGAAATGAGGGTTACCATCTCACTTGCAGTTATATTACATAGCAATGGAAACAATTCTGTAATTTTTTGGCTTGTCGCCAGTAGTGGTGGTTGTTTCCCAAAACACATGTGGTGGTTGTTTCCCAAAATACATGTAGTGGTAGTTGTTACCCAAAGCACATGTAGTGGTGGTTGTTTCCCAAAACCCATGTAGTGGTGTTTGTTTACCAAAAACACATGTAGTGGTGGTGTTACCTAAAACACATAGTGGTGGTTATTACCCAAAACACATGCTGTGGTGGTTGTTTCCCAAAACCCATGTAATGGTGGTTGTTTCCCAAAACACATGTAGTGGTGGTTGTTTCCCAAAACGCATGTAGTGGTGGTTGTTTCCCAAAACGCATGTAGTGGTGGTTGTTTCCCAAAACACATGAAGTGGTGGTTGTTTCCCAAAACACATGTAGTAGTGGTTGTTTCCCAAAACACATGTAGTGGTGGTTGTTTCCCAAAACCCATGTAGTGGTAGTTGTTTGTCAAAATCCATGTAGTGGTGGTTGTTACCCAAAGCACATGTAGTGGTGGTTGTTTCCCAAAACACATATAGTGGTGGTTGTTTCCCAAAACACATATAGTGGTGGTTGTTTCCCAAAACACATATAGTGGTGGTTGTTTCCCAAAACCCATGTAGTGGTAGTTGTTTGTCAAAATCCATGTAGTGGTGGTTGTTACCCAAAGCACATGTAGTGGTGGTTCTTTCCCAAAACACATATAGTGGTGGTTGTTTCCCAAAACACATGCAGTGGTGGTTGTTACCCAAAACCCATGTGGTGGTGGTTGTTACCCAAACCCGGTGATGAACGGCTGGAAGTTGTTTATTCCCTGCACTATTCCTGGAACATTGAGAATATTTGAACAGTTTGTGTATACCTGCATGCTTACCTGCGTGCTTACCCACATGCCTACTCGCATGCCAACCCATATGCACACCTGTGTGCATGCCCATGTGCATACCCGCATGCCTACCCATGTGTGTACCCACATGCATACCCGTGTGCATATCTGCGTGCCTACCCGTGTCTAATGACGTGTGTACCTGCACACCTACCTACGTGTGTACTGGCGCACCTACCCACATGTTTACCTACATGCATACCCATGTGCATATCCACATGCCTACCTGCTTGCGTACCCATGTGCCTACCCACGTGCATACCTGCACACCTAACCATGTGTGTACCCGCACAGCTACCCACATTCATACCCGCACAGCTACCCACGTGTGTACCCGCTTGCATACGTGTGTGTGTGTGTGTGTGTGTGTGTGTGTGTGTGTGTGTGTGTGTGTGTGTGTGTGTGTGTGTGTGTGTGTGTGTGTGTGTGTTTTTTAATGAATCCTTGTTTATGTCCAATGTAAGATTTACAAAGATATCCGAGTGGGACATTTTCCCCTTTCCCATGATTTAATGGACCATCTCGAGAGCTCGTGATGAACACCATTTGTGAGTTTGTCAAATGATGCTCATGTTGTGGTTTCATAACGTGTTCATACCTCGTGTCTTGTGGATCAGCGGAATCACACGTTGTTGGACTACCTGATTCAATGGTCAATCCATCCAGATCATCATCCATCATTGAGGTTTGGACCCTTGAACCTCAGAATATCTTCAAAGAGCGAGTCCACGACCTCCGATGTGGAAATCAGGGAGAGATTGAGAGATGAAATATATATATATATACTGTATATCTCGATTTTGGTCCCTTCTCACTCAACGGTGAAGAATCACTTTAAAATTCCAGTATCCGGATATTCACCAAAATCTGACAAATTCATCAGTGTCAGACACCCAACCTATCCACAAAATTTTGTTTGAATCTGTCCATAAATTGTTGAGATGTCCTGTTCTCAGACAGACAAACAACCAAACAGACAGACAGACAGGCAGGGGTGAAAACATAACCTTCTTTGGTGGAGGAGGTAATGAAATGTAATGTAATATAATGTAATATAGTACTGTATAATAGAAATAAAAATAAAAATATAACATAAACATAAATATAATATAACATAAATATAATATAACATCTATCTTCTACCTATAATTCCAGCAATGTGTGTGTGTGTGTGTGTGTGTGTGTGTGTGTGTGTGTGTGTGTGTGTGTGTGTGTGTGTGTGTGTGTGTGTGTGTGTGTGTGTGTGTGTGTGTGTGTGTGTGTGAGTGACCGCTGTTTCTCGACAACCACTGGTCCGATCTAATTGAAACTTGCCAGGTATATTGCTGGGGCCCTGTGGATGTGCCTTTTCAAGGTTTGATATTGTTGCGAATTTGCGCCCGCCGGCGTGCAATCGGCCGCTCGACTCGAATGGCGGCCGCCTCGCCCACCGGACGGACAATTCTGTCGTGACCCTCTCGGAACAATGCCGGGGGCTAGTCACGGGTGGGGGTTTAACCCCACCACGACCGTGCCAATTGCCCACCCGCGCAGGATAGGGTTGCTCGCCAAATTCGATCTACCTAAGTACCTGCGCGGATGGTCGACCGGGCGATCGTACCTCGCCGCAGGCCAACTCCGGACACGAACCGCTTAAGCGGTCTGTTCCGTGCTATCGGGATAACTGAGCGGTGTTATCGTCGGCTTCGACGGTTCCGATTAATTATCGGGCGTATTAAGCCCACTACGAACCCTTTACGTGAAGCAGGATGGAGGGTCAATTAAAGAAAAGACGAAGCGAAACAGGAAAACAGTTCACACAATGCACATTTATTACACGACACACGGAAAGCACACATATACAGCCAAACAGTCAAAATGCACCTATATCAGTAAAACAAAAGAAACAATGACGCAGAGTTACTACCGACTACGCGCACACACGGCAACACTTATACAGTTCTACTTTACAGACGGCGCCAACACACATTTACTCAAAAGCAAAGGAAAGAAGCCACCCTCATAGACAAGGGGGCAGATGGGCCTGTAGGCCAATATGTGCGTGGGACCTGAAGGAGCGGCCAGGTCCGCGAGACCGGGTGGGTCCTATCCGCGTCCTCGTGATGCGTTGGCGGACGAGCCACAGACGTGGCCGCGTGGCTGTGCCCCGACTCCGTGCTCCTTCGCGGGTTTCGTTGGCACGACGCTTGGAGTGGGGTGGGAACGGGGCCCCCTTTGTTGCACTATCTCAGCGCGGGGGAAAAGGGGGAATTGTTGATGCCCTGGGGGAGGGAGAATGGCTGGCTGGCTTGGGTCCCGCGACGAGCGATCTCCCACCGCGACCTCGTCGCCGACCTTCTCGCCTCGGACCTGAGCTCCTTGGCCTCTTCCCACAACTCTATTCAGCCGACTGCAGAACCCAACTCGATGCCATCGCCACCCGACTCCACTCTCTGCCACACTCTGCCGCTGCCACACTCTGCTCTTCCAACCAAAA
The DNA here is from genome assembly GCF_056783735.1 of Eptatretus burgeri. Taxonomy (NCBI): domain Eukaryota; kingdom Metazoa; phylum Chordata; class Myxini; order Myxiniformes; family Myxinidae; genus Eptatretus; species Eptatretus burgeri. The sequence goes on along the minus strand of NC_140971.1, from coordinate 5,693,728 downwards.
ATGACTTCGCCCGATGACTCTCTTCCACCAAAACTGACTCTGCCACGATTCGCCTGGTGATCGCCGTTTTATAGGCTGGCAGGAGAAGCAATATGCAAATTTCCGGATCAGAATGACCTTGGGGGCGGAGCCACGCTCGCCAATTGGATGGAGGAAAAGTGGGCGTGAACCTTCCCTGATCCTAGAATTTGCATATATGGATTTCACACAGACGCGCCTGGAGGCGGGGCCAAGCCGCTCCGCGCTTGCTGATTGGACGGATCAGAAGTGGGCGTGTGGCATTCTTGATCCGAATTCTCCCTCGGAAAGGCCGCTATTTGCACTCGCGGCTCGGTGCGTATCTTGAACGAGCCCAAGACAGCCCGACGCTCAGTGTTCACAGGTGGTGTGGGAATGGCCGTAGAAGGAGAGAGGTGAGGGTGGTGGAGGGTTTATCGGTGGTGGTTTGATGGTTATGGCGGTTGAGACATGGTTGGTTCAAAATAAAGATAGAACAGAAAAACGGCTATCTCAAAGTGTCGCAGCCCGAATGAATCACATAAATTCCCTCTAAACAATGGGTTTGGGGCTAACTACACATGTACTTAGAGTTATCTCACCTACGGGACCTGAATGGTGGTTTGCGAATTTCCACAGCCGTAACAATATTAATCGGACAAGTGGTTCCCAAGTTATGGCCATTTATTTACCAAACCAATGACAGGACACGTTGCTGCGTAGGCGTGGCCGATGGGGAAAGGGTGCCATTTAGTTACCAATGACAGGACACGTTGCTGCGTAGGTGTGGCCATTGGGGAAGAGATTCTCAGCCTCGTTCCCCATTACGGGTTACAACGTACTGACTTCCAGATAGTGATGACTTACTGTATTCTAATAATTTCTCGATTTCTTATGTGCATTTATCGATAAACACAATGCCCCAATCCAGTCGTCGTTTACGAGAGCGAAGGAACAGCCTGTGTGGTTGTTTGAAAGTTTTTTTTTTGCACGTACGGCCACGCACGTACGGGCACGCGAGAGCGAAGGAATGGCCTGTTTGGTTGTTGTTTCTGGAACGGGGTTTGAAAGTTTCTTTTTTTTCCCCCACGTACGGCCACGCACGTACGGGCATGCGAGAGCGAAGGAACGGCCTGTGTGGTTGTTTCTGGTACGCGGTTTGAAAGTTTTTTAAAAAATTTTTGCACTTACGGCCACACACTTACGGGCACACACTTACGGGCACGCACTAGTAAATATAATATAACATAAATAAAAATATAACATTAATATAATATAAATATAACAAATATAAATATAACATAAATATAATATAACATAAATATATAATATACGATAAACATAAATATAATATAACATAAATATAATATAATATAATATAACATAAATATAATATATCTGGTGTTGGCTTAATGGTTAGAGTGGTGGGCTTGAGATCCTATGATCCTGAGTTCAAATCTCACTCGGCTGTTGAATTAATACCAGGTGGGGTTAACTCTGCTTGTCATCCTTCTGAAGGTCGGCAAAATGAGTGCCAGCATGCTGGTATCCTGTGTCGGAGTGGCGACCCGTCCAGGATTGTGTCCAGTAGCCAAGGAGACTGCTTTGGCAGCATCAATGCTCTGCACAGAGTATGGTCCCAATGGATGGATAAATATAATATAACATTAATATCATATACGATAAATATATAATATAACATAAATCTAAATATAATATAACATAAATATGATATAAGATATATAGATAATATAACATAAATATAATATAACATTAATATCATATACGATAAATATATAATATAACATAAATATATAATATAACATAAATTTAAATATAATATAACATAAATATGATATAAGATATATAGATAATATAACATAAATATAATATAAGATATATATATAATTAAAACATAAATATAATATAAGATAAATATAAATATAAATATAACATAAATATAATATAACATAAATATGAATCCATCCATCCATTGGGACCATACTCTGTGCAGCGTGTTGGTGCTGCCTAAGCAGTCTCCTTGGCTATTGGGTACAATCTTGGACGGGTCGCCAATCCAAGATAGTATACCAGCAAGCTGGCACTCATTTTACCGACCTCAGAAGGATGACAGGCAGAGTCAACCCCACCTGGTATTAATTAAATATCCGACCGGGATTTAAACTCAGGACGCTAAGATCTAAAGCTCACCACCCTAACCGTAAAGCCAACACCAGGCATATAATATGATACTGTATAATATAAATACAAATATAATGTAATATAAACATATATATATATATATATATATATATAATATCATAGAAATATTATATCATATTGATATAATATAGATATATAATATTATTATAATAGTAATATAATAATGCCATCCCTTTCGTGCCATTAAGGAACATAGGGCTGTCGAGGCAGTTTTATTAGCAAGGAGTACAGTCCAGGACAGGTCACCACTCTGATGCAGGTTACCCCAAATGGTTATTACCACAGGACACTAGTACTCATTTTGCCAACCTCAGAAGGATGACAGGCTGAGTCAACCCCACCTGGTATTAATTCAATGGTGACATGGGTTCCAATTGAGTACCCTAAAGTCCTCAGCCAACCACCTTAACCACTCACCTTAACCATTAAACCAACACCAGGCTTTTGGTGGATATAATAATGTGGAGAAATTGTTCAGAAGTCTCGCCACTACTTCCAAACAACAGAGTTTACCTTGTAAGGTGGGGGCGTTTGTTCTCTTTGCCCATGTCCACCCCGTGGAGTATTTTGGAACTTGGACACAACTTGCGGGGAAACTCCTGAAACTTTCACCGTGTGCTGTTCATTGTCGTGGGATGGAAATGTGTGCGAGAGAGCCGTTGAGCGTTTCACATGAACTTTGGAGGATTTACCGGAAATATCGAACAATCTCTTGCACTGCCAGGTGTGTGAGGCAAGACTTTGCCAGGTGTCGGAATAATGCGGTTGAAGGTCGTCATTCCACGTGCAGAGAAAACCCAAAACGTAACCACGAACCACATACCCTCATCAATGAGGGCTCTCGTACCACGGTGGTGATGTGGCTTTGAAGAAACCGAAATTGATAACTGGTGTGGGTTTAGCGGGTTGTGGGTTTAAGGATTTTTTGGGGGGGAAACAAAACCGATTGATAGGAATGCAAAGCGAGGATCATGCTCTGATGCTTTTGAGTTCTATAATGGGTCGCCTTCACTATGTACAGGTGGGGACATCAGGTGAGAATCAAAGGTTCATCTGAGGAAGTGACAGAATGAGGGACTTGGAATATCAGTGAAGGAAAACAAAGAGAAGAGGAAAGCTGGCAGAAGGGAATGAGTGGAGGATCTGGTGGAGTCATGACTATTGTCTCTGAGTGGAGTAACCATTCCAATGGCACTCAAGGGTTAGGTCTACACTCAAACTAGAGAAACCAGAGAGAGACAGAGACAGAGAGAAAATCGTGAAGGAGGAGGGATAAGAGGCACACCCTTTGTTCATGGGAATGAACAGCAGAGTTTCCTACTATTGCTTTCAAAATGAGGTCATGGAGAAGGAAGGGAAAGGCGTGGATGAGGTGTGCATGAGGGATCGCCGCTGGGTGGATGAGGGACAGCGATAAGAGATGCAGCTCTGAGGGATGTATCTGAGATGTACACAAGGAATGATGACACAGAGGAGGTTCACATGAGAAGTGCACGAGGGATAGATGAAGATTGGTTGACACATAAACGAGGTAATGAGGAACGTGGTAGGTACAGACGAGGTATAGATGATGTGCGATTGAGGGATAAATGTATCGGACACGCTGTAGTGATGGGTGAGGGGTGAGAGCGGAGTCGAGAGGGTGAGATGGAAGAATGATGTTGGAGAGAGTTGGGGACGTGCGGCCTTGTTTATCGGTCTTTCCATCTCACTTGTCCCCGTCTCCGTTTGAACCACCCTGCCAGTAAGTGCACAGAATGTGGGGTCATTTCACGACCGTTATAATCTGCATCCTGCTGAGCTCTCTACGGACCCCTCCACCCGACCTTGGCTCCCTGGATCCCCCTTCACCCTCTCGTCTGCCTTTCCTCACCTTCGCGTCAATCCTTCTCTCCACCAGCAACTCTCATCCTTCCATATCTAACCAAAGCTCTCTCTCTCTCTCTCTCTCTCTCTCTCTCTCTCTCTCTCTCTCTCTCTCTCTCTCTCTCTCTCTCTCTCTCTCTCTCTCTCTCTCTCTCTCTCTCTCTCTCATCCTCTCATCCTCTCATCCTCTCATCCTCTCTCTCTCTCTCTCTCTCTCTCTCTCTCTCTCTCTCTCTCTCTCTCTCTCTCTCTCCCTCTCATCCTCTCATCCTCTCATCCTCTCATCCTCTCTCTCTCTCTCTCTCTCTCTCATCCTCTCTCTCTCTCTCTCGCTCGCGCTCTCGCTCGCTCTCTCGCTCGCGCTCGCGCTCTCGCTCGCTCTCTCGCTCTCGCTCTCGCTCTCGCTCTCCCTCTCTCTCTCTCTCATCCTCTCCCTCTCTCTCTCATCCTCTCCCTCTCCCTCTCTCTCTCATCCTCTCCCTCTTCCTCTCTCTCATCCTCTTCCTCCCTCTCTCCCTCTCCCTCTCACCCTCCCACCCTCTCTCTCATCCTCTTATCCTCTCACCCTCTCTCTCATCCTCTCCCTCTCTTTCATTCTCTCTCTCTCTCTCCCCCTCTCTCCCTCCCCCTCTCTGTCTCTCCCTCTTCTCTTTCATTTTCTCTCTCTCCCTCCCCCTCTCTCCCTCCCCCTCTCTCTCTCCCCCTCTCTTCCTCCTCCTCTCTGTCTCTCCCTCTCCCTCTTCTCTTTCATTCTCTCTCTCTCCCTCTCTCTCCCTCTCTCCCTCTCACCCTATCTCTCTCCCTCTCTCCCTCTCATCCTCTTATCCTCTCACCCTCTCTCTCTCTCATCCTCACCCTCTCTCTCTCTCTCCCTCCCCCCTCTCTCTCTCTCCCCCTCCCCTCTCTCTCTCCCTCCCCCTCTCTCTCTCTCCCCCTCCCCTCTCTCTCTCTCTCCCTCCCCTCTCTCCCTCTCCCACTCTCCCTCCCTCTCGCACTCTCTCTCTCTCTCTCCCTCCCCCTCGCTCTCTCTCTCTCTCTCTCTCTCTCTCTCTCCC
>NC_140971.1:5638587-5683587 GCF_056783735.1 Eptatretus burgeri | reverse complement strand
TGATGGATGCGGAGTGCCATCTGGTGGTTCGCCGGTGAGAGTAGATTGTGACGAGGTGACTAAAATGACTGAACAATGATTCGTTTTTGTTGAAAGAAGATCCGTGTCAGACGTTGCGTAAACTGTAGTTTTGTGAAGTAGTTGTGGCTTCTGAACCCGCACCGATTAGTGAATGGATTTCTGCTGAAAATCGGTCGCCTGTCCCCGTGCGGTGTTTGTCTCCGGGAGCCTCGGCCATGACCTTTAGCCTCTGACGTGAACCCGTGACCTGCCGCCTTGTCCCGCAGGGCTTGCCATCCGCATTTGGCCGAATGAGGGCGACCACGAGATCGGACTGGGTGAAGATGCCATCCTTACGTGCGAAGGTTTGTGCTCTGGGTCGCGTCCCATTGGGGAATGACGTTTACCTTTCTAACGGTCAACCTGGAAACCTTATGATCAAGAGATAAAGGACTACCTTTACCGCAGGTGAGATACCACTACATGACTTGAACGTTTTCAATGCTCTCGGTGATTGTGTGCGCTTCTTCCCACAGCTACCAAGGGTGAAAGTGTCCGTTGGTATCGACATGGGAAACGTCTGCCTAACACGATGCAAGTCAAACCTGGCTCTCTGTCGCTCAGACTCGTCAATGTCTCCAAGGCAGATGGCGGCGTGTACGAATGTCAGACGGACGGGGAGAAATCCAGCATCCACATCCACATCCGCCGTAAGAGACGCGTGCACTCGCATGGTTGTCCACAAGAGGTTCTAAAAGATAAAGAGAATCGGAGATGTAGGAATAGGACGAGGCCCAGAACACTGCTTTGGGGGCACTCGGTCCTTGACAGGGAGAGGAGATGAAACTTGGCACACACAAACCTTATACCAACCCATACGCACTTGGCACAACCAATACCTAACCACATCCCCCCACAGGCTAAAGCAGATGGACCTTGGTCCGGTGTTTTGATTTCTTCATTAAAGAACGGTTTATGTGCTCACCTGTAGGTGGTGATGCCCCTTGGGACCTTTTTAGTAAACTAGGTCATGCTGACCTATTTATTCCCCGTTCTGACCTTTGACCAATTTCCGTTCATCGGCACACTTTCATGATGTGCCGTTAATCACATTGGTGCACGTGTTGACACATCAATATGGCAGCAAATGGGATCACAGAAAGAGGGAGGAACGAAGAATGGTTGTGAAACTTGTGCTCAATGGAAACCTCACCAATAGCCCTTGGTCTAGACTCCAGACGACGCGATTGTTGCCCCCTCAAGGCCATCAGGTAAGGCCGTTAGCAATGAGGTCCTGGACTGGCTGCGTCCACGTCGTAAAGAATTCCGCAACATAATCATACAAAAGGTCCACCACGATTGGCCGAATGGGAATAAATCCACTCACATAGGTAATGCGGCTAAGAAAACACAGGTACCGCAAATGCACCTGGATTTACCTGCGTCGTCCGTCCGTGTGTTCTTCTCAACAGAAAAAGTGAAAATCGTCTTCGCTCCGGTCGTACAGCATTTCTTCCAAGGCTCCGATGCCAAGCTCATCTGCAAGGCAGTTGGCAATCCTCCACCCTCGGTCACGTGGTATCTCAACAACACAGCCATCCATAACTCCCGTACGTCTCACCGTTTGTCCCACTTTGTCCGCGTCCAGTTTCATTCATTCGGTTTCACCTCTGTTGTACAACTGACGATTTATGAATGAAATGTTTGATTGGTTGTGAAGTTGTCCTGAGGTTCGGCTGAACCAGGTGTCTATTTTCTCGTTCTCCTCTCGTCATCGAGTGCACCTGTCTGTCAGGTTCCTGTTAGTGGGTATTTTTGGGTTTACCTCCTCCTTTTTTGTTGTTGTCATCATTCTGGCTCTTCCTGTTAGAGGCTTTTTATGTTCCTAATACGCCCTTTGAACTCATTACCTCCGTCCACTCCCCGAGTGCCGTTCTAGTTTTTGTCTCGTGACTGTCTGCCAGCCCGAGTATCGATGGATGAAGACAACTATTTGCGAGTGCGCTCCGTCACGCTGTCTGATGCCGGCACGTACCGTTGTGAAGCCATGCAAATAGACAAGGGCGAGCTGGCAATCGCAAACATTCAACTGTCCGTCATCGGTGAGTTCATTTGTGTTATCGTGTCTGTCGATTTAATTAATTAATTGATTTCTGTCTGCATTGATTGGTGTGCATGATGTGTTTGAAGTTTTATTCCCACCGACCATTCATACATACTTTTGGTCAAGGGGGGGGTCTCGCTAACGAAGACCCTCATTCTACATATGAGGTCGAAGACCTTCACAAATGGCCAAACGATCCTGCAAGCTACTCCGAGCGGCCAACGCTTGCTTATCTATCCAATATGCTCTAATAGTGGGGAATACCTGTTACAATTTCATATTCCCTCAAGGTCGGTCAAATATATTCTGAATCGAGCGGTTTTTCCCGTGCGCGAGAAGCCGGGATCGTGTTTCTTATATTTAAAGGTTTATTAAAAGAGAAATACGGGAGGTAAGACGAGACGCCAAGAATAAATAAATGGACAGACCTGGCACTTAAAAAGACGATGAACAAGGGAGCACACGCACTTAATACACAAAGAAACTAAAACCCGGCTAATGGCGCCAACACAGACTGACACAGCGAAGGTGACAGGACTTGGGCAAATGAATGGCAATGAATTGGCATCATCACGCCACTCCGACACCACGGGCATGGTCTAGTCTGGTCCGCTGGGTGGATGGTGAGGCGGCTGGTGTCCCTTGCCCCCCCCAATGGAAGCACGGACATGGATTTTAAGCCTTTGGGCCTACCTTCTAGCATGCGGCTGGTCCTGTAATTGAACGTTCTGCCGTGTAGGGCGTCGTCTCCACAACAGTGTTTCTCCTCCATCCCGGGCCCTCTGCAGCTGACTGTACCGTTGGGTCTGTGAACCTCCATGAAGCGGCCAGCGAGGGGATTCTCAGCGCCCGGAGTGCTTTTTACATACCCGTTTTCACTCACCTCGAGTCCTCCACCTGGTCTCGTCTGTATACAGGAGGTTTTGCACGACAACATCTTTACCCTATGCTGCTTTATAATTGATGCTCCCTGCCTCCTAAGTGCACATATTACATACGACTTAATTCTGACGTGGCCCCAGTGCAGGTGTAAACCTGACCTACTCGAGCACATGGTCCACACTATTCTTAACACATTCTAGCTATGGAACCCCCCCCCCCGCCTTCCCACACCCCCAAATCCTTCCATGTAACAATACTTTGTTTTGATGCTGTCTTGCCCTACTCTACCACATTGCTCTCCTTCATAACCTCATAACCACATGATGTCTGGTGTTGGCTTAATGGTTAGGATGGTGGGCTTGGGATTTGGGATCCTGGGGTCCCGAGTTCAAATCCTGCTTGGCTGTTGACGAAATGCCAGGTGGGGTTGAATCAGCCTGTTATCCTTCCAAAGTTGGCAAAATGAGTACCAGCTTGCTGGGATGACCGAGCCATTTGAGTATCCTGTGTCGGAGTGGTGACCCGTCCAGGATTGTGCCCAATTGCCCAGGAGACTGCTTTGGCAGCACCAACACTCTGTACAGAGTATGGTCCCATTGGATGGATGGATAACCACATGTCTAGTCCAGGCATCGAATATAATATTCATGGATGATGATGATGTGGCAGCCAGTGGATAAAAACAGGGGGTGGGCGCCATGATACGAGTAGAAAAACGCTGTGCTATGAGACATCCGCAGCTTGGATGCCACACTACCTTCAAAGTCGATAATGGTCTACCCTCTTCCTGTTAATTCACCCTTATCCCACCAGAGCCTCCAGAAGTGTCGGTGTATCCTGCAGTTCTGAATGTTACGGAGGGTGAGAAGGCACAATTTTATTGCACGATAATCAAGGGATTACCAATTCCATCTTTGGTATGGGAGAGGTGAGTGAGAAGTTTGAGGTTCAGAGGTCTAAGTATGACTCGCACGATGAAACAAAAACATTTTTTGGTGACAGAAGTGGGATTCGATGGACGAGGAAGAGACAAATGCATTTTGACGATGAATGTTCCAGGTTCTGTTGCCTTTTCTTCTTTTATTCTGGTTTACATGAACTTGTGCACTTGCATTATAACAGATTGTGTTGTGTACAGACGAGGAATCGAGTTACACAAAGGCGGGGAACTCTTGCTGACTTCAGTGACTGTCAAAGATGAAGGTCTTCTGACGTGCCGGGCGACGAATAATGGGGGATCGCACATGGCAACTGTGGATTTCAGAGTTTTTGGTGAGACATCATCACATCATATCACGGGAACAGCATTCGGTCGAGTGCATACCTGCACCAGACTGAACAGTTTACGTTTTGTGTCCCACTGTTCGGCCGGATCTGCATCCAGATATTAACCAGAATCGAATCGGCTTGTTTTTGTCACCTACCCAATTCATCCACCAATTTTGTCATAACCTGTCCACAACGTTTTGAAATATCATGTTACACATTGTTTTTGGCCCATTTTCTCATTTATGAAGAATCACAACAAATTACAGTATCCGGATCCAGGTCTTCACCAAAATCTCATCAATTCGTTCTCGTCATTACACCCAACCTCTCCACCAAGTTTCGTCCAAAACTGCCCATAACGTCATGAGATGTCATGCTCACAAACAGACAGACAAACAGGGGTGTTTCATCAACCTCCATCCGCTTTCAGTGGCGTAGGTAAATGAAGGATTGCATAATATGGTCTGTATGGATAGCCATAGGATAGCGAGAATTCTAATTCGTTTTATCTTACGGGTCACTTGCTTGTACGTCTCATGACACTTGCTGTACTGGTAAGGTCTACATGTCTGGAGTACCGGTCCAAACACACCAACCATGGGCTCTTTAACATCCACAGTACACGCGTGACCGACCACCTGAACATTCCCTGAAATGGGTGGTTTGCTCCGACGATGTTGTGCGGCCCTTTGAACTTGACGAGGCACCTTGGATGTCTGAGAAAGTTTTTTTTTTTTTTTTACAAACAGTCATTGTTGATGTTTGAAATGGAAAACCCTCATTATTGTTCATGATAACATCGAGTCATAATTATTGGTGCTCTACTTGTTATCATCATTATTATTATTATTATTATTATTATTATTATTATTAGAGAATACCCACTCTCTGGGTGGGTCGAGTTTGTACTTTACTTGATGAAAAAAGTGTAGTCTGTGTTTTTCAAGAAGGCCATAGATGTTTATGTGGTGTGTGTCTAAAAGGTTCTCGAGAGTCTTAAGGGTTTAAAGGTCTAAAGGGTACGTTCCAATAGTAGTTAGGGTCTAAAGGGTCTTCTGGGTTGAAAGGGTCAAGAGGGTCTAAAGCTGTGATTTCCAAACGCGAGATGTGAGATTGGTACGGAAAGGGGGTGGGGGGTAGTTGGGCTGGGGGGTAGTGTGGGGGAGGGGAGATGAGGCCATGTGAAAAAACATCATTTTTAGCTCACCTGTTCGAAGAACAGAGAGCTATAGCGATACCCCCGGCGTGAGCGTGAAAATGTTAAAGTTTTTGGTGCAAGTTATTTTTTTCCTTTCTAATGTTTTTATCTACCACACTATTTTTTATACGCCCGATTATATATATCGGGGCGTATTATCTGTCGTCCGTTCATCTGTCTGTCCGTCCGTCCGTTCCTGTCCGCACTCTAACTCCCAAAGTTTTCAACTTTCACGTTTCATATTTGGTACATAGGTACAGACTGTGGAGACGGTGTGTCGTGACATACGTTCGTCATCTAACGTGGTTGCCATGGCAACCAGGATGCTGTTTTCCATGTAGTAGCACAATTCTGTATATACCTTCTTGTTCGGGCGTATATTGTGCTCACTTGCGCTCTTGTTACTGATTACAATATACAAATACATATATTGCTTTAAAATTATTTGGATCAGACTTCACTGCAATGCTTTATAAAAAATATTAATTATTTATTGGACGAGTCTTTTAAAAACGATAAATGTATAAACAGGCGAGCATTGGGTGGCTTTGACACCAACTCTGGTTAATGTCGAATTCAGCTTAAATATTCAAAAATTGATAAATTAGGTTAGATATTTCTCCGAACACCAACATCCTCTGCCTTGCATTACCTCCACGACCTTCAAACATCTCGCCATGTCCGTGCGTGCTGCCACCTGTGAATAACAGCACAACTCGTGGATTTGTTCACACACCGGCCGAGAGGCCACAAAGTAAGTACCTCAATAATTTGAGGTTATTCTCGCGGGTTTATGAGTGTTATTATACATGTTATACCGAACGAATATATTTGGTATTATCGTATTTAGTATTTGATATACTGGAAGTGTTGTACGGTCGAAGCTTGGTTTTCCCTAGTTGGACTCAACTTGTACCCATCCCAACTAGTTAAGCCTTCTTGCCAAGGAGGATGTTATCTTCTTGCTTCGGGATGGTATGAATAAATTTGCTTTTGTTTTTATTTAAGATATGAAGTGCTAATTTCATTATGAAACTGATATTTTTGTTATTTTGCAACAGATTTTATTTACTTAAGTTTCTGTCCTGTGTTCAAAAGCAAAAAGAAAAACGTCATTCGGTTAACTACTGGTATGCACGTGCTTGAAATATATATATATATATATATATATATATATATATATATATATATATATATATATATATATATATATATATATATATATATACCCATAAAAACTTTCATATCAGTTTATTTTATTTAAAATTTTGAATGTACAAGAATTAGATATTTTTTTTGTACATTAGGAAATTTTCAATAAAAATACCAAACCATTCCTTTTGTTCCATAAAAGCACATCGGGTTGCTGCGGCAGTTTCATCAGCCAGAATACAGACCTGGACAGGTCACCACTCCAACACAGGTCATCCCAAATGGTTATTACCCCAGTACACTGGGGCTCATTTTGCCAACTTCAGAAGGATGACACAGGTAGAGTCAACCCACCTGGTGTTAATTCAACAGTGAAGAGGGGCTTGAACCCAGAATCCTTTAGTCCCAAGCCAGCCACCTAACTGCTAAGCCAAAACCAGGCTTATGTTTTCTATAAAATTAACTGATATGAAAGTATTTATGGGTATATGTCAATGTTCCCCATATGCACCAGATAGATGGATGGAATAATTACGAATTCGTTGATCATGAACAATAATATAAATACGAGTACAAAAAGTAAAACTTATTTCAATAAAAAAATGGAGGGGGGGCATGATGGTTTGTTGAAAACCAAAAGGGGGGGGGTGTCATGCCAAAACGTTTGGGAATCACTGGTCTCAAGGGTCTAAAGATTTCTAACATGTATAAAGGGTCTGGAGGGTGTAAGGGGTGCAAAGGTCTAAGGGGTCTAAAGGGAGTCAAGTGACTTAAGGGGTGCAAAGGTCCTAAAGGGCATGTGAACTCGAAAGAGTCTAGGGGTCTAAAGGGTGAAGGGGTCAAAAGGTGTCTAAAGTGTCGATAGCGTCTTAAAGGTAAAATGGGTTTAAGGGTTATAAAGGGTCCAACAGGGTCAATAGGGTCGAAGGGATCTTTGGGTTCCAAAGGGTCTGCAGGGTCTTAAGGTTCTCCAGCGTGTTATGGGTCTTAAATGTCTTTGGGGTTGAAGGTTTAATGGGGTCTATAGGGTCTTAGGTGTCGACAGGGACTTAAGTGCATAAAGGTTTTAAAGGGTCTGGAAGATCTTTGTGGGGTCTTAAGGTTCTTAGAGTTCTTAAAGAGAGGGTCTTAAGCTTCTTACGGATATTAAAGGGTCTTAAGGGTCTAACAGGGTTTTAAAGGGTCTGACAGCATTCTATAGGGTCTCGAGGGATCTAAAGGATGTAAATGTCTCATGACATATAAAGGGTCTAAAATGTCTGAAGGGTCTTCAAAGGTCTTAGGGTTCTCAGCAGTCTAAAGGGTTAAAAGCTACATTCCAATAGTACGTAATTAAGAGACATATAGTCACATGGGTTAGCCGCTGGATATACACTTGCTCCGTTATATGTATGTATATATTGTTGTTTGTGTTTGTTATTAAGGCAATTTTGCTAATTCCAATCTGATTAGGATTGATGTTTGTGAAAGACAGAATAGTGTTTGTAGATGATTAATTTTTGAGTGAATTTCCGTTTTTTTTCACCCCGTGCAGGTCGTGAAAAGCGGAGTTAAGCAATTGGTCCACTCTGTCTGTTTCTATTATTGAGGAACGTCTTCATTTCACTCAGGAAATTAACTGTTTTTAAGGATGTTATGAGGGACACAAACAGCACGTTATGAGGGACACAAACAACAGGCACGAGGAACTAATGTAACGTGGTAGATATGGTGGTGTAACAGACACTGCGTCAATGGGGGTAAACTTCAACAAAAGGTTTTTGTTTTCTGCAACCTTTAAAATATATATTTTTTATTTCAATTGTGTCACATATTTCAAGACTGTAGAACACAAAACACGCTGTTGGCACTTCCAAAAACCCCAAACTTCAGCAGAATTTTGGCAAAATTTTTACGCCGTCTCAGCGAATCTGATTTTCCATTGGTGCTCACAGGGTGGGGGAGCTTCAAGAAGTCTTCTTCAAATACACTGTTTCCAATAAAGTCCCATATCCTTTTTCTCATGATCGCATGTGGGTAATATGTTCTTTGAACGATCTAGCATTGTTGGTTAGGTTTAGGGTTTTACACACAAACGCACACACACGTACACACGTACAGTACATTATACACACGGGTAAAGACAAAGGATGAACCTGGGATCCATTGTGCTCCTTGTTTTTATCTAGTTGACATTTCTATGATTTAATAAATATATATTTCACGTGTTCACTGGTATCACTGAAACAATCTCCGTAATCCCTTCGTCCAGTCCAGATTGTGTGTACAAAAGTAAAAAAATAAACAGTGGCAGACACACATCGTCATAACAATACAACATTGTCCCTGAGGTTGACATTTCCCCGTCGTGCTCTGATGAAATGTAATGAAAGAATCCAATTGAAATTCCTCCTTTTCCCTTCCAACTCAATAGCCTGGATTTGTTTTTCCAACATCGTCTTTTTTTGAAACGTGGGAGAGAATTATCATTGTGGTTTGACTCGCAGTGGAGGTACATGTGTGCGAGATTCCATTGGGAATAGGTGTGGGTCCGTTAAAGGGGTAATGAGGTGGTGGGTGGTGGGTGGTGAGTGAGAGGGTGCAGTTCAATGCTACTAGGATTCAACACTGGGTGATGAAAGGAACAATGGGAGTGGTGGGTGGATGGTCGGTGAGGTGGGAGTGGTTGAATATTCCTGGGATTCAGCATGGAGTGAGTAAAGGAGAGCAATGAGAGCTGTTGGGATGGTAGGTGAGGTGGGAGTGGTGGGTTGGGAGGGGAGTGGTTGAATTAGAAGCCCTGCCAGGGAAAGCTCGAGCTCGATAACAGCTCTCTACCCTTTTAGGCACTATCTCAGATGATGGGATAAGATCTCTGAGCAACCCACCCGAGTAGCAATTATCGAAGGAATTTTGAGTCCTTACTTGTTCTGTTTTCTTTCCTTATTATCGGAGACACTGAGCATTGGCCGTACATGTGTTCGTCATGCAAGGGGCGTTCAAAATCTTCCAGCAATGAGATGCTAACAGTTGAAGACAATTGTAAAAATAGGTACACACACACACACACACACACACGCACACACACACACACACACACAAACACACACACACACACACACACACACACAAACACACACACACACAAACACACACACACACACAAACACACAAACACACAAACACACAAACACACAAACACACAAACACACAAACACACACACACACACACACACACACACACACACACACACACACACACACACACACACACACGCACACACTTAACTATACGTGTATATACCGTACTTATATATTGAAAATATACAAATGTTGACGTGTTTTGGACTATTGTGAACTCCCTGTCTGTAGAACATTTTGAACGCCCTTCGTACATCCCTGCGTGAGACAAAAACGTTGATTTGTTGATTTGTGACGTGTGAGCTTTGTGACGTGCACCAATGATCATACGTAACGCACGCATGAATGAACGATCAACATTTCCCCATTTATCCCCTTTTTTTGTGTGCACGTGATGCTAGTTGGTAATATCTGTGCTGGTTAAGTGAAAGTTAATCAATTGGTTGTGCTTTTATTGTATTGATTACCGCCAACACCTTCGGTGGACTGAGGCTATATATTTTTTTCTGTGTCTGTCTGTCTGTCTGTTTATCTATCCGTGAGCTGGATATCTCAAAAAGTTGTGGACGGATTCAGATTAGACTTGGTGGATGAGTTGGTTTGGTGACGAGAACAAGCCAATTAGATTTTGGTTCAGGTCTGAATACCGATCCTGCCTATCAGTGGGATACAAAACTTTAACTGTTTAGCCTGGCGGAGGTATATACGCTCTCCCGTGTGTTGTTCTTGTTTCACCTGTTATAGTAAAACCACAACAATGAAATAATAACAAGAAAAAGAGCAATCAGAGATTGCAAACCCTCGCCAGGACTTATTCTGAGTGGTGTATTTTTCAATCAATATTCAATATGGCTGTTTTCAATCAATATTCAATCAATAATCAATAGGGTAAATCCAATATGGCTGTCAAAAATTTTTTTTGTGGACTATTTTATCCATAGATGACCCTCAAATTTTTTTATACTGATCGGATGGAGCATTCTACATTTGCAATTATGACGTCATAACAAAGGCACCTATGACGTCATAAAAAATCCCACACTCATTTCCCGTGAGGAGTACTTGCTTTGTGCCACTTGTACACCCACGGCTTGGGGAACACTTGTGTGAAGTTTCCCCTCGATCTGTTCAACCGTTCTGGAGAAGAAGATTTTTATCGGTTTCAGGGTAAATCCAATATGGCTGCCAAACCATGTGACCAATGGCATCATTTGTGTGAACCTTTCGTTCCTCATGGACAGGCGGGTCATATGTGTAAAGTTTCGCTCAATATGCTCATCCACTTCAGAGAAGATTTTTGAAGGTTTAAAAAAAAAACAAATATGGCTGCCAAATGATGTGACTGATGACGTCATGATTATCTTTTTCTGTGGACCATTTTATCCCGGTGACCCTCAAAAATTTTCGCACCGATTCGATGTGGCGTTCTACATTTGCAATTATGACGTCATAACGAGGGAACCTATGACGTCATAGGAAAAAATCACTCAATCCCCATGAGGAGTACTTGCCGTGTGCCAAGTTTCAAATTTTTCCTTGGTGCAGTTTCAGAAATACAGAAGTCCAAAGTTTTTCCGTTTTTCCAACATGGTTGCCACACCACGTGACCTACCTATGACGTCATAATTATCATCAAAACATTCTACATGAGTAGTCGTACCAATGGTGAAAATTTCGTCTCGATCCGACAAGCGGTTGCGGAGAAAAACACGAAAGTTCTGTGCAGACAAACAAACAAACAAAGAGACAGACAGAGACAAAGAGACAAACAAACAAACAAAGAGACAGACAGAGACAAAGAGACAAACAAACAAACGGACCCAAATGCAAATCCCTCTCCAAATCCTTTGGCAAGGGTAAAAATGTAGTTACTAATTGCAGCACAGAGGTAGCAGTCTGTGTTGGCAGTGCAAGGGAATAAAAATAAAGTAGTAAAATGGTTTGTGTTAACCACTGGCTGCATCATGGTTTGTGTTAACCACTGGCTGCATCATGGTTTGTGTTAACCACTGGCTGCATCATGGTTTGTGTTAACCACTGGCTGCATCATGGTTTGTGTTAACCACTGGCTGCATCATGGTTTGTGTTAACCACTGGCCTACATCATGGTTTGTGTTAACCACTGGCTGCATCATGGTTTGTGTTAACCACTGGCTGCATCATGGTTTGTGTTAACCACTGGCTGCATCATGGTTTGTGTTAACCACTGGCTGCATCATGGTTTGTGTTAACCACTGGCTGCATCATGGTTTGTGTTAACCACTGGCTGCATCATGGTTTGTGTTAACCACTGGCTGCATCATGGTTTGTGTTAACCACTGGCTGCATCATGGTTTGTGTTAACCACTGGCTGCATCATGGTTTGTGTTAACCACTGGCTGCATCATGGTTTGTGTTAACCACTGGCTGCATCATGGTTTGTGTTAACCACTGGCTGCATCATGGTTTGTGTTAACCACTGGCTGCATCATGGTTTGTGTTAACCACTGGCTGCATCATGGTTTGTGTTAACCACTGGCTGCATCATGGTTTGTGTTAACCACTGGCTGCATCATGGTTTGTGTTAACCACTGGCTGCATCATGGTTTGTGTTAACCACTGGCTGCATCATGGTTTGTGTTAACCACTGGCTGCATCATGGTTTGTGTTAACCACTGGCTGCATCATGGTTTGTGTTAACCACTGGCTGCATCATGGTTTGTGTTAACCACTGGCTGCATCATGGTTTGTGTTAACCACTGGCTGCATCATGGTTTGTGTTAACCACTGGCTGCATCATGGTTTGTGTTAACCACTGGCTGCATCATGGTTTGTGTTAACCACTGGCTGCATCATGGTTTGTGTTAACCACTGGCTGCATCATGGTTTGTGTTAACCACTGGCTGCATCATGGTTTGTGTTAACCACTGGCTGCATCATGGTTTGTGTTAACCACTGGCCTACATCATGGTTTGTGTTAACCACTGGCTGCATCATGGTTTGTGTTAACCACTGGCTGCATCATGGTTTGTGTTAACCACTGGCTGCATCATGGTTTGTGTTAACCACTGGCTGCATCATGGTTTGTGTTAACCACTGGCTGCATCATGGTTTGTGTTAACCACTGGCTGCATCATGGTTTGTGTTAACCACTGGCTGCATCATGGTTTGTGTTAACCACTGGCTGCATCATGGTTTGTGTTAACCACTGGCCTGCATCATGGTTTGTGTTAACCACTGGCCTGCATCATGGTTTGTGTTAACCACTGGCCTGCATCATGGTTTGTGTTAACCACTGGCTGCATCATGGTTTGTGTTAACCACTAGCTGCATCATGGTTTGTGTTAACCACTGGCTGCATCATGGTTTGTGTTAACCACTGGCTGCATCATGGTTTGTGTTAACCACTGGCTGCATCATGGTTTGTGTTAACCACTGGCTGCATCATTGTTTGTGTTAACCACTGGCCTGCATCATGGTTTGTGTTAACCACTGGCTGCATCATGGTTTGTGTTAACCACTGGCTGCATCATGGTTTGTGTTAACCACTGGCTGCATCATTGTTTGTGTTAACCACTGGCTGCATCATTGTTTGTGTTAACCACTGGCCTGCATCATGGTTTGTGTTAACCACTGGCTGCATCATGGTTTGTGTTAACCACTGGCTGCATCATGGTTTGTGTTAACCACTGGCCTACATCATGGTTTGTGTTAACCACTGGCTGCATCATTGTTTGTGTTAACCACTGGCCTACATCATGGTTTGTGTTAACCACTGGCTGCATCATGGTTTGTGTTAACCACTGGCTGCATCATGGTTTGTGTTAACCACTGGCTGCATCATGGTTTGTGTTAACCACTGGCTGCATCATGGTTTGTGTTAACCACTGGCTGCATCATGGTTTGTGTTAACCACTGGCTGCATCATGGTTTGTGTTAACCACTGGCTGCATCATGGTTTGTGTTAACCACTGGCTGCATCATGGTTTGTGTTAACCACTGGCTGCATCATGGTTTGTGTTAACCACTGGCTGCATCATGGTTTGTGTTAACCACTGGCTGCATCATGGTTTGTGTTAACCACTGGCTGCATCATGGTTTGTGTTAACCACTGGCCTGCATCATGGTTTGTGTTAACCACTGGCCTGCATCATGGTTTGTGTTAACCACTGGCTGCATCATGGTTTGTGTTAACCACTGGCTGCATCATGGTTTGTGTTAACCACTGGCTGCATCATGGTTTGTGTTAACCACTGGCCTGCATCATGGTTTGTGTTAACCACTGGCTGCATCATGGTTTGTGTTAACCACTGGCCTGCATCATGGTTTGTGTTAACCACTGGCCTGCATCATGGTTTGTGTTAACCACTGGCCTGCATCATGGTTTGTGTTAACCACTGGCTGCATCATGGTTTGTGTTAACCACTGGCTGCATCATGGTTTGTGTTAACCACTGGCTGCATCATGGTTTGTGTTAACCACTGGCCTGCATCATGGTTTGTGTTAACCACTGGCCTGCATCATGGTTTGTGTTAACCACTGGCCTGCATCATGGTTTGTGTTAACCACTGGCTGCATCATGGTTTGTGTTAACCACTGGCTGCATCATGGTTTGTGTTAACCACTGGCTGCATCATGGTTTGTGTTAACCACTGGCTGCATCATGGTTTGTGTTAACCACTGTCTGCATCATGGTTTGTGTTAACCACTGGCTGCATCATGGTTTGTGTTAACCACTGGCCTGCATCATGGTTTGTGTTAACCACTGGCTGCATCATGGTTTGTGTTAACCACTGGCTGCATCATGGTTTGTGTTAACCACTGGCCTACATCATGGTTTGTGTTAACCACTGGCTGCATCATTGTTTGTGTTAACCACTGGCCTACATCATGGTTTGTGTTAACCACTGGCTGCATCATGGTTTGTGTTAACCACTGGCTGCATCATGGTTTGTGTTAACCACTGGCTGCATCATGGTTTGTGTTAACCACTGGCTGCATCATGGTTTGTGTTAACCACTGGCCTACAACATGGTTTGTGTTAACCACTGGCTGCATCATGGTTTGTGTTAACCACTGGCCTGCATCATGGTTTGTGTTAACCACTGGCTGCATCATTGTTTGTGTTAACCACTGGCTGCATCAGAAGGTGCTCACGTACTGGGCTTGACCCTTTGCTGGAGCACAAGACAAGACCCCCTTTGTTAACCTGTCATTTATTGGCTGGAAACAGTTGAAAAACTGAGTCCATTGCAATAGAATTTCCAAGCTTGATGGAGTCTTACGGTTGCTTGATAAGAATGGCCGGCGGATAACTCAGTGGGCACTTATAAAACCTGGTATGATAACGAAAACAAATGACCACCTGTTAACTCACCTGTAGTCACAGGCTGACTTACTTGTACATGGAAATTTTGCAAAGCTCGTTTTGGATACCTTTTGTCACCGCCTGACCTGGTTTTGTCTCCACTGGAAATTTCATCTCGTAATCCATTTGCCATTCCGGTGATGCACACTATCCGTCCACAAAATGCACATTCCGGTGATGCACACACAAAAAGAACAGTGCTTCTGGGGTATACTTTCACATTTTTGTTGGCATGGTTTGTTCTTCTTTTATACCACTACTTGTGTCTTGAATTATTTATAATTCTACAACAGTGAGAAGCTGGTTACGTCACCTCTTGTAGATGGAATTGTTAATGTGAATACCTGTTTTACCTGGTGTAATCAATCTGTCTCTTCGACCCCAGTTCCGGTCAAGGTTCTTCGCCTGGAGAATATGACAGTTACAGAGGGACAGAGAGTCAGTCTTCGGTGTGAGGTGGCTGGGCACCCGGCTCCCAAAATTACCTGGGAACATAATGGAATACCTTTGGAAAAGGTACCTGGCCACTCATACCCCATTCCTTGACGCTCACACACATCGCTGGACACTAAAACCCCATCCCTGACATTCACACCATTTCAGGCCAATTGACCCCATTTCTGACCATCTGAACCCCACACCTGTTGCATTTATTGAATAACTATTTCAAATTTTAATATTTTCAAAATAGAGGAATGAAAGAGGGAAGATGAGCAGTGATTCGTGATTTTGGTAGTTTTACCAGAAGGGGGTTGTTGGCGGACCTTGAATGCCCTGTGGAAATGTGGTGGGGACAAATCGCAGACAGAGCAGGGGGGGGGGGGCGAGAATGGAGAGGAGTCGGTAGAAGACAGAAAGACCACCGACCAACCTGCGGTGATTGAGTGAGAGGCCCAAAGACTCAGCCTCATTGTGGGAGATGCCAATGATCCTAAATGCCCTGGTTTCGACAGCGTGAAGCCGAGAAAGGTGGGAGGCAGGAGCACCAGCCCCGAGGGGAGACAGTACTACATCAGGATGCGGACAAAAGCTTTGTAAGTGGTCAGGAGCTCAGGTGGGCCGAGGAAGGACTTTGCACGACGGAGGATTCCCAGTCGGCGACTGGCTTTGGAGGCGAGGTTTGAAATGTGACTTTCCCAGGAAAGGTCATGGCAGATAGTGAGACCTAGAAGCTTGAAAGAAAGGACTTCTTCCAGAGGATTGTTGAGAAAGTGGATGGGGGGGTTTCTAAACGGTCCTTTCGGAGAGACATAGTGAGAGTGTGAGATTTGTCTGGATTGAAAGACATGTTCCACGTGTTGGACCAGTTTGTGATTTTATCCAGATCTGCAGTGAGCGAAGAAGCTGCTGCTTGCCGGTCTGAGGGATGACAGATGGTACGGCAGAGGGTGGAGTCGTCGGCAAAGAGAAATAGAGGATTTTCCAGAGAGTCCGAGAGATCATTGATGAAAACCAGAAAAAGAACAGGGCCCAGAACGCTACCTTGAGGAACTCCAGCCTGCACAGGAAGAGGGGATGAAAGAACTCCATTTAGGGCCACACGTTGACTGCGACAGGAGAGGAAGTCTGCGAGCCATGAGTGGAGATGGCCTTGGATACCATGGGAAGAGAGTTTGGTGAGTAGGGCAGGGTGCCAGACTGTGTCAAAAGCACGTGATATGTCCAGGGATACGGCTCGGATTTCCTGTCTGGCATTGAGGACCTCCATCCATTGATGGGAGAGCAGAAGCAGCATATCCAGGGTAGAGTGACCTGGTCTGAAACCAAATTGATGATCGGAAATCAAGCCATTGGAGAAGAGGAAAGATTTGATGTCTGAGGCGATGATGGATTCCATAACCTTGCTGATGATTGGGAGAAGGCTGATTGGTCTGTAGTTATAGGGATCTGTTTTTGCACCTTTTTTATGCAGGGCAGTGATGTTAGCAGATTTCCAAGCAGATGGCAGATGACCTTGGGAAAATGAGAGGGTGAATAGAACAGAGAGAGGGTGAGCAAGAGCAGAAGAGCAGATTTTGGGGACACGTGGGCTGATGCCGTCTGGACCGGTTGCAGAATCTGACTCGAGGTTTGAAAGCAAGCTCTCCACCTTGTCAGGAGAAAAGGACACAGAGTCCAGGGACAGTTGGGTGTGACTGGGTAAAGTGGGTAGAGATAGTGATGGGTTTAGGACACAAGATTTAGCTGCAAACACCGAGTTTAGACATTCAGCTTTATCACGTGTGGAATCAGCAGTGCGGCCATTTGAGGTAAGGGAGGGGATGGAGGGGGAACATACACCAGAAACAGATTTGATTAACCGCCACCAGGATTTTGAGGAGGGAGAGAGGTTTGAGAGTTCAGACTTGAGATGAGAAAGATGTTGTTTTCTGGCTCTCCTGAGGGTAGATACACACTTGTTCCGAGCTTTGTGGAAAGAACTGAGATTACCCTCAGCTGGGTTTGCTTTCCATGAAGCAAAGGCAAGTTGTTTCAGGACAACCGCCTCACCACAAGCTTCAGTGAACCAAGGGCGGGAGGAAGGGTAGGACAACTGAAGATGAGAGGGGATAAATCTGTGCATGAGGGAGAGCAAGTTTCTTTGAAATAATTCCCAGGATGAGTTGATGTTTGAGAAAGTAGTGATAGGAGACCAGTCTGTAAGTTTGATGGCTGCTCGGAGACCCTGCCAGTCGGCTTGAGTGAAATGCCAGACTCGACGGCGGTGAGGTGGTTCTCTGATAACAGCCAGAGAGATGTCCACTTTGACAAGGACGTGGTCAGAAGAACCGATTGGAGCAGAGGAAGAGCAGCAGATATTGTCAGGGAAATTTATCAAAATCAGATCCAGAAGAGATGGAGTACCATTGGTTGAGATCCGGGTCGGGAAGTTGACCGATTGAGTCAGTCCCAATGAGTCGCAGAAAGCTTTTTGCTGAGGTGCCATGACAGGTGAGAGAGGTACCCACACCGAGCCAACTGGCATGATGACAATTGAAGTCACCACATAAGAGGAAGAGAGAGTTTGGATGAGAAGATAGAAGTTGGTCCATGTTTTTGGATAGTGAGGTGTAGATGGAGTCATCACTGTTTGGTGGACGGTACAGTACACATATAAACATGAGGTGGGAGTGGAGGGAAGCCGTTGCCAGAGGTATTCCTGGGGGTGTGGGGGAGTGAGGGCAGTGCATGGAGAGTGAGGAATAGAGTCTTTGATGAAGAGAGCAACTCCTCCACCAGGGCGAGGCTCAGGTCTGTCAAACCGGAGGAGGAAGTAACCAGGGAGAGATACTTGGGAGTCAGAGACGTCTTGGGGGAGGAAAGTTTCTATTCGGCAGATTATTTCTGGCTTGTCAGTGGCAACCTGTATGGAAAGATCTGTCAGGTTTGAGCAAAGGCTCCGGATATTTGAGGTCCACATTGTTAATGAAGAGGAAGGGGAGGAGGCTTTAGGTGAAGGGGGTGGGAGGGGAGGGGGAGGGTAGGACAATGGAGGAGGGGAGGAGGTAAGGAGAGTTTTTGAAAGTGTGGGAGATTGCAGAATAGCTAGGGGAGGGGACCGGATGAGGATGAGAAAAGGCTCTGTGGTGCTCGGGGAGAGGGGGGACAAGTGAGGGGCAGAAGGCAGTTGAGGAGGTGGAGTGATGAGATGGAGGTGAGAGGGTAAGGGAAGGAGGCAGCTTTGTGGATGTGAGGGGGGGCAACTTTGAGAAGGGTGACTGAGGGGGGTGAATGGTGGGAGAAGGGTGAGTGGAGAGAGTTAAGGGAGAAAGGTGAGGAGGGAGTTGTTGAGAGAGGTGAGAGGGAAACTCGGAGGGTGAAGAGTGTGATGGTTGATTTGAGAGTGAGGGGTGAATTGGCACTGAAGTTGGAAAAAAAGAATGGTTGATGTAAAGCGAACATTCATAGCAAACTGGGATTTAAAAAACTTTTCGGTCAGAAATGCGATTAAAGACATTCCTTGATGGATGCAATTAAGGTGAATTAAGAGAATGGAGAGAAGAAACGCTGTCACAGTTTAGTGTATTGGATCGTGGTGGTGTATTTTAGTGGATTGAACACTAATTGGATCGTGGTGGTGTAGTTTCATGGTTGGATTGTGGTGGTGTATTTTAGTGGATTGAACACTAATTGTATTATGGTAGTGTAGTTTCGTGGTTGGATTGTGGTGGTGTATTTTGGTGGATTGAACACTAATTGGATCATGGTGGTGTATTTTAGTGGAATGGACACTAATTGGATGGTGGTGGTGTCGTTTCAGGGTTGGATTGTGGTGGTGTATTTTAGTGGATTGAACACTAATTGGATCGTGGAAGTGTAGTTTCGTGGTTGGATTGTGGTGGTGTATTTTAGTGGAATGGACACAAATTGGATCGTGGTGGTGTGGTTTCGTGGTTGGATTGTGGTGGTGTATTTTAGCGGATTGGACACTAATTGGATCGTGGTAGTGTAGTTTAGTGGTTGGATTGTGGTGGTGTATTTCAGTGGATTGAACACTAATTGGATCGTGGTAGTGTGGTTTCGTGGTTGGATTGTGGTGGTGTGTTTTAGTGGATTGAACACTAATTTGATGGTGGTGGTGTCGTTTCATGGTTGGATTGTGGTGGTGTATTTTAGTGGATTGAACACTAATTGGATCGTGGTAGTGTAGTTTCGTGGTTGGATTGTTGTGGTGTGTTTTAGTGGATTGAACACTCATTGGATCGTGGTGGTGTCGTGGATTGGACATTGGATGAGTAATCCAGGTGGTCCGGGTTCAAATTGAATGAGTGTAATTAAAGTCGGAGAATGCGATACGAAGAATTTGGATTTAAAGAACCTGGAAAGGAAATCGGTCCAGGGGAATGAATAAATTTAATATTGAATTGTTCGGGGAAAAGGCCCAGCTGGCTCACCAATGACCTCAATGGAGGGGATTTCACACCTGTTCTCCTTGTGTCGTAATGTTCCCTCAGGGCATCTTTTAATGGGTAATTAAAATGTCATGTCTTTAGAAAGGGAGTGTAACTCGGACAACAACCCAGGGCTCACCCTGTACTCACGCTGCACCGTAACCCGCACCGCATACTCAGCGGTGCGTTACCAAGGGACACCTGTGGTGAGTATACCACGGGAAAACAACAAGCTGCATGTCCTGGGCATTTGTCCAAACGTCGGTGCAAGTTTGTCGAACCCGTTAAACCAGTTTGTATTTGTGGACACAACGACACACACACACACACACACACACACACACACACACACACACACACACACACACACACACACACACACACACACACACACACACACACACACACACACACACACAAACATTTAAGGTACAGCCGTGCACTCACACCCTTCTCACTCGTGTTTCTGTGCAGGGAATACCTGGTGTACATATTCAAAACAACGAAAAGGAATCCATGGTGGGCTTTCGGGCGAACAAGCGGTTTTTAGGTTTCTTCAACTGCTCTGCAGACAACGGACATGGAGAGGACAGTCGAGTGGCCTACTTAAACGTACACTGTATGTTGGTGCACCGCACATTGGTGTGAATGATTTATGGTGAAACACTGTGTACAATAAGGGAAATAATCCGGTGTAACTGTAAAAATACATCTAGTAAGGAAACACAAGGCGTGTCCCATCACTAAATGAGTCGCGTGGACAAAGGCTTGGATCCGCGGTTTCCATCACCAAGTGGTCTTCAAGTTTACCAATCCGTGGATCATTTTCAGAGAGAGGGAAGTGTTGAGGGAAGGAATACTTGGAGGGATTGGGAAAGGATGTGAGTGGTAGCGTGGGTGGGTAGAAGGGTATTATAGCTGAGGTGTGTGGGTGTGTTGTGTTATTTGGTTAAATGTGGTGTGGTGTGTGGTGAAGGTACCTTGGGTGTGCTGCTCAAGGTTTAGTAAGCTTGCCGAATGCATGACCCTTCGTCCCAGTTGAAGACTATTCAGGGGTTGAATCATCAGACCTGAAACTTTGTCCACGTGATTAATCCGTTTGTTGGATGCACATTCCGTGTCCTTACGACACACGTGCGTGGTGTGATGCACGAGGGTTTCCTCAAAAGTAACTCTTCTTGTTTTTAAATATTTTATTGTTTCCATGTATAACTTTTGCACACACTTCCATAATTATACTTGTTTAAAAATTAGTCACCATTTTTATTTTCTCTACTCCAATACCTGTGTTTATGGTCATAGCAAAAGGTATTTGTTACGTCACGTCTAACCATTTACAAAAGGGGTCCATGATGGGATCGTCTCAAAAACAAACAAACATCCTTTAAAGCAACAGAGACATGGACATCTGCAGGTGTCTATTGCCGTTGGTGTCTGAGGGAGTGCAACTCAGCTGTAGAATCTTGGTAAAGGTCTAAGATGTCCTGAGGCCTTGTTCATCACTACACTCCAGCTTGAACAATCCACTCCAGCTTGGTCGCTCCGCTTCATCTTGGTCGCTCCGCTTCATCTTGGTCGCTCCCCTCCAGTTTGGTCACTCCACTGCAGCTTGGTCGCTCCACTCAAGCTTGGTCGCTCCACTCAAGCTTGGTCGCTCCACTCAAGCTTGGTCGCTCCACTCAAGCTTGGTCACTCCACTGCAGCTTGGTTGCTCCACTCAAGCTTGGTCACTCCACTGCAGCTTGGTTGCTCCACTCAAGCTTGGTCGCTCCACTCAAGCTTGGTCACTCCACTGCAGCTTGGTTGCTCCACTCAAGCTTGGTCACTCCACTGCAGCTTGGTCGCTCCACTCAAGCTTGGTCGCTCTCCTCTTGCTTGGTCGCTCCCTGCAGCTTGGTCGCTCCACTGCAGTTTGGTCGCTCCGCTGCAGCTTGGTCGCTCCCCTCCAGCTTGGTCGCTCCACTCAAGCTTGGTCGCTCCGCTACTGCTTGGTCGCTCCACTGCAGCTTGGTCGCTCCACTCAAGCTTGGTCGCTCCACTCAAGTTTGGTCGCTCCGCTACTGCTTGGTCGCTCCACTGCAGCTTGGTCGCTCCACTCAAGCTTGGTCGCTCCACTCAAGCTTGGTCGCTCCGCTCAAGCTTGGTCGCTCCACTCAAGCTTGGTCGCTCCACTCAAGCTTGGTCGCTCCACTGCAGCTTGGTCGCTCCACTCGTTATGTTGGTCCTGTTATGTGTCTGTGTTGTTGGTCCTGTGATGTGTCTATACCAATAAGTATTACCTTTAGGGTAACCCTCATCACATCGACATGCATGTCATGGCCACATTTCTGGAACATCAGGTTGCATTGAAACGACGTTGCATGTGATGACGTGAGTGTGGTGGTTTGTTTATACGTTTAATGTAACGGTTTTTATTCCCCTTCATCATCTTTGTTCACCCTGTCTGGCCAAAGACTCGCCACACATGTTGCCCATCCCTCCGAAATACACCATCCCGTCGGTTCCCGCCCGTCTGGTGTGCCAAAGCGAGGGTAATCCGGCCCCTCTTCTGTCATGGAGTCGTCCTTCTGGTCTTCCAGCAATATTGAGCCCTCAACCTAAGAGCCAGAAAAGGGGGAACCTGGCACTCAGCGAGCTCAATGTGAGTTATTCATAATTCATTGCTATTTATCACTCGTGAGTCGTTCATATTATCACAGCTTCACTCAAGCTTTATCCTTTATGCAAATGAGAAATCTATTTGTCATTCATACCTCACATGGCTCTCTGTCTCCAGATCGACAACACCGTGGATGAGTCTGTGTTTGGTCAATATATCTGCAAGGCGGCCAACATCCTCGGTGAAAAGAGCGTAACGTTGGAGCTGAAAAGAGCAGGTCAGCTTGTAGGAGGAAACATTGGGATGCACTGATACCGACTTGGCCATGATGTGTGCACAAGCAAGTCATTGCTCTTTCTTTCTTCCCAGCTGTTAAATTGCCTGGTAATTTGGCATTGAGCTTTTCCTTCTGACAAGGCCGTGTGTCCATGTGCAGTTGTCCCGGATCCCCCGTTCGGTCTGAAGGAGCTCGAGATATCATATACGTCTGCCTTGGTGTCGTTCACTGCTGGTTGGAATGGAGGACTTCCCATTCAGTACTACCAGCTGGTGGGGAGAAGCAGAAAGCAGCCTGTGGTCACGGCCAAGGTGCCGGTAAAAGCCAGGAAGCACACGACCGGGCACAGCTTTCCAGGTATATATATATATATATATATATATATATATATATATATATTATTTCTGCTTGCTTGTTTGCGTTGTTGTGGACAGACGTTTGGGGTTTATAATGACTGTGTCAAATTTTAATGGAGGTTCTTTGTGAACTAACCACGTGAGCATATGATACCTGCAGCATAATGTGACTACCTTTTTTGACGATTGCCAGGTGCGACTCGTTATTAAATGTTACATTTTCAATTCAAGTTTAAACCACGTTTGTGTATGTCTCCGCAGAAACGGTGTACATGAAAGACCTGAGCCCAAACACGACCTACTTCGTGACTGTGATTGCTGTAAACGTGGTTGGAGAAAGCAATGCTAGCGAGGCGATTCCTATCGTCACCAGCGCCCTGCGTAAGATATACAAGGAACTTGGACAGAGGAGGCCATTTGGCCGATGGTGACGTTTGGGCCAAATGGACTTTTTTGGCCTGTTGTTTGTCTACTTAATATCACTGGAGATTGCATCGGGGTGGGAGGTTGGGGAGGTGAAAGTGCGGCAGGGGCAGGTACGGAGATGTCATCTTGGTGCTATACATACGTATCGATACGGACCGCCTGGCAGGTAGGGAAAGAGAGGTCGTCGTGTCCGCCCATAACTTGTTGCCGGTCGGTGGTTTAAAAACCACGTACCTTTCCAAAGCTGCTCTCCCAAATTTAGCCGAGCGATGCCAAAGGGTAGTTTGGTGTTAACTAACGGCACCTCATCGTGCCGTTTCCCAATCTCCCATGTATGGGTTCACGTATCGAAATAACGAATGCGTTCATTGACCACAAAACAGGTTCTCATTAACAAAGGATTTATTCACAACATATAAATAGCGGCGGAGGAGAAGGGAAAAGAACACGACCTGTGAAACAAATTGTAACTAGAGCGAAGTCGATGGCGCGCCATCGCAAGTCCCCCATGCTTCCCACCTTAAGGAAAGTTGATGGCAAGAAGTTCCACCAGGATTGACCCAATATCAAATTTTGACTTCATTTATTTTCTATTTTGACCCCTGTGAACCCAAGTCCCCACCCTTGGGGCATGAATCGGGGGTCAAATCCCAAAAATCGTTACATATTGCTTGCGTCCCCCAACGCTGGTTACATCTACAAAGTTTCATTAAAAATGCACCCGTAATTGCACTTTTTGGTACTTGACCTTTTGACCCCACCCCAGGTGCAGGGCCAGAAATTATACTACTCTCGCACCTTCTTGCCGTTTGGTCATCATAACTACCAAGTTTGGTGAATTTCTCCACAACTGTTTAGGAGAAGATAGCATGACGGATGGACAGATAGACAGACGGAGCCAATTACAATATGCCCTGGTTTTTTTTCCCAAAAAGTGTGGGGATAAGAAATGAATAAATAATTAAAACTCACACTTACAATACCAACAATGGACTTACTTGTTTAATCTTAAACCCTCTCTCAACTCGCTCACACGGACGACAGGACAGTTGGAGGGAGATGACGTGACACAAAATAACCTGGGGTGGGGTTGGGGTGAGTGAGGCTCGTTAGTGTGTGGGTTTGAGGAGCACTGTCCGTCCAACGATATCTCAGCTTTGTCACCGCAGTTCACCACAAACAGTTGGAAACCACGCCGAGAGCTGCAGCACCAGAGCTCCGCACGAACCGAACCAGGGCGCAGAGAGCAGGAGGTCCCGTAGAAACCAGGTCCTTGGGTGAGACAGGTCCAAGAAGCAGACAGCTCCAAAAGAGCCTCAGAAGGCTCTGCAAGATGAGTAGGGGAAGCTATGAGCAGGGGAAGGCTCTGCAAGAGATAGTTATTCCGGAAGACTAGACCATGAGCTTCCGCCCATCCCGTGTTTTATTAACTCCACACGGAGCAGGGCCGATGACCGCTCACAATACACCCAAGTGCCACTCTCCAGAGGGGGCGGGAGATTACCCCTACTCTCTTGGAGTCTCTGACCCATGGAAGGATCTCGAAGCCTACCTCGATCGTGGAGGAGACCATGTGGAATCATTGATTCATTTTCATCATAAACAAAACCATGACAGATTGTAACGGGGAAAAGCCAGATGGAACACAAATGTGGGGAAATGGGGTTTAGAAATTAACATTTGGAAGGGAAGACTTTAAGGGATGTTTACTGGAACAAACTCCACGCTGCCTGTTATACACTTTTACTGACATAGACATGTTTGCACCAATAACTCGTCTGACCCCTCAAATCCATTTTCACTCTCCAGGAGCTCCTTCTACACCAAACATTCGGGTCTTTCCAGGCTTCCCTCCCCGCCTGCAACTCTCACTCATGGTAAGACGAAACGCACACTGCTTGTTTGACCACGCTCATTTTGCCAACCAACCACTTAAGCCTAACCCTATCCATAAGACCCGAACCCACAGGGATTTTTGAGGAGGATGAGGGAGGTGAATCCTCTTGATGTTGGTGTGAGAAGTGACCGCAATTTGTCACGTTATTTTGTTTAGCACATCACGTGATGCCGCGGAAGTGTCCAGGGCGCTCCAACCCAAAGAGGGAAGCCATTGCGTAAACCGTATCTGGATGAGGAATGAAATGTTTAATTTTAAAACAAAGCTGCTGCTCCGAAACAATCCTGAATCGATAACAATAGGGTGTGTGTGTGCGCCATTTTGTTTCGGCCTACTCAAAAACCCATGGCGATTTACCACGATGACCTCTCATGGACTAATTAAAGTACATGTTCAAAATCTGTCTTCAGATTTGAGGATCGGAGCTGGTGGACTAAATAACTGTCGAAATCTGGACTGAAATCTGAAAATTTAAAGAAATTACTGATTCTTATAACCAGGCGTATGTACGTATTTACTTTAGGCAAGCAAGGCTGTGATCTTCTCCATGTTTGCAAATTGCCAAATCATTAAACTTACTTTTTGTACTGTTTGCATAATTATATTCGGTGAAGAAAAGATTTGCGGGAGGGGAAAGGGTGGGATCAGAGTGCAGAAGGAGGGGAAGGAGTTTGAGGAGGGAGTGGAAGGGATGTGATGGGAGTCCGGATGGATGGAGGGAAGTAGGCAATGCTGGCTACCTTTGCTAACCTAATGCTTACTACAATTCCTGGACCGGTGTTTGTGTGTTTGTTTGTCACACTACTCCTCTTACAGTTCTGGGCCGATTACATGCAGACTTGCTATATAGGATCAGCATGACCCAATTAATGTATACTGTAGGGGTGTTTTATCTTTGCCGGTGGTCTGCCCGTAAGGTCGGCAACAGGGCAGGTACTCTGCCCGCAAATAAAATTTGTCATCTGTCTGTCTGAATGTATGTTCGCGTTTTTTGCAAAGACCGCTGGGGTGACAACCACCAAATTTGGCACCTAGACCAAGTCCTACCCGGGAATTGTCCCAAGGGTATTTTCCTCCACCACATCAGTCTTTGAAGACCCCTAAAACCGTTCAAGACCCGTAAGACCCTTTACAACGTCGAAGACCCTTTAATAGCTCCAAATACCTTGAAGACCCCAAATACCTTTTAAGACCTTGAAGACTCCCCTTTCCCCCAACCTCTCCACTGTTCCTTTTGTTCTGCTGCGTCCTGATCCGTTCAGTGTTCTAGCTCTTCCACACATGTTGATGTATCCAAAATAAATAAATAAATAAATAAAAGCTGTTATTTGATGCAGCATTATCAATCTCTACACATCACTACTTCCTTCCACCCAAATAAAACAGAAATTAAAACTGAAACACACAAAATCTTCTATTTTTTTTAACCCACTCACCTGCCCGCAACATTATGGTAAACGATCACATTTCCAGCCTCGTCACTCGTCTCCATCATTGTGAGCTGCTGTTGATTTCCATTTATGTTGCAGGATGATGGTGGAGCTCCGAAATATAACTTCTCCGTCAAATACAGGCAGGTGGGTCTGTGAGAATGGCTCGAACAATGGAATGCTTTGTTCTTTTGTACAATCGAAGCAATAACCCGTTCAGAGAATGATGATTTTCAAAGTTTGGGAAAGAGCAAGAGTTTTATGAATGACACTACATGAATGATGTGCTAAAAGTAGGTTTTCCAAGATGCAATGATATGTGAATGAATAATTGAGAGGATTTAATGGGTAGTTCAGGGGTATCAAACCGATAATTAACCATATTCAGCGGTGTGGTGCTTTAAACATCCGCTCTGAGTGTGGAGGTTTGGTGGTTCGAACCCCGGCTGAGACTTAAAGGTACCTCGTGCTGCTCAATATTTCAAAAGGATAGAGCACAGACAAACAACCATAGGTTAGTAATAATAGTACTGGGGTTGATGGGCCTAATGACCTCCTCCTGTGTTGAAATTCTTTGTAAAACATCTCATATTTTATCAGTGGTTCATAAAAATGAATTAATGATATGACTTCGTCGGTGGTTCCTCTGAATGAATTGCTGATGTAATTTTATAGTTCATAGAACAGGTGTATCACTCAACTCTCCGCTCTCAACCCTCCCTTCTCCCCCCTCACTACCCTTCTCCAAGTTGCTCCCCCTCACATCCACAAAGCTGCCTCCTTCCCCTGCCCTCTCTTCCACCTCATCACTCCACCTCCTCCAATCTTCAACTGCCCTATATTCCCTCTCTTATTACTCCCCACTTATTACTCTCTTATTACACAACCCAGCACCACAGAGCCTTTTCTCCTCCTCATCCAGACCTCTCCCCTAGCTCTTCTGCAACCCCCCACACTCATTCAATAACTCTCCTTACCTCCCCCCCCCCCACTCCTCCCTCGTCCTACCCTCGCCTGCACCCAAAGTGTGGACCTCAAACATTCGAGGCCTTCACTCAAACCTGACACATCTTTCCATACAGGTTGCCACTGACAAACCAGACATAATCTGCCGAACAGAAACTTTCCTCCCTCAAGACGTCTCCGACTCCCAAGTATCTCTCCCTGGTTACTCCCTCCTCCGGTATGACAGACCTGAGCCTTGTCCTGGTGGCAGACTTGCTCTCTTCATCACTCTATTCCTCACTCACCATGCACTGCCCTTACTCCCCCACACCCCCAGGAATACCTCTGGCAACGGCTTCCCCTCCAATCCAACCTCATGTTTATATGTGTACTGTACCGTCCACCAAACAGAGATGACTCCATGTACACCTCACGATCTGAAAACATGGACCATCTTCTATCTTCTTATCCAAACTCTCTCTTCCTCATATGTGGTGACTTCAATTGTCATCACGCCAGTTAGCTAGGTGTGGGTACCTCTCTCACCTGCCATGGCACCTCAGCAAAAGCTTTCTGCGACTCATTAGGACTGACTCAATCAGTCAACTTCCCGACCCGGATCTCACCCAATGGTACTCCATCTCTTCTGGATCTGATTTCGACAAATTTCCCTGACAATATCTGCTGCTCTTCCTCCGCTTCAATCAGTTCTTCTGACCACGTCCTTGTCAAAGTGGACATCTCTCTGGCTATTATCAGAGAACCACCTCACCGCCATTGAGTCTGGCATTTCACTCAAGCCGACTGGCAGGGTCTCCAAGCAGCCATCAAACTTATAGACTGGTCTCCCATCGCTACTTTCTCCAACATCAACTCATCCTGGGAATTATTTCAAAGAAACTTGCTCTCCCTCATGCACAGATTTATCCCCTCTCGTGTTCAGTTGTCCTACCCTTCCTCCCGCCCTTGGTTCACTGAAGCTTGTGGTGAAGCAGTTGTCCTGAAAGAACTTGCCTTTGCCTCATGGAAAGCAAACCCAACTGAGGGTAATCTCAGTTCCTTCCATAAAGCTCGGAACAAGTGTGTGTCTACCCTCAGGAGAGCCAGAAAACAACATCTTTCTAATCTCAAGTCTGAACTCTCAAACCTCTCTCCCTCCTCAAAATCCTGGTGGCATCTAATCAAATCTGTTTCTGGTGTATGTTCCCCCTCCATCCCCTCCCTTACCTCAAAAAGCCGCACTGCTGATACCGCACATGAAAAGGCTGAATACCTAAACTCGGTGTTTGCATTGAAATCTTGTGTCCGAAACCCATCGCTTTCTCCACCCACCTTACCCAGTTGCACCAAACTGTCCCTGGACTATGTGTCCTTTCCTCCTGACAAAGTGGAGAGCTTGCTGTTGATGTGGATTTTTTTAACCCACCTTGTTGTCATCGTTGTCCTCCTGAAGGATTCTAACTGGCCGATTGTGGAATCCTATTTGACTTCAGGCAGAGTTTAACGTTTGTCCGATTTGGTTATAAAATCCTGCATAAAACCCTATCGACACTGATAAAACTGATGTCCACACAAGTCCTTCTTTGTGAAACAATTTATTTCCTAATTATACACCATACACTTCTCACCCTTGTACAATGAACTTAAGAATCCCCATTTGTTTGCAATATTATTTGGTTCTATTTCATTTATTCTTACTTTAGTTAACAGTCAGACCAACCCGATTCAATTCACCTCCACATTACATCAGAGAGTTTTAATCTAACTTGGTACTTGGTCAGTTCCAAGGAGTACGAGCCACTGAGATACTATACTTCCTCATGTACTTGCACTGAAACAATTTTACATTTCAAAGCATTTCATACTTTCATGAGAGAGTGGTGGGGGCTATTCAACCCAGACTGCAGACGTGTCCTTTAGAGGAGAAGCCACTTCGTACATTTCGAGGTAAAGGTTCGTTGTTATCAGCTCGGTCACTCTGCTCCAGAACAACACATTCCTTATCATTTAGGGCAAAAGTCTTTTGGCCAGAAATGACAGCCAATTCAACTTGTAGCATAAAAGTTACATTTCTAAAACTCCATTTGTTACAATTTAGAATACATTAATATAAATTTTTCCCCCACACTGTCAAACCTCGACTCAGATTCTGCAACCGGTCCAGACGGCATCAGCCCACGTGTCCTAAAAACCTGCTCTTCTGCTCTTGCTCACCCTCTCTCTGTTCTATTCACCCTCTCATTTGCTCAAGGTCATCTGCCATCTGCTTGGAAATCAGCAATTACTGCCCTGCATATAAAAGGTGCAAAAACAGATCTCTGCAACTACAGACCAATCAGCCTTCTCCCAATCATCAGCAAGGTTATGGAATCCATCATCGCTTCAGACATTAAATCCTTCCTCTTCTCCAATGGCCTGATTTCCAATCATCAATTTAGATTCAGACCAGGTCACTCTATCCTGGATATGCTGTTTCTGCTCTTCCAACAATGGATGGAGGTCCTCAATGATGGACATGAAATCAGACCCATATCCCTAAACATATCACATGCTTTTGACATGGTCTGGCACCCTGCCCTGCTTAACAAACTCTCTTCCTATGGTATCCAACACCATCTCCACTCATGGCTCGCAGACTTCCTCTCCTGTCGCAGTCAACGTGTGACCCTAAATGGAGTTCTTTACATCCCCTCTTCCTGTCCAGGCTGGAGTTCCTCAAGGTAGCGTTCTGGGCCCTGTTCTTTTTTCTCGTTTTCATCAAGGATCTCTCCGACTCTCTGGAATATCCTCTTTATCTCTTTGCTGATGATCCCACCCTCTTCCGTACCATCTGTCATCCCTCAGACCGGCAAGCAGCAGCTTCTTCGCTCTCTGCAGATCTGAATAAAATCACAAACTGGTCCAACACGTGGAACATGTCTTTCAATCGGGACAAATCTCACACTCTCACTATGTCTCTCCGAAAGGACCGTCTGGACCCCCCCCCCCCATCTTCTTTTTCAACAATCCTCTTGAAGAAGTCCTTTCATTCAAGTTTCTGGTCTTTCCTATTCTTTCCAGGGACACTATCTGCCCCGATCTTTCCTGGGAAAGCCACATTTCCAACATGGCCTCCAAAGCCAGTCGCTGACTGGGAATCCTCCATTGTGCAAAGTCCTTCCTTGGCACACCTGAGCTCCTGACCACATACAAAGTTTCCGCCCGCAGCCTGATGGAGTACTGCTCTCCCCTCTGGGCTGGTGCTCCGACCTCCCACCTTTCTCAGCTTCACACTGTGGAAACCAAGGCATTTCGGATCATTGGCATCGCCCGTGATGAGGCTGAGTCTTTGGACCTCTCACTCTCTCACCGCAGGCAGGTCGGTGGTCTTTCTCTCTTCTACCGTGTCCTCTCCGGCCTCGCCCCCCCCTTGCTCTGTCGGCGATTTGTCCACACCATGTTTCCGCAGGGCGCTCTCAAGATCTGCCAGCAACCCCCTTTTGGTAAGAATACCAAAATCACGAATCACTGCTCATCTTCACTCTTTCATCCCTCTTTTTCCCCCACCTTTGGAACAAATTCCCACTCTCTTCAATCCCACTCTTTCCTCTAGGCCTTCAAAACAGCCGTTCACCACCACCTCTTATCTTCCCCCATCCAAAACCACGATCTTTTCTACCCCCTTTAACCC
Source organism: Eptatretus burgeri (assembly GCF_056783735.1). NCBI lineage: Eukaryota > Metazoa > Chordata > Myxini > Myxiniformes > Myxinidae > Eptatretus > Eptatretus burgeri. The sequence goes on along the minus strand of NC_140971.1, from coordinate 5,652,044 downwards.
ACCCTAAACCCACCAATTTTAAATTCCCTGCTTTCCTTACTGAAAATCCCTGTAGTACCATCTTGTTTGCTCTGAGTGAACATGGTAAAAAACCCAACCCCCACCTGAGTAAAACCCCACCCCATCCCTCTCCTTTCCACAGATCTAATGTCTCTGTTCCACACTGTTTTGTCCTTCCCTCTCCCGGTACTCTTATCTCCTGCTGCCCTTGTTGTACATTTTGTGTGTTGGCTCTCATTCGAGCCTTGACAGTGTATACAAAAAAAACAACAACAGTCAAACAAACAAAAAAAACACACCTTACCCCTCAGTCTTGAGAAAAAGTACATGGGAAGGATCATTCAAACTCTTGCTTTGCGTTTTCGAGCACGATCTATATTTCGGATGAGACAAGTCATCTGTTGGACTGAATTAATGGGGGAAACCCCCCCCCCCAAAAAACGTGACCATTTTGTAAATCTTGTATAAATATTAATATATATATATATATATATATATATACCAAGTTTTTTCTGATGAAATTGTTCACTTCGTTTTAAGATGATTAGAATATATAGAGTTGAGACTTTCCACTTGATTTGGAAATAATAATTGGTTTAGCAGGAGATATCGTCCTGTCTGTTTGTCCATTAAGCTGTTAAAATGTAAAAGCACCCTTAACCTGAATGATTTATGATAGAATAATGAACGAATTGTTCCTTCCTTAAGGTGTGGGCACTTCATCTGACATGTACCATGTTTATCGTGACATCATGAACTACAGTTTGTGGGATTATAATGGAATTTACGGTCACACGAGGAATGTTTGTTTGCAACGTTTTGTAGCTCAAGGAGGAGTTTGTACGTCATTGATGCACAGGCTAAAGAACATCATGAAACAATGGGCAATTAATTACTTTGTATGATTGAAAATAAAACGACGCGGAAACAATTGGATCGGCCTGTTTGACGTGTCCATCTAAAATTGATGGCTCATGATGTGCGGAATCCGGGTTCAAATCCCTTATAGTTTGTCTGTTGTCTATATGAATGTTTATATGATTGCCTATACAGTGATCTTCAGTATTTTTTTTCGAGGGGGGCTACTTTAGTCGAGAAGACATTAGTGCGAGAGCCGCTACACCGCCTGCAAGACAAAACAATGCAATTCATAACGTAATTATGTTATATAACAGCTTTGTTAACTAAATGGAAGTCTGCATGCACAATAAAACAATATAAGGCTTAATTATTGGGAACCAAAAATGTAACATGAAGCCACTGACTTAAGGTACGTGTTTTAAGCAACAAGCTCGAATGAGCTAAGATCCTCGTCCTCTTAATGATGACGTCATAAAAACGAATATGACGTCATTGTGATGTATCAGGGTTGCGATAAATTATCTGTGCTAATGCCCGGCTTGATTCCCGCAAATAAAATTCAAACAGCTTGCCTAGTTTCGGAGATAATGGAATCGGCGATTTCCATTAGCGGCGATATTATGACATTAACTTTTTTTCTAGGAAGAATTTCCAAAATCGGAGATGGCTACTGCCTGCGCGTGGGCTTTCTGCATATACATGGCAAGTTTCACGAAGATCCGATGAAAACTCTGGGTTGTGAAACAAAAAATGTCAAAAAATAGGAATGACGTCATAAAAATTGATATGACGTCATAGTGATGTATCATATGTGCGGTAATTCATCTCTGCTAATGCCCTGTTCGATTCCCGCAAACAGAATTCAAAAAGCTTGCCTAGTTTGAGATAATGTTTTAGGCGATTTCCATTAGCGGAGATATTTTGACGTCATAACTTTTTTTTCTCGGAGGAATTTTCAAAATCGGAGATGGTTGCTGTCTGCGCAGGGTATTTTTACGTATATATGCCAAGCTTCAGGAAGTTTCGATGAAAACTGTAGGCTGTGAAACAAAAAGTCCATAAGAACAACAACGTGAGTAAGACTTCGAGATCCTCCACGAGGATCTAAAAATAATACAGATAATTAATATTACAATAACAACCAGAAAGCATCTGAAAATACAAAGCCCGTCCATGTCCGTTTTGTATTCGGACTTCTTTTTCCGATGAAGATGATGAAAACAGCTAAAAAATATATTGACGATTTTGGGTGACCTTGACCTTTTGACCGAAAAAGCAATAGGATTCAGTGACCCGATATGCAAACCTTGCTCAAATTTCTCGTCAATCAGATGGAAATTGATGATTTTGTGACCTTGACCTTTTGACCTGAAAGCAATCGGTTTCGAGCATTTTATTGGTGAACCAATTCAGCGACCCAATTTGCGAGCCCTGTTCAAATTTCAGTTCAATCGGATGAAAATTGACTTTTATGCCACCTTGACCTTTGACCTTTTGATCTAAAAAAACAAACAAAAAAAACAATCGGCTTCTAGCTTTTGATTGGTGAACCAATTCAGTGACCCAATATGTCCCCACGTGCTCTTATCGTTGTGGCGGTTAACTCTCCTTCGTTGTGGTTAAGTGAGCTGCAAGCATATTTGTTTGTACACAATGCCACCTACTGATGTAGTTGTGTTACTTTTATATATCTCGTTACATCACTCCTTTGAAACCAATGGGTCGATTTGACAGCACTTATGTCAGATTATGATGGGGTGTTTTCACATTTGTGTATTGTCGGGGGACCGCACATCAGGGGCCACAATTTAGGCCACCACGGGCTGCCAGTGGCTTGCAATGAAGGCCAGGTATGCACACTAGCCTAGGAGGTACGCACACTCACCTCTGAGCTGTCCAGCCTGGGCTTGAATCCTGACCCAGCTATAGACTGTCACCCCGGTGTTTCACAGGCAGGGTGATTCATCAATGTGTGTGCACGCCGTCCCTCGGATGGACGTTAAACTGGTGTCCCATCTGCCAGCATTCATTGCTGGACGTTAAAGATCCCACGGTGTCCTTCGCGAGGAGTTGGGCGAGCTATCGCCGGAACCCTGAACAAATCCCTAATTTCTGCCATAACTAGTACAGGGCACTGCATCGGCGGCACAACCATACCCCCAGCCAATAATGCTATCCACAGCCTTGTGCTGCGTACGAACGAAGAAGACATTGCATGAAAATTAATGTCCTGGTGTGATTTGGGTCAAACCCCTCCATGAGCCTTCAATTATATGTCAGAAAGAAAAGGAATTTTTTTAAAATGGAGGATTTATATTATGTATCGAGTGCATCCAAAGGAACGACTCACCAATTCTGTACATGAATGCTGTTTTAGGAAGGAAAGGACTCCCCGTGGCTGGAATCTCATGTCGGACCCAAAGGTTACCTCGTCCTTCCGAAAAACCTGACTCCGGGCAAGCATTTCAGGGGTGAAGTGCGTGCGGTTTCGCAGGTCGGTCAATCTCCACCCTCCTCGTTCAAGTTCTTCATGGAAAGCGACGTCCCAGGGAGAGGTGAGCGAGGGAGAGTGAGTGAAATATGAACAAGAAAAAGAGCAATCAGAGATTGCACACCCTTGCCAGGACTTCTTTTGTGTGGTGTATTTTGTACCGGTGTGTCACATAATTAACGAGAAGGGAACTCGGTAGAGCGCATACCTCCGCCTCGTAATGCCTGATCCACCAGAACATATCGGGCTCGATACATTTTTTTTAAATATCATGCTATTCAGTACTATATCGTTTTGGCTCTCTCTTTCAATGATGAAGAGTCACTTTTAAATAATTAAATAATTCTCATATCCAGATCCGGATTCGGATCTTCACCAAAATCAAGCGTTGCTGTCCTTGGCTGGTCAACTACATACACAACAATTTTCAGAACGATTGCTTGAAAACTGTGGCCAAAAATCGTGTGACAAACAGACGGACAGACAGACAAATATACTTGGCCAAAATTTTTTTGGCCAAGTAATACAGACAGAATAACAAAATCGACTGACCAATATACTTGAAAAATCTTCGATTTTGCAAGTAACAAGCACACAAACGGACCCAAACGCAATACCCTCTCTAGAGGACATCAGCCATGGCTCAGGAAGTGCCTGAAAATCAAGTTTCGTTCCACTCATTGGGGGGGGGGGGGGGGGGTAGACAAAACCTTGATAATATGATAGTATTGTTGTGGTTACCAAATTCACAAACCACCATTCAGGTCCCTTAGGTGAGGTATCTCGGCAAGTATATGTGTAGTTAGGCCCAAACCCGTTGTCTAGTGGGAATACATGTCATTTATGCGTGCTGCGACTCTTCAGGATAGCCGTTTTTCTTTTACTATCTTTATTTTGGACCAACCGCCATGATTACCACCACAACCACAACATCAACCACCAACCACAACGCCGCTTCACCACAACCGCCACGACCTTCACGTCACACCTCGCAGCCGTCGCATCGCCACCGTTCTTGCGCCGCCTGTGGGTACCGGTGTTGGACTCGTGCAGGGCGCGCGTCGAACAGCGTGTACAAAATCACGGATTTTGTGCTTCAAAAACGGATCAAAAACGACACACGCCCACTTTTTGCCGTCCAATCGGTGAGCGAGGGACGATTTGGCCCCGCCTCCAGGACGATCGATATATGCAAATTTGTGGATCAAAAAGCCTTCACGCCCACTTTTTCTCAGGCCAATGGGGAGCGAGGTGAAAGGTCAAAGGGAGGGGGTCAAAGGCGAAGCTACGAGGGGATAAAAGGACCGTGTTCGTCAGTCAGGAGAGTCGGTCGGAGAGTCGAGAAGGGGAGAGTCCAAAGAAGAGTCCAAAGAAGAGTCCAGAGTCGGAGAGTCGGAGAGTCCCGAGGCGGAGAGGCGGAGAGTAGGAGAGTCGGAAGCAGAGGGTCAAGACTTCGCGGGCGGTGGAGCTGCTCGTCGTGTGCGGAACGGAGAGGACGGAGCTGTGGAAAGGCGGCGACACCAGACGAGGGGGTGCTCGCGTCGTGCAGGAAGCTGCACCCGAGGGAGGCCGACAGCGCGACCTGGCCGAGGTGGAGACGCTCGTCGCACATAATAAAGATCCTCTATACCCCGAGCATCAGCAACCCCCTCCTGTTTCCCCCCGCGCTGAGATAGTGCGACCAAGGGGGCCCCTTTCCCACCCCCTGCCAGACACTGTCCGCGGAGTTGGGGCGCCATCGCCGCTCCGCGTCTCATCACCAGACGGGTAGGCGCGACCCGGTCTCGGCCTCAGGCCCGCCTCATCCTTGAGGGTATTTCTTTTCCTTGGTTTTGGGTATGTGTTGTCGGCGCCGTCTGTGAAGTAGAATTGTATAAGTGTTGCCGTGTGCTCGGTAGTCGGTATTAGCTCTGCATTGTGTTTTCGCTTTTATATTTGCTTTTTGTGTAAATGGAATTGTGTTTTTTCTGTGTGCTTTTGGTGGAATTGTATTTGTGTGCTTTCCGTTCGTCGCGAATAAATGTGCTTTATTGTTGAACTGTTTCCCGCTTCGCTTCGTCATTTCTCCCATTGAATCCCCATCTTGCTTCACGTAAAGGGTTGGTAGTGGGCTGAATACGCCCGATAATTAATCGAACCGTCGAGGTCGACGATAACACCGCTCGGTTATTCTGATAGTACGGAACGGGTCGCTTAAGTGGCCCGTGTCCGAAGTCGACCTGCGGCGAGGTGCGATCGCCCGGTCTACCCTCCGCGTGGGTACTTAGGTAGGTCGAATTCGGTGAGCAACCCTATCCCACGCGGGGGCTGATTGGCTCGATCGCGGTGAGACCGAAAGGTCCACCCGTGACTGGTTCCCGGCGTTAGTCCGAGAGGGTCACGACTGGATTGTCCGTCCGGTGGGCGACGTGCCGCGATTCGAGTTACGTGGCCGTCAGCACGCCGGCGGGCGCGAATCCGCAACAGTATATATCCAAATACATACACATGCAAAAGTTTTCCACCCAAATAGCTGCAGTTATTGTGTATTTTCATCTTGAAAATCGATGCATTCCCTGCGCTCTCTCATTATCTTGCCAAAACGAAGTCAAGATTTTTGCAAGATATGTTAGTCAGCTTGTATGTTTTTTTATTTTATTTTTATTTTTTTAAATTTTTTTGTTTGTCTGTAATCACGTATAAAAAATTCTGCAGAGCACAGTTATCATTGGAAATTTTTGTAACTTTGCATATCAGAGGCCTATAGAGGTCCCTTTCAGCGCACAAAATTTTGAAGGTCAAGGTCAAAGGTCAAGGTCACTTTGGCATAAATCAGGGGAGTCGACGAAACCCTTATTTTTTGAGTAATTTTGATCAAATCGTCTTCAAACTTCATGGGAATATAGATCATGGTCTGGCGCTCAGCCGATTAATTTTTGGTGGCGATTGGCCTTGACCTTCATATGTTTTTTTATTTTTTGGTCTGTAATCACGTATAAATCACTCTGCAGAGCACAGTTATCATTGGAAATTTTTGTAACTTCGTATATCAGAGGCCTATAGAGGTCCCTTTCAGCGCATAAAATTTTGAAGGTCAAGGTCAAAGGTCAAGGTCACTTTGTCGCAAATCAGGGGAGTCGACGAAACCCTTATTTTTTGAGTAATTTTGATCGGATCGCCTTCAAACTTCATGGGAATATAGTTCATGGTCTGGTGCTCAGCTGATTAGTTTTTGGTAGCGATTGGCCTTGACCTTCATGGTTAGCGCCTCAGGTCAAACATATTTGACCCCAAGGTCAAATTTTCAAGTTTTAGGAACCATATCGTGTAGTACCTCAAATTGAACACCTCGATGAGTGCTTTCTAGATATGTCAAGCTTGAGACATTATGACGTCATTTGGTGACGTTATGAGGCAAAAGCATATTTTTCATGGTTACTCTGTAGAACGATTCTCATCGGAATCTCTCGAAGGCAGATATTCCTCAAGGAGTCGCTCCTGGTGGATAGCAGCTCTGTTCACCTCAGTGTGACCTTAAAGAAGTCACACGTGGTGACCTTTTGGCAAGATACGGGTCACCCTGCGGGTGACATTGGTTTATTTTTTTTTTTTTGTCTGTAATCACGTATCGATCACTCTGCAGAGCACAATTATCATTGGAAGTTTTTGTAACTTTGCATATCAGAGGCCTATAGAGGTCCTTTTCAGCGCATAAAATTTTCAAGGTCAAGGTCACTTTGTCGCAAATCAGGGGAGTCGACGAAACCCTAATTTTTTGAGTAATTTTGATCGGATCGTCTTCAAACTTCATGGGAATATAGTTCATGGTCTGGCGCTCAGCTGATTAATTTTTGGTGGCGATTGGCCTTGACCTTCACATATATATATATATATATATATATATATATATATATATATATATATATATATATATATATATATATATTGTTGTGGTTACCAGATTCGCAAACCACCATTCAGGTCCCTTAGGTGAGGTATCTCGGTAAGTGCATGTGTAGTTAGGCCCAAACCCGTTGTCTAGTGGGAATACATGTCATTTATGCGAGCTGCGACTCTTCAGGATAGCCGTTTTTCTTTTACTATCTTTATTTTGGACCAACCGCCATGATCACAACCACAACAACAACCACCAACCACAACGCCGCTTCACCACAACCGCCACGACCTTTACCGTCACAACTCGCCACCATCGCATCACCGTCATCTCGCGCCACTCATGGGCACCGATGCTGGACTCGTGTAGGGTGCACGTTGAACAGCGTGTACAAAATCACGGATTTTCTGCTTCAAAAACGGATCAAAAACGACACACGCCCACTTTTTGCCGTCCAATCGGTGAGCGAGGGGCGGGTGGCCCCGCCCCAGGGCGATCGATATATGCAAATTTGTGGATCAAAAAGCCTTCACGCCCACTTTTTCTCGGGCCAATGGGGAGCGAGGTGAAAGGTCAAAGGGAGGGGGTCAAAGGCGAAGTTACGGGGGGATAAAAGGACCGTGTTCGTCAGTCAGAGTCGGTCGGAGAGTCAAGAAGAGGAGAGTCGGAGTCAGCAAAAGGGGAACGAAGAGTCAGAGAGAGTCGCAAACAAGAACGGGTCGGAGAGTCAAGAAGAGGAGAGTCGGAAGCAGAGGGTCAAGACTTCGCGGGCGGTGGAGCTGCTCGTCGTGTGCGTTGGAGTCGGAACGGAGGGGACGGAGCTGTGGAAAGGCGGCGACACCAGACGAGGGGGTGCTCGCGTCGTGCAGGAAGCTGCACCCGAGGGAGGCCGACAGCGCGACCTGGCCGAGGTGGAGACGCTCGTCGCATATAATAAAGATCCTCTATACCCCGAGCATCAGCAACCCCCTCCTGTTTCCCCCCGCGCTGAGATAGTGCGACCAAGGGGGCCCCGTTCCCACCCCCTGCCAGGCACTGTCCACGAGGCCCGCGGGTTGCGGGGCCATCGCCGCTCCGCGTCTCATCACAAGACGGGTAGGCCCGACCCGGTCTCGGCCTCAGGCCTACCTCATTCTTGAGGGTATTTCTTTTCCTTGGTTTTGGGTATGTGTTGTCGGCGCCGTCTGTGAAGTAGAATTGTATAAGTGTTGCCGTGTGCTCGGTAGTCGGTATTAGCTCTGCACTGTGTTTTCACTTTTATGTTTGCTTTTTGTGTAAATGGAATTGTGTTTTCTTTTGTTTGTGTGCATTTGGTGGAATTGTATTTGTGTGCTTTCCGTTCGTCGCGAATAAATGTGCTTTATTGTTGAACTGTTCTCCCGCTTCGCTTCGTCTTTTCCTCCATTGAATCCCCATCTTGCTTCACGTAAAGGGTTGGTAGTGGGCTGAATACGCCCGATAATTAATCGAACCGTCGAGGTCGACGATAACACCGCTCGGTTATTCTGATAGTACGGAACGGGTCGCTTAAGTGGCCCGTGTCCGAAGTCGACCTGCGGCGAGGTGCGATCGCCCGGTCTACCCTCCGCGTGGGTACTTAGGTAGGTCGAATTTGGCGAGCAACCCTATCCCACGCGGGGGCTGATTGGCTCGATCGCGGTGAGACCGAAAGGTCCACCCGTGACTGGTTCCCGGCGTTAGTCCGAGAGGGTCACGACTGGATTGTCCGTCCGGTGGGCGACGTGCCGCGATTCGAGTTACGTGGCCGTCGCACGCCGGCGGGCGCGAAGACCGCAACAATATATATATATATATATATATATATATATATATATATATATATATATATATATATATATATATATATATATATATATTGTCTGTAATCATGTATAAATCACTCTGCAGAGCACAGTTATCATTGGAAATTTTTGTAACTTTGCATATCAGAGGTCTATAGAGGTCCCTTTCAGCGCATAAAATTTTGAAGGTCAAGGTCAAAGTCACTTTGTCGCAAATCACGGGAGTCGACAAAACCCTTATTTTTTGAGTAATTTTGATCGGATCGTCTTCAAACTTCATGGGAATATAGATCATGGTCTGGCGCTCAGCTGATTAATTTTTGGTGGCGATTGGCCTTGACCTTCATGGTTAGCGCTGGAGGTCGAAAGTTTTTGACCCCAAGGTCAAATTTTGAATTCTTAGATACCATAGAGTAATACCTCATATGAAAGCGTTTGATAAGTGCTTTCCAGATCTGTCAAAAGTTTGACGCTATGACGTCATGATGAAAAAACGGATTTTTCATGAAAATTTTATTTCCTCAGTTCTCATCAAAATCTCTTGATATTTCATGTACATTGGTCCTGGAGAGATACCATTAACCGTACGGAAATATAAAGGTCAAGGTCACAAAAAGGTCAAGCATCAAGGTTGACGAAACCCTTATTTTTTGAGTTACTTTAATCGAATAAATAAGTCACTCATGTTCACATTTTGGCAAGATACTGGTCACCCTGGGGGTGACATTGGTTTTTATTTGAATTTTCTCCACTCGGATCACGTGTAGGCCACGTGACGCCTCGACAGCCAATAGATCGGCTGACATCGTATGCAAATTTCGTCAAACTGCGTACCTCCCAACCCTACTGATTCGCGCGGTAGCCTACCGATTTTCTATAACTCCCAACGCATACCGATTTTATTAGTCAAATTCAAATGAGAGCGCGCGGGGAATGCATCGATTTTCAAGATGAAAATACACAACTGCAGCTGTTTGAGTGGAAAACTTTTGGTTACATATGTATTTGGATATATACTATCAAGGTTTTGTCTACCCCCCCCCCCCCACCAATGAGTGGAACGAAACTGCACGATACAGCTTATGGCTGATGGCCTACTCCTTCGGCGAGGGTAATAATGGACACATGTGAACATGGGATGAGCATCTCATGGTTAGGAGGTTTGAGGTTGATGTGAGACGATGGTGAGCGGTCACTTTTAGGAGCTGGAGTGAGGACAAAGGAACCGCACTCGTTCCAAAGAGTGGTTTATGGAGTGATAAGAGTGGAGATGTTTTGTTTTGGGAATCCAACCTGTGCGGTGTTGAGTGTCGGGGACCAACACCAAGCTCGTGGTTTTCAATGATCAGACGCCGATTGATAAAATTCATCATCAAAATACATCTTACGTTTGTGTTCTGTAATCACACAGGATGGTGCACAGGTAGCACACTTACCTTTGAGCCGTGTAACTTGGGTTCAATTCCCACCCGACTATATAAACTCAAACTGGTGCTTCGCAGGTCGGATGTGACACCAGGAACCCAACAATGAAAAATGACGAGGAAGGAAACGCTTTCATTTGTATTTCATTTCTGTTATTGTAGATCAACAAAAGCAAGTTTCGATGAGTTCGTGTTGGTCAAATGAAAAATAGTATAAAAATGAAAAGCTGAGACAATGTCGCCATTGTTTTGTCCTTTCCTGAATCATGTTGTGCCTATAATTCCATTTACTGTAAAATTATTGTTCTACAATTAGAATTTCTAAATCCTTCACAGTTTCCTTTTTCCCCCCTTTTGTCCTATCCACGTCTGTCCTGTGATTAGCCTGTTCTTTCTTTGTCTCTTCCTTTTTTTTTTGTCCGTAGTGTTTGTCTAATCTCACCACTTCCCTCCCTCTATACCATGTCCCCTCTCCCACTGATTGCTGACAGATTGTGATGACGTCATAACCGAAGGGATATTCCATATGAACATTCGTCTGTATGACATGTTTGCTACCTCCACCACCGAAGGTGGACGGACGTTATGTTTTCACACCTATCTGTCTGTCTGCGAGCAGGATATCTCAAAATGTTGTGGACGGATTAGGATGAAACTTGATGGACAGGTTGGGTGTGTGACAAGGACTAAATGATTCGATTTTGATTCAGATCCGGATCCATATCCGACCTATCAGTGGGATACAAAACGTAAACTGTTCACCTGGTGGAGGTACGCGCTCCACTCTGTTTTTGACACGTCACACAAAAGGAAGACACGAGATGCATTTTCGGGAAATAAAGTACACTGTATAACATGAAACATAACACGCATGACGCTTTCCGCCTTCTCTACCTGTTGTCCGTGGGTAGTGCGTGAGTTGGAGTCGTTGGTTGATCGTTGTATTTCTTGTGTTTCACGAATAATTTGCTCTTCCTGAAAATGAATGATGAGTGCTAAATGAATGACGAGTGCTAAATGAATGAATAAAACATTGAAACCCTTGACACCCAATTACAATTATATATGTATTTGTTGTGCTCTGACCCTGGTACTTTTATCATAAACATGATACAGTCATTGTGGGTTCAGGAACTCCAGGGGTCATGGTTGTACCTCCACGTATTTTACCTGTTTTGAGGTACATTTATTTCCCGTGACTGTACAATGCGTACGAGTACTGTGACATCATGCCACTATGCACTTGCTTACATGCCAGTTTGTAACAACCTGCTTTGCAGACATTGAATGTGTGAAAGACCATTGTTTTACAGGCCCCGGCGGCCTGGCCCTTGCACTGGGCCTGGGCCTTGGTGTTGCTGTCGTGGCTCTGACCGTGATTGGCTTATCGTGGCTCGCTTGTCGCCGGTTAGTCATTTGTTTGGTGTTTTTCATTCCAACGGCTTTCTTTATTCATTCATTCATACATTTCATGATACGTGTCATAATGATGAGCTTTGTTGTTCCTAACTCCTGTGGAACTTGTTGTTAAGCGTCCCCGTATAACGCCCATAGGATAGTGAAAGGCTATGTGCTGTTGGAGGGTTTGTTCCTTCATTTTGTGTCCCCAATTCGGAACCCAGTACCCCAGAGTTCCCAGACCCCAGATGGTACCCCAGAGTTCCTTCGACCCGCAAGAGTACGAAACCGCCATTTCGTCTTTTGCCAATTTCCGAGCTGTATGTCGGAGCGGGCTTGAGATTGTTTAGACCTTGACCTAATTTTTAAGGTCATGACCCAAATATTACAACATTTTTCACCATAACTCGATTAAGGTATGTCCGATCAGAATGAAATTGCCCTTTCTCGATATCCTCGGGTAGGTAAAGCACATTTATGCTTAATTTACATAATATCCTTCCAGGTTAAAGGTCAAGGTCAAATGGTGGTCTAAAAAAAACACACGTAACACGCTTTTTGTCAATGTGGAATCTTAAAGACCGCTTGGCCTTCCAAGATGTTCGTGCATCGTAATAGTGTACCTGCACTGAAATTGTCCACCTGATACTTGATTAATGTCCTTGACCTACTTTTTTTCGGATTGTGACCTCATTAACAAAACACCTTTTTGATCACAACTTGAATAATTTTGCTCTGATTTTCATGATGTTAAGTTTTATGGCTGTTAGGTTGTAGCTGGGGACACATTTTCTTAATTTACACTCTATCCCTATGTATTGACGTGGCCATATGGTGGTCCGAATACAAGATGGCCATCATTAGATCACGGGCTTACTCTTGGCGATCACAGATATCTTGTTATTCCACTGTTGACTCTTTCAATGCTTTCACGAGTGTACTCACTCCAGTGTGATAATAATCTGCATGTTATTTTACATGACATGATGTCTTTCAACTGTATTATACCCGATGCAATGCTCGAAGGAAATGTGAACAACATAAAAGCCAAGATCACAAAAGGTGGCGCACGCTCGAGCACCATGGTGGTTTTAGAAAACGGAGGCCTCGTGTGGTTTAAACCACAGGTACCCTCAGTTTCAGGCCATGTGTGCCCGATGTGAATTTGTTCCCCTTTCAGAGGACCGGGGGAATGTGGGAAGTGTTGGCCCGCTGAACTCCTAGATGAAGGTCTCGCTGAGACTTAAATGTCAGTCGAGGCCTCTTTTCACCTCGTTGTGGAGCGCGAGTCGAGTAGCTGCTGAAAGGGTTCATCGCATTCAGCAATTTTTTTTATTTTTGTATAACTTGTTGAGGCTCGTATGAGAGCGAACGCACAACGTACAACAAGGGGAGCATGACGACAAGAGGGGCGAGAGAGGGAAGGACAAAACAGTGGGCAACAGAGACATTAGGAGATCTGTGGAAAGGAGAGATCTGTGGAAGGGAGAGGGATGGGGCAGGGAACAGAAGATGGACATTACAGGGACTTTCAGGAAGGAAAGCAGGGAATTTGAAGGAGGTGGGCTTGGGGTGGATTAAACGGGGGAAGAAAAGATCGAGGACTT